>NC_090850.1:5980227-6284545 GCF_024217435.2 Syngnathus scovelli | reverse complement strand
ACTCAACCAACCTGTGTAAGTCTAATTTCTGCTTCAGTGTCTTAGCATTCTCCTAAATCTGAAGAAATCAAATGAGCACGCAGTGAGTAAATTGGATAACAGGTGATTGGCAATGGCTTTTGCCGTGAGGCACAGATAGCGCGCTCCCTAAATTGTGGACAAAATCCAACATTATCAACAATGTTGGTTATTGTGAACACACAAATAATGTATTTATTAATTTACAAACATTAAAATGTATGGATTTGGTAGATTTCAAGATCACACAAATTATTTATAAAACTAAAAAAAAGTACTCCCTAATAATATGCAGAAATGATTACAATCTAAGAAGGAGAAGGAGTCTTTTACAACCTAAGGTGCGCACCACCCTCAAAAGTATGTGCATATTGTCAATGGGGTAAAGCTATGCAATAATTTACCTGTTACAATCAAAGAAAGTAAACACATTGCCTAATTCGAAGAACACTTTAAAATTTTTATACTACAAAACTATAGTAATTTAAATCTTTTGCTTGTCTGTTTTCAGCTATGTAATCTATATCTTTATTTATTTTTCTTTCTAGAAGATTATTGTATAAACTGTTTTTCATTTCCAAAATTATCTTCCTCCGATAAATCAAGAGTTTCTCTACCTCGAAAAAACTAATCAGCAACCATGTTAAGAATTATGATGTATATAATGGGAAGGGAAAAAACAAGCAATAGCTTCTTCCTTCTCCTTTTTTGAACATGTTGATTTATTTGTCTTCTTGGCATAACATGAAATAATGTGAAAATGTAAAAGAATGATTTTGTGTTTGGTTGATCTCATGTTCAAAAATAAACTTCAACTTCAACTTCAACAAGCAATGCCAAAACGAAAATGCTCGTTCACAGGGGAGTTAAATAAAAACAAAAATCCCGTGCTTTCACGGCGGTCAAGCCAGCCGTCTCTCGTTTTCTCGTGGTCAAGCTAGCCGCTCTTTAAAAACAAGCGTGCTCTTATTTCAGGCGTTGCAGTAAAAAGGGTGAAGGAAAAGAAGAGCAGTGCGATACGCCGTAAAAGAGAGCAAATGGAAAGTATAGCAGTGCGATAGCATATGACGACGTCCGGTTATCAAAATAAAGGCTTTAAATTCCTACTATACCTCACCACGAGTGAAGAAAAAGAAGAGCAGGGCGGTACGCCGTAAAAGAGAGCAAATGGAAGCATATCAGTGCGATAGCATGTAAAGACATCCAGTTATCAAAATAAAAGCTTTAAATTCCTAATATACCTCACCATGTTGTAGTTTTGTTATTTTTCAATTAAAAATGTTTTATTGACATGTACATTTAAACTCTTACTCTTAAACTTTAATTCTGGTCGAAGGCCAAAAAGAGGGAACCAAAAGCCATGGTTGTGGAAGAGGTGTCAAGATTGGGGGGGGGGGGGGGGGGTGCAGGGACGTCTCCACCAGGAAGCGTTTCAGGGTTAAAGTGAGCGAAACTCCGATGAGCGGTGGTCCCCGGCTGACGACCCTGCAGCTCACCCAAGGAGGCATGACAGGCACATGTGCCCTGGTGAAACAACACCATACCTGGACAACCAATCACAACAGGCGAAACGACTTCAAAGACAACCAGAATCCAGTTGCAAGTGTTGGGACCTAATGCTTGTTCGGCGATGAGTGGACAGAATGAGTTTTGAGTGATCGGCTGCAGGGTAGCGCGGATGGAACGTGCTGAGCCCATGGCCCGGAGCTTGATTGATTGATTGCTATCGTTGTTTCCTATTGTTAAACAGTCTCCAAACTTCTTTCAAGTGTTGCTCTTGAATAGTAGTATTGTGAAGTTCAGACTGTCTACACGTTTATTGTTCAATTACGTTTCACATGGAATATGTGTGCCTTCTTTCACCGGTCTCCTCATGAGAGACCGGAGCCTTAATTCAGTGCTTTAAAGCGCTCTGCCACACTACCTAGAATCCTCAACTTCCATTTAAGAAGCAGGGACCAAGTGCCTGCTGTTGCCCTGAAACAGGATTTGCAAGCGTTTGGGGCTCATTTGGTTCAGGACTCTCAGTATTTAACAATCGAATCAGGGAGAGCACGGACGCACTTCCGTACTCTCACAAATTACGCAGTCGAGATTCCCATATTTGGAGAATTCCCAGGGGTCAATGTGACCGTCAGTGCAATGGGCACACTTCACCCTGGGTGAACCACCTTCGTGATCACGGTGTCACCCCTGCCAGGTGAGTATGACTTCTTATGCCTGGACACGCGACCACTTATTTTACATCCTCTCTGTTAGATGACGGTGCCATTTGTGAACTGGCGAATGGCGTGATGGTACTAGTGGGTTAGAATTGACTCACTGACAATGTTCCCTCTAATTTTTCAAGTGTCTGTGTAAACACACAAGCTCCCTGTGCACACTGTGGACCTCTTTGTGCAACACCAGATTGATTGATAAGTAAATAAATAAATAAATAAATAAATGAAATATTGTCAATGAGAACTTTAACTTGCTCGGGGTCAGATTTTGTTTTGTGTGACAGCAGTCTTTTACGCTCTTTCGCAATAATGTACCGATCCTCTGTCCCATCTTGAGTCTTTGTACAATTCCAACAGCTTTCAAATGACATTTTTGCTGAATGTGACGCTTGAAGTAGCCAAACTTCCATTCAGTCCATATTCTTCCCTCCGTAACCTCGCCTGCCACTTTGGCTTCACTGCACGTTTTGCATAGTAGACATTTCTCACTCGAAAAAGAGAAAGTCACACCAAGTTCCACTAACTTATCACCCATATGGCCACTTTAAAAGATTTTCAGCCAAGGGATCACATTTCGCAAGAACTAACTTACACTTGGGAGGAAATTGAGTCTTAATCGTCAAATCCAGATTCAGGAAACAAATCGGACAGGTTTACCACAAAAGATTCGCTGACAGAGTCGCCACTAGAGAAAGAACTCCCGTCGATCGAAAGGTCATCCCTTTGGAGCAACGGAAAAGTCTCAGCTGGTGGAGAGATAGCAGTTGTAATTAGCCTGTTAATTAAGGATTGGTATCAAATGAACAGGAAACAATAGGGTTACCAAAGCGCAAATTCCAGAGCTGTCTAAAGGCATAAAGTTTGTTACTATTACACCAAAACCAAATATCACTACGAGCAATGGGCAAAAAAGGGGCAGTGACATTGGTCATGGACCCACACCATGGAGTAGGTAGGGCGCCGAGCTTCTCACCGGCACCAGGTAATCTATCCATCCATCCATCCATTTTCTGAACCGCTTAGTCCCCACGGGGGTCGCGGGCGTGCTGGAGCCTATCCCAGCCGTCATCGGGCAGTAGGCGGGGGACACCCTGAACTGGTTGCCAGCCAATCGCAGGGCACACAGAGACAGACAACCAATCACACTCACACCTAGGGACAATTTGGAGTCTTCAATCGGCCTACCAAGCATGTTTTTGGAATGTGGGAGGAAACCGGAGTGCAGAGAAAACCCACGCGGGCCCGGGGAGAACATGCAAACTCCACACAGGGAGGGCCGGAGGTGGAATCGAACCCGCACCCTCCTAACTGTGAGCTTAGCTACATCGGACGAAAAAAGGGTTTTATATTTTGTCAGAGAGGCAACAGGGTAAACTTTATCCCATTTACAACAATCATGAGTGGGTGAAATGGATGAGTTTAACATTAAAACAACAGCACACTTAGGAACTATATTTGCAGGTATGATTTTCAAAAGAGGTCTTGGACCCATACATGCAATGCAACTGGTGTTAGCCATTTTTGCGGCTTGCTCAGCCATAAGAAGCCAGTTGTTGGTTTGACCGCTTATTCCTGTGGAGGCTATAAAATAGCTATCTATATCAGTGAGGAGCATACTTGTGATTTTTGCTCCTGCTGACAAGGTGTAATTATTTGTAACGGGACGGTCTGCGATCGACATTGTTTTGTTAATGCAAATAGCAATAGGAAAGTGGGGATCAATTCCAGAGGACCAAGCCCACAGTTGAAAACCCCAACAAGAAGTGTTAAAGTGGCATTTGGAGGACGAATTTGACCATCAGGGAGTGTAAGAGTCAAAAGGAGGCTTGTGCCCTGATTCTTCAAAGTTACTCGTTTAGCAAAGAACACAGCCTCTTCACTGGAACCAGAGAGCCAAAAATCATGCGTTTGTGTGGTGACAAGGGTGCCCCAGTCGGTGCTAACCGGGTGACTAGTTAAATACCACCAATATCCGAGCTATTTATCCCCAGTAGTGGGGTGACCATTTCGAAACCTTTTAAACTTTTCATAGGTAAAATAATAGAAGAAGATGTATTAGGAGCCACAGTAAACATTAATGAGTTATTGTAAGTCCAAGACAAAAGCCATGGTACGCAAGTTGGAACGCGGACGGTTTCTGGTGTACAAACATGATCAAAAGGGGATTTTGTGTTGCGCTTATGTCTAGCAATTTTTCCCCATGAGCCATATTGATGAGAATCAGCATTGGTAGTTGCCTGAGAGAAGAATGTTCGAGGCTCATGGTACTCTATCCATACAAATAAAATAACCCCCGAAAAAAAAAAAAAATAACACAAACCAGCAAAAGCAACCAAAAGCACATGGTAGACTGCGCAGGCTACAGCCCGATTAAAGCACTTTACGAATGACTCTCTAATGCTCACATTTTAGATCTCCTCAGAGTCAACACCCTGAGCTTCGGGTTGGTGTCTTGGAAATTGGCTTCTGCTAGCTTTCGTGTCAACCCTGGATCTTGGCACCAGGATCAGGCACTATTACCAGACTTTGCTCACCTTCCATACTTAGGTTGGGTCTGCGGAGATCACCTTTTTACAATGAGATAAATGCAGAAAACAAATAAATGCAGAAAAAACAATATTCTTTCCCTTCACATTTATGTAATTGGATATAAACCATATGTATTGTCTGAAACGGATACAATGGAGTTGGGAACTTTCCTCTCTGAGGTCTTAAATTGCCTTGTGAAAAAGCTGCAAAACCGTATGTCGTATAAATAGCTTCAACTTGTTTCACCATAGACGGAAAGGATGGTTCGCTTTGCCGTGCCACAACATCTGTCTTTGTAATTTGATCATTTTTCTCATCTTCATTCATCACATTCTCAGCTGCGGTACTTAAGCGAGCTCGCGCTGACACTGTGTCATCCATCATCTTCCTGTCTGTGCAACAGCAAGTTCTTTTTTATCTTTTCTTCGTCTTCCTTATCTTTCAATTTTCCTCTCATCTGGGAAAATGAGAATGTAATTTTGCTTTTTAATTTTTAATTTTAAGTCTTGCAAAATTGCTATATCCTTACTGCACCGAGATAAACTGTTAAATATATCTTTAAAAATAAACAAACAAAACAATCTATGCTCTTCAGAATGGGACCTGTTGGGTTGACAACATTTATCTGAAATCAATCTCAGAGGCGGTAGGTCTTTTTGGCTTAGCGTTTTCTTCTGCGCAGAAGGACGCATCCCAGACACACAGCAAGTGTGTCTGAGACCCGCGCTCTGCTCTGAGTTTTGCCGTGCTTTTATTGAGAGAGAAACAAAGGGGCAAGTGTACATGGTCGAATAGGTTTCCAGACAGGACGAACAACATTCCATAGTTATATCCCATTACCACAGAACACAGGGGGTACTCTTTATGGAGTGGGCAGTATGGACGTCTCATGACCATTAGCTCAACAAAGATGTAGTCTTTAGTGCCTCTGGGAATACATTGCTGTGCCGTACTCATGACCTTTGTCCGCTTCAGCCGTCCCATGACAATCTCATGATCTGCACATGTCTAGCTAACTGTGGGGCTTATTGTATAGCGCGGCTAATGACTGCCATATGCCCCCAAGTCATTTTCACGAGGCCAGATACTGCGGAGAATCTTGCACACAAAAGTAGTTACATAGAATCCAATGATAAAAAGTATATCATTTCCAACAGGACCCAAATGTCAGATTACAAATCAAACCTCCTCCTTCACTCTCACATTTTTTGATAGAACAGTCTACTTATCTACTCATACTAAATAATGGCCTGCAAATTAAATATAATGTTGTTGCTGTGGTCCCTCAAAACATGTGACTAGAATTTGGACAATTACTAACCCCCATCAATTGATAAATTATCTCCTCACTAAAGTCCTAGCCTGTTAACCTATCTGCATCAGGAAGACATTTGCAATGCAGGGGATAAGAGAATAATAACACCATTGATTTCTAATCAATAACCTAATTTTATCCAGTTCTACAATGTATGTTTTCTCTTACTCTCACATTTTTATGGGGGTTGGGCACTCTCCTCGTCGGACAAGTTTCTGCCCACAACCCTCATATTATTCTATAATTTCTAATTCTTACATTTAACAATGCAAATCTGATTAACCATTGTCTAGCACACCGTTTTTCTGCACCAATTTAACACAATTCCAACCTTTATAACGAACTGATGCACAAAGACAAACATACACAGAAACAAACACATGGGCCCACAACATAGACATGACAATCTTCCCAGCTGATAACAAGGGTGGGGGGAGCAACTGAAGTGCGGAGAGCCTCGCCACCGCCACGTCGCATAATGCAACCCCCCACCTCTGTCCAAAATATGCATTTGTCAAGTCAAGTCAAGTTTATTTGTATAGCCCTAAATCACAAACAGTCTCAAAGGGCTTCACATAGCCAAAATTGACAATTATTCTCAAAGCATCCCCTGATCATAAGCTCCCAAAAGGGCAAGGAAAAACTCAAAAAAACCCTGCCAGGGGAAAATGAGAAACCTTGAGAAGGGACCACAGATGGAAGGATCCCCCTTTCAGGCTCACCAGGTTGTAATGGATGCAGAGAGTGCACAAGTAATGCATAATATGAAAATCAATGAAAAAATGGATGTCGGAGGTGCCCTCGATTGTCCTGGCAGTGTCTTCAAGGGGGTTGAGCTGCAGTTCCTTCATCTTGAATTGGTCCCCGAGAATCCAGCTAGCCGCTATCAGCTTTTGAGCCACCTAACCCTCCCCAGCCGGGGAGGGGGTGGGCAGAGAGAACAAAACAAACTCCGGCCAAATCGGCCATCACAAGTTAGTTAAAGGCCATCTCATAGAAATGTGTCTTTAAACGTGTCTTAAATGTTTCTACTGAGGTAGTAGTTCTAATATCCATTGGTAGGGCATTCCAAAGCTCTGGAAACCGAATAGAGAATGCTCTAGACCCTGCAGACATTTTCTTGGCCCTCGGTATAACTAAAAGACTAGCGTTTTGGGAACGAAGGTTACGAGACGGAACATAAGGAACGACTAGGTCGACGAGATATGAAGGCGCTAAGCCATGCAGTGATTTATGGGTTTGTAGAAGAACCTTGAAGTCACATCTTAAATGGACCGGGAGCCAATGTAATTTGGCGAATATTGGGGTAATGTGATCAAATTTTCTTGACCGTGAGAGCAGCCTCGCAGCGGCATTTTGCACTAACTGTAGACTTTTGATACTGGACTTAGGAAGACCAGAGAATAATACATTACAGTAGTCCAGGCGCGACGTGACGAACGCATGTATAATAGTTTCCGCCTCCCTGGTCGAGAGGATAGGATGAATCTTAGCAATATTACGAAGGTGAAAAAACGCAATCCTGGTTATATTCTTAATGTGTTTTTGAAAGGAGAGCGTTTGGTCAAATATTACCCCGAGATTAGTTACCGTATCACTCTGAGTGATAGTACGGTTATCTATAGTTATAGTGGTTTCCTTAAATAAGTGTTTATAACGAGTAGGACCAATTATCAACATCTCAGTTTTATCTGGGTTAAGACAAAGGAAGTTGAGAGACATCCATTGCTTGGATCTCCGCAAGGCACGCCTCGAGATTACAACAGTCCCGTGGATCTGTCATCGATAACGGCATATATAATTGGGTGTCATCCGCGTAGCATTGAAAGCTAATATTATATTTACGTATTATGTCCCCAAGCGGAATCATATAAATATTAAATAAAATCGGTCCGAGTACCGATCCCTGTGGGACACCACACGTAACATTATAAAGCTCAGAGGACGTATTACCATGGACCACTCGGTGCGTCCTGTCTGATAGGAACTGAACCAGCTTAGTGCTGACCCTGAGATACCAACACAACTTTTAAGACGCCCTAATAAAATATCGAAGTCTACAGTGTCAAAGGCAGCACTAAGATCGAGTAGTAACAATACAGACGACGTATTTGAATCCATAGCTATGAGGAGATCATTAGTCACTTTAGCAAGTGCTGTCTCTGTAGAATAATTAGCTCTAAAACCAGACTGAAAAGAGTCATATCGATTATTAGCGACCATGTAATCAATAAGCTGCTGCGCTACTACTTTTTCGAGAAGTTTTGCTATGAATGGGAGGTTTGAAACTGGCCTATAATTACTGAGATAGTCCGGGTCAAGATTTGCTCGCTTAAGTAGTGGTTTAATAATAGCGGTTTTAAAGGCTATTGGCACTATCCCAGAGGAAATAGACAGATTGATTATATTTAAGACGGACGGTCCTAAAATTGGAAATAATTCTTTAAGTAGTTTGGCTGGAAGCGGGTCGAGTAAACATGTTGTGTAGCCGTACTAACCAAGTTTGTAAGCATTTCAAGGGACACGCTTTTAAAATTTGAGAGGGTAATTGCATGATCCCCAGCGCTAGTAACCGGCGGAGCGATTGGCATGGTATTCTTGATCTCGTCCCTAATGGACTCAATCTTTTGAGCAAAAATTTTCATAAACTCGTCAGCTGAGTGGAAGGAGCTATCGGGGGTTTTTGAGTTTTTTCTAAAATAAGCGCATCTTTATATTTCAGGAGGCTGTCCTTCCATGCCTGATGGAAAACCTCAAGTTTGGTTAAACGCCATCTGCGCTCATGCTTTCTACATAATTGTTTAAACGTACGTGTTTCATCTGTGAACCACGGAGTTGGCCATCTATGGCGAGTTTTCAGACGTAGCGGTGCCACAGAGTCGATGGCTTTTAATAATGTCGCATTGAATTCATTTGTAAGATTATCGATAGAGCCGCTGTATGCGGGAAACATACACAGGGTCATTTGTCAAGATATTTTATATTTTCGGTGTCGACCCCTTCCATTAATTTCCAATCTTTGCATTTTAATTCATGCTGGGGTAGCGACTTTTGTTTGCTATTTGATTTTCCCATGGTTTATTTTTCTAAATTTCGGAGTTGGCAATTCGAATGGCACCTACAATGTCCTAAAGCCAATTTAATTCACAGGACAGTGGTAAAATATTCAATGAGTGGTAAGTCTCCTTTCCTCTGCTTCCACACAAAGCCACTGTTTACAATCCTGTGTGTTTTATATAAAGGAGAGCTCAAATGAGATCACTCTCAGTCAAACCATACTCACACACACACACACACACACACACACACACACACACACACACACACACACACACACACACACACACACACACACACAATGCGCACTCTTATCGTCTCACAGGCAAGCAGGGGAGTCCGCCCTCCCGTGGATTTTAACAAACTCTTTAACCTTCCTACTGTGTAAAAAAACTCATTTTTACCCTTATCTTGAAGTAGATATAAAACCTATCTTTTCATGGATAAGGGAGCCAAACCAGCTAAACAAGAGTTAAGAAAAACATTGAATGAAAAATATTGTTTTTAGGGTATTTTTTTTTTTTGGGCTGATTCAATACACGGGTCAAAAATGACCCGCTAACATCACAGATGGCAGCAGAAAGCTAACACATTAGGAAGGTTAAGTTAGGAGGCCCCACGACACCTCAGCGGAATTTAACTGCTCCAAATTACCTGTACTTCTTTAGAAAACAGAGGAGTCCGCCCTCCGATGGAATTTAACTGACTTATAAGTCAGGGGACTCCATCATCCCAGCGGAATTTAACTGTTTCTAATTGCACTTGATAGGGTCTAGAATTGTCAAGGTTTTAAGTGACCTCTGGTTCATTCCTTTTAACAGAATCAATATTCGTACTCACAGTCTGCTGGTTCTTTTCCTCGGATGTTCTCGTCAACCACTCTGGTGTCCAGCTGACTGATTGAGTCAGCCCCGTGAAAAGGGTTTCTTTATGTGCCTTGGCCAAGGACTTGTCCTGCGTCGAAAAGTCAGCTGGACCCCCGAAATAGGTCTGTTGGGAATCCCGGCCGAGCCCCCATTTTCTGTCAGGTTCAAAGTGCTAACTGAATCTATATCTGTATAAAAGAAAAAGATCAGCAGACAAACACAAGTGAGGCAGAATATTGAGTTTTCTCGCGAGGAGTGAGATACAGATTGCTTTCTACAATCTGACTACACTAAAAATGTGTTTACACTCCTCGCTCTTTTTATTTGGAATGCCCTACCCACAGTGTGAGACGATTAGCCCCTGAGGGTGAGGGGGGATAAAAGATTGCGGGCTTCGTCTCGTAAGAAAAGAAACAAAAAATAATGCACAAAGTGTTGCGTGCAGATATGGCTATATCAGCAAAACAGTTTAAGAAATATTCCGAGAGATAAAAAGAGAAAGTGATGTTCTTTAAGGCAGTGTTTCCCAACCAGTGTGCCGCGGCACACCGGTGTCACGTGAGAGATGTTCCGTGGGAAATTGTCCAACATTAAATACCGAGCGAATTGTAAACAGGATTACCAAACCACAGGTCAGTTTCCGCAAGGCTAATCGTGCATGCGTGGCAAATCGGAGAATTTTGAGATTTCATGTTGTGGCATCGGCACATACTCAATTTATGTGTGTGTTGCTGTTAGTGTTGGCTCGAGAGTGAACGATTCGCTCAAAAAAGGTTGGGAAACACTGCTTTAAGGAAGATCAGAAGGTTCATGGCGCATCGTTTGACGTGTTGTTTTCACGATCTGCTCTGGTGGACGTAATTTTTCTGCTGAGATGTCAGCAGTATCTTGTTTGACACAACCGTCATCTCGCCCCTGACCCAGCCGTAATCCTTCTGTTCTGTTGCACAAGATAAGAATAAGCAAGGCAAAGCAGCAAGCAGACTGAGCAGTAACATTATGAATAAGTACTCATTAGAGAACGCATAACATATAGATATACAATTTTTCTAACAATAAGTGAACCATATCATATCATTGGCGTGACATCTGTCAATCACTGATTTACACTTCAAAAAGGCAGAGAAAGAAAATCCTCCACCCACTTAATTAGATCAGATTACGTCTAACATTACATATTTATCAATCGGTTTATGCGGAATATTATTTTGTGTGCAGCATAGAGTTTCTTGTGCGCAGAGACTGCGCGAGCAGTGAGCAATTTTTTCTTCATGCCTATCCAGGATGGGTGTAAAACCTTTCCAAACAGCTTGGAAAAACGGACAAAAAAGAATCTACGCCCTTCTTTGATTAAGAAAAAAGAAGCTCTGTATTTCTTAGCACGTTCCTTCCACTGGGACTCTAACCCAAGCCAGATCCCATAGCTTGGAAAAACAGACAAAGAAAAATATACGCACTTAATCAAAAGAAGCTCTGCTTTTCTTAGCCTGTTCCTTCCACTGGGACTTGAACCTATATCTTGTGCACTTTTCACTTTTACGTGTTTCACATCAACGCAATCACACAATCCCCCGCTGTCAGACGAAGGCAGACCCAAGATTCTGGCCCAGCAAAGGATTTTCTTCTCACATCACCAAAATGTTGTTTAACTTATTTGCAAGAACCACATGTGAGACAGTTTGGCCATTTTACGCCTGCAAGCAGAGAAAGCCATGAACACCCTGTGTGGTACAGAGGTGCTTGAAAGCAGTTTGACTTAGACCTCTTGCAAGGGCATATTTATTGAGAGAAAACAAGGTAAGGGTGAAAGTGGACAGGTTTGGTGAACCCCCGGCCTCTGATCAAATCAGAGCAGGGGGTGTTTTATGACGTTGGGGTTTTCCCCCAACGTCATAAAACAGTAGTAATCAATCAAAGTAATCAAAGTTGTTCTTTTTCAAACAACTTTGATTACTTCCTCTGCAGCAAGTCAAACAGTGCAGGGGTCTTAGCACTTTGTTTACGATGTTGTGGGAACAAACAGATGAAGTTTGTTCCCCTCAGCAAGTGGTTAATCAATATAGTCTACATTCCAACATAATCATACGATCAAGATAATCTATCAACCCTAATAATTATGTTACGCCAATCAACAAACATAAGCAAGAAAATGTAACGAACAATTAAACAAAAGCAAGAAAAAAACATAAAAAAATAAACAGAAACAGCACATCATTGTACCCATCACTTTTCGAAGGTCTAATCATCAAGTTTTTTGTAAAACATGTTTGGCTAAAAACCATCACCGCCAGTGTTGTTTCGTGAGTGAACGATTCGTTCAAAAGAACGACTCTTTTCACTGACCGAGAGTGAACGAATCACTTCCTAAGGTGATTCGTTCTTTTTTCAGTTCATATGACTTGAACCAACATGGAATAACGTAACTTATACCACACAGTAGGTGTTCGTAATGCGCATCGAAGCTGGTGCCACCTCGCCGTAAAACAAAACGAAGAAGATAATGACGTAACTTCCTGTTCACGAACAAGTGAGTAAATTGAATTTCTGTTCATCAACTGAACAGATCTATGATGAACGAGTCAGTTAGTGAGTGATTTGCATTTCCCGTTCATCGCGAGAACGGAACAGTGAGGGAATGAGTCCTGACTTTCCCGTTCGCGAATGAGTCAATGAGTAAACTGCCTTTTCGTGCATCAACGGATCAGTCAGTGAACCTGTTGCGTCTCCTTGTGTGAACAATTCAGTGAATGAATGTGAACTATGTAAGCCAGAATGTACAGGACTGTCTCAGAAAATTGGAATATTGTGATGAAGTTCTTTATTTTCTGTCATGCAATTAAAAAAATAAAAACGTCATTGTCAGGTTCAGAATCAGCAAAAGGATCAGCAGACGAAACCAGTGAGGCTCTTTTTATTTGGAATGCCCTACCCACAGTGTGAGACGATTAGCCCTTAAGGGGGGGGGGGGGAAGAGATTGTGGCTTCGTCTCGTAAGAAACAAAAAGTAACGCACAAAGTGTTGCGTGCAGATATGGCTATATCAGCAAAACAGTTTAAGCGATATTCTGAGAGATAAAAAGAGAAAGTGTCGTTCTTTAACAAAGATCAGAAGGTTCATGACGCATTGTTTGACGTGTTGTTTTCACGATCTGTTCTGGTGGACGCTGAGCTGTCAGCAGCATCTTGTTTGACACAACCGTCATCTCGCCCCTGACCCAGCCGTAATCCTTCTGTTCTGTTGTACAAGATAAGAATAAGCAAGGCAAAGCAGCAAGCATACTGAACAGTAATATTGTGAATAAGTACTCATTAGAGAACGCATGATAACATATATATACAATTTTTCTAACAGTCATACATTCTGGATTCATTACAAATCAACTGAAATATTGCAAGCCTTTTATTATTTTAATATTGCTGATTATGGCTTACAGCTTAAGAAAACTCAAAAATCCTATCTCACAAAATTAGAGTATATCCTCAGACCAAGTAAACAAAATATATTTATAACAGCAAAACAAAATCAAACATTTGAAAATGTCCATTAATGCACTCAGTACTTGGTTCGGAATCCTTTTGCACGGATTACTGCATCAATGTGGCGTGGCATGGAGGCAATCGCCTGTGGCATTGCTAAGGTGTTATGGATGCCCAGGATGCTTCAATAGCGACCTTTAGCTCATTTGCATTGTTGGGTCTGGTGTCTTTCAGCTTCTTCTTCACAATACCCCATAAATTCTCTATGGGGTTCAGGTCAGGGGAATAGGCAGGCTAATTGAGGACAGTAATGCCATGGTCAGTACACCATTTACTGGTGGTTTTGGCACTGTGGGCAGGTGCCAGATCATGCTGGAAAATGAAATCATCATCTTCATAGAGCTTTTCAGCAGACGGAAGCATGTAGTGCTCTAAAATCTGCATTTACTCTGGATTTGATGAAACACAGTGAACCAACACCAGCAGCTGACATGTCTCCCCAAACCATCGGTGACTGTGGGAACTTCACACTGGATTTCAAGCAACTTGGATTTTGCTCCTCTCCAGCCTTTCTCCAGACTCTGGCGCCTTGACTTCCAAATAAAATACAAAACTTGCTTTTGTCTGAAAAGAGGACTTTGGACCACTCTGCAACTGTCTAGTGCAGGGGTGGGCAAACTTTTTGACTGGCAGGCCGAATTTTGTTCTAAATTTTGATCAGGGGGGCGAACCAGGAGCAGATGATGTAGTGTTTGTGTGAAGTAATAGAAATGACATGTAAAGGTCATTGCATAAAAGGCTTGTACTTTTCGTAGGTAGTAAAGCATGGATATTCAAAAAAAGCTTTTTGAAAGCAAATGCATTTATTAACAGCATTAAAAAATATTTCACCAAAAAACTACCATCAGTGATTCTCATCAAATACGACACTGTTATTATGAATAATAGTTTCCATCACTTCAGTGCCTGCAGGTCAGATTTATGAAATATGTTTATCTAATGAGGCGAAATCACATCAAACGGCAAACATGCTGACCAAATACATCATCTTGAAGAATCAGTGAAAGAATACTTCTAAATAAAGTAATAAAGAAATCAACAGTATTGTTGGTATCCCTTTTTTGCTAGTGCATCATGGTCTGGAGTAAAATTTGTTGTGGTAATTCTTCGGATAGAGCCGAGGTGTCGGTCCGTTAACCTAGAGCTGTGACGGGCTTTGTTGACGTTCATGTGGCGGAACGTCTGCTCACACACGTAGGTCGAGCCAAATTGTCCTCTCTTTTTTTTTTTTTTAAACACGCGGCACTCAGTGTCCACCTTTCTTTTCCTCGGGCCACTTATTTTAGTGGAAGGATTCCAGGGGAAGGTTTGTGGGTGGCATTAACGTAAAACTGTATCTGAAAGCTCAGCGCGCGAATTACGAGAATGCTGACGTCACAGCCCACACTCGAAATTCAGCACTGATGGAAATAGAGCGCAGAGTGTGCCGGGTCCGCACTACTTAGTACGTACACGCACTTGTGAGTGTGCACCGAGCTTTCTGACACGGCTTCCGGGAGTAAATGCGCGGGCGGGCGCTTCCCCATCTAGTGGGGAAACATACTAATTGCAGGGGAAATTACCCCAAAAAAAGTTCAATAATACAATTCATTCAGGTTTGGCGGGCCGGATTAAACGGCCCCGTGGGCCGGATGTGGCCCGCGGGCCGTAGTTTGCCCATATCTGGTCTAGTGCTTCTTTTCCATAGCCTTTCTGCTAGACACTGCTAAAGTGTGCTGGGACAAAATTAACACTTTTTCTACTGTAGATGCTGACAAATCGACCTTTGACGGGATCCTCAATAAGCATGCCCTGCTCATTAAAATACGAATCAAAGACCACTGCACTCTTTGGTTTTCCCGACATGTTGATCTGTCAAAAGAACACCTTGTGGCGGAAAGCCCGCTCCTCCCAGTCTCCAAGTGATTGGCTTGCTTTTCGGCAATGCAGAAATAAATGTACACAGACAATCAGAAAAAACAAAGTCACCCATTTTCTGGATAAATTCACATATTTTTCCTCTGACGCTCAAAAATTCTGGAAAACAGTCATATCCATGGAAAATAAATTGACACCTCCCCTTTTCCCCAGTGCTATGACCTTTGGTGACACTGTTGTTACCGATAAGTCTCTCATGGCTTCTCTTTTAAATCAACATTTTGTTAATTCAGCGAGTAACCTCCCAGTCATACCTTCCACCGCTGCCCTTTTACATTCTTCTGTTTTCCAGCCCTGTGACTTTCTCCTTTAGATCCATCCTGACCTCAAAAGTTTTAGAGAAACTCTCCAAGTTGGACATTGATAAGTTGGCAGGTTACGACGGGCTTGAGCCAAGATTATTAAAAATTGCTGTTCCCATTGTTGCTGCCCCCATCTCGCGGCTCTTTAACATGTCCCTTGTCATGTAACATGGGGGGTAGAGATGGTGCAAATGGTAGAATATGGATTGTTCACAGGAATAAATTGGCAGAGTTGAAATTCCAAATTTGTCCAAAAGATGGCGCCAGACCAAAACGTAGGACCAAAAGAGGGCCCAGAATAAGCTAAGCCAGTTAAAATAGAAATAAAAGAGGAACACGGTGTCAGAGTGTGAGTCACGCATGGAAGCACAAATGTGATTTTTATTTTTTGATTTCTTTGCTTGGCTAAAAATGTATTCTGTAACCGCTTTAAGCAATATTATTTGTCAATTCGATCAAGAGACCCGTCACTATGAGAATAGTGGCGTGACATAAATTGTTTGGAGAAGCATAAATGTGATTTTTATTTTTTGATTTCTTTGCTTGGCTAAAAATGTATTCTGTAACCGCTTTAAGCAATATTATTTGTCAATTCGATCAAGAGACCCGTCACTATGAGAATAGTGGCGTGACCTAAATTGTTTAGAGAAGTAGGTCAAGGGTTTGGATTTTTATTTCAGAGTTAATTGAAGCGTATCTTTAAAAAGTTATTTTCATGGAACAGGAAGAGAAGAAAAGGGGAAGTGAAAGGTTTTACCAGGGGCTAGCTGTGCATTTGGTGGAAAGTACTGTGTGGTCAGGGCGGAAACAGCTGCTGAAGGCCACAGATGTCCAAGCGTGGGAAGAAAACTGGGCACTCCTACCCTATAGTAGGCGTGGGAAAACTGACCAGTTCATTCTATAGGCGTGGGAAAGCTGGGCAGTCTTACCCTATAGGGAAGGTATAGAACAAAGAAAGGGGAGGGGGGGAAGTCTATAAAAAGTCCTGCAGGGACAGCTTCAGGGCTTTTTCCCCCAAAAGAGCGCTCATACGTGAAGAAGCCTGGAGGAGTTTCAAGATTTTTTTCCAAAGTCCCGAAGATCTTTGTGTGAGACGCAGGATCGCTGGACTGAAATTAACTTGGATTTACTCCCAAAAATTGGACTGGACAACTTTACAGGAGAAATAGGTGAGGGATTACCGTTTCTATGTATTTTAGCGAGAGGGGGGAATAGTCATCGGGCCGCCGGCTCCCTCGAGGCCAGCCTGTTTCTCTAATTTGGATTTTAGAAGTAAGATCGAATTGATCACTCGACTTTGCTTCCACCAAAAATAGCACGCAGCTGGTATTTACCTCTTCCCTCTTTCATGAACTGTGTTTTGCAGTCGAATTGTTCTGGGATTGAATGATTTTATTAACACGGGTATCAGTGAGTGAAATTGTTCGGTTTCTGGAGTAATTGAGATTTGTAATTCTATTCCATGTTTCTTCAATAAATGTGTTTTGTATATTACTTACTTCGTTGTGCGCGGATTTGTACTGAATATGCAACCGATGGTTTGGGGCCGATTTAAATAAAATAAATTAACGGAAGTGTTTAAATCTGATTATTGGTTTTGTGTAGAACGGAAAGTTATTTAACTATTTGAAAGGCTCAGGCCCGCTTCCCCTTTTGACGGGCCGCGTAAAGAATAACTCCGAACAAGTTAGAGACTTGAATAACTTCCGTAGTTATTTGAGCCACGAGTGAATTTTGATCCGTTCGAAAGTTTGTTTCGTCTGAATAAATTAACGGAAGTGTTTAAATCGGATTATTGGTTTTGCGTAGAACGGAAAGTTATTTAACTATTTGAAAGGCTCAGGCCCGCTTCCCCTTTTTGACGGGCCGCGTAAAAAGTAACTCCGAGCAAGTTAGAGAATTAAATAACTTTTGTAAATATTTAACGGAAGAGTGGATTTCATTAAAAGTGAATTCGGTTGAAAATTTACTTCTTCTAAATAACATAACGACGACGGTTAAAGTAAATCATTGGAGTTGGTGGAGGATAAAAGTATTTCGATTGTCCGTCGGGCGCGGCCCAGTTCCTAAATTTGTCGGGCCGCGTCAAAAGTTAAATGGGACACGATCAAAAAAATAGACTTGCCTTCCAAATTAATTATTGGACAAATCTAAATAGAGCACGACATTTTTATTTGTTTTAAGAAAGTCGTTACTCTTTTTAAAAGCAATCAAGTGGGGTGAAGAACTCCGACGGTTAAGTGCTAGATTTACGTATAAGAAGTTAGAATTAATAATCTAAAGTGCATTAATTTTCTTCTTAAATGCTATTATTGTCACACTTTTATTAATTCGATTCTCTTTCGAATAAAAAAGTTGGTCGGCTCGCTGCACGAGCAACATATCAACATTTACTTGGGCAAAACTAGTGCTTGGGTGCGCTATACAAACAAATCCCTGAGGTCTTAACAAAGACATCTAAAAAATATCCGTAACAAAATAAGAACTTCAAACACAAGCGGGGAGCCATCATTACGATGCGGTCACTTCGAAGTCTTGCCTCGAATTGAGTTACTCGGCACGAGCTTCGGGTGACTTGAGAGGGATTGGCGTCGTACAGAAATTAGATTGATTCCGGTGGAGTTAATTTAACTCGGGTTGGTTAGATTACGGACGAATCTCCGAACCCGGCTAACACAAACCCGTTACCGGGAAGCCGGGGGCACCTTAATCCAAGAGGTGCGTTTGACACCCTGGAGTTGTCTGTCCTCCCTCCAGACTAGAAATCTGCATTGATTTTCTCACTCTTTAAAGGTGGTTTTGGGTCTGACCCCATCTGTTATAGACCTATTTCTATCCTGCCCTGCTTGGCTAAGGTCTTAGATAAACTGGTTCACAACCAGCTGTCTAATCGTGCACTTATCTAATGTAAGTGACGGGCTCTCCGTTTAAAGGGTAAAATTCTATACTTTAGCCCCGCGGCTGTAACGCAGCCTTTAAGGGGAGACGAGAATTTATTTAAGCCGGTACGGAAAGATTCGTTCCAGTCTAACCGCTGTTCAAGTAACCAATCTATTGTTTGATTAATTCCATCATTTCCGGACGCCAGTCCCTTTAAAAGCAAAAAGACCCCGGTGTTGAGTAATTACTTGGTCGAGACCCGGGATCAAATTGATCGCGGCTATTTCAGCGGCTCTCTTTCCAATAAGATTTGGGGCTCTTGTTAACCGCTCGGAATAGATTTAGCTGTCTTTGTTAAGACCGCGGGGACTCGTTTATTTCCACTAGCGTGCACCTACGCTAGCTGAGTTTAAGATGACTATTTGGAACCAGATCTGACACTTCCTGGTGTTGAGGATTAAAGCTGTCTTCACTTTAAAAAGAACTGACGGTTTGCAGTATGAGTATGACAGAGAAATAAGAGATTTAAAGCATAAAAGATCAAAATAATCATTAATTGAAATTAAATGATTATAAAGTAGAAATTTAATGAATAAGGAAGAAAAAGAATTACAAGTCTCAATTGTTCGAACAACCAACAATAATTCCACTCACCAATCTCAATACAGCAAAATTATTCAGTCTCGAAGTTCTCTCGAATGATAACTCAAAAATATAGTAAAAAAGGGTAAGAGGCTAGCTAAAATGCTGTTTGGTGGAAAAGTCGAGTGATTAGTTCTCCATGTTCCAAAAATCCAAATTTTGTATAAAAGAACAGGCTGGCCTAAAGAAGGGAGACGACGACGCTCTAAAAATGGCTCCTCTCTGCTGCACCGAGGTCCACATCTCCTAGCCCGTCTTTAAGCTTAAAATTTGACTAAGTCCAATTCGCAGACTCTAGAAATTCATCTTAACATCCTTAACCTTAACCTTGGGTTAATCTCAAAAAGAATGAAATCTATCTTAGTCTAATCGGCGTCCTCAACCCACGGGCAGTAGCCTGCAGGGGCTAACCCCGGAATGGGAGAGACCACCGGGCGAGAGAGAGCTCCGGTCTTTGTCAGAACGAACCTTTTATACCAGTTCAGCCCGTGGGTCCTATGCCAGCTTGGTCACGTATCAGTTTTTTTCCATGACGTCATATATTGTCCTCAGATGACCCAAATGCTTCTAGAATAGACTGGACCTGCATCTCGGCCGACCAGATGAGGTGACCATGTTCTCAGGGATGTAACCATTTTCTCAGGGATGCCTCATCCTGTTTCCAACTTCCAAATTTTCCGATGCTCAATTTAGCATGCAATGTCCGTCAACTTGTGTCAACGTGACATTCGCAATCGGTCCTTTCTCTTGTGTTCCATCAAACAGCCTTTTGTTTGGGCCTTTACTCGGGTCACGCTCGTGTGGGATCTCGGTCTTCCACCACTTAGTATCAACATTAACCCTTGCCGCCTCCTTGTCTTTGCTCACATTAATACATTCATGTGTAAATGGAACATCAATATTACAGACATGTTGGATATTGATTAAAAATCGTGACAATAACAACACATACTTTCACAATAGTCAACTTAACACACAATCATAACTATGATCGTGGGTTCTCCTAGTTAGCAGATTACAATACTCAAGCAGTTTCAAAACATATTTTGACAAGCTGGTGACCTCTAGGTCAAGCTCAAGCGTGGGATCGCAGTCTTCCACCAACAGTATCTGTCAAGCCCTTGTCCTTACGCAACTCTTAATACATTCATGTGCAAATGAAACATCAGTGCTATGCCTTTCTCCAGGCTGTTAGGACCCTGAACTCGCTGCCCCCTTCTGCGTAGCGTGCGGCGCTGTTGCGCTATTTTCTGGAATGTCTGCTGTACGCTCACTTGCTCCTTTTTTGCTCCTCTTATTTATTTATTTGTTGTGTTATTTATTCATCATTTATTCAGCACGCTGTTGTTTACTTCTTTACTTGATTGTCTATTGTGGGCCATGTCTTGTCACCGTGGGATAGCGGGGAACAAAATTTCGGTTTCTTTGTGTGTCTTTGGCATGTGGAGAAATTGACAATAAAGCTGACTTTGACTTTTGATGCTGCTCAAGTTGCTACTAACTATATAATAAGGCAAAGCAGAATAAAATAAAGTATATTGCACATTACTCATTCTCATCACCTAACGATGAGCATGGGCTTCTCTAGTTACCAAATTAAAATACTCAAACAGTTTCAAAGTATATTATAGGAAAACTAAATATAAAATATAATTCAATATTTAATATTTTATGATATAACATAATCCAAAATTGTGTGTTGCTGTGTTTCAGAACAAGTCTTCATCTAGTCGATGACTTTTTAATTTATTAATTTACTATGTTAGGTCAATCTGACTTTGGCACAAATTCTCTGGTGAAATTTGAAACGGGAATGGAGGTTGACTGGTTCAACCAACAAACTCCCCTTTACCAGTTTAACAATACTTAATTTTGAAGAACTAACTTTTAAGTAACCCTTACTCAGGCCCCCTCCTTCAGGTCTTTCATGTCAAGCTTTGTCACCATCAAGAGGAAGAATTCGATGGATTTGTGGACGGGGATTTGTAAATATCCACATTATTGTTTGAACAATGTTATTGTGCATATATATTCTGTATATGTCATATTAGTTGACTGTTTCTTTAATCTTTGTATCTTTTATTTATTGTCTGTGACAAAAGATACGTGAAGACAAAATGAATTTACCGTAATTTCCGTACTATAAGCCTCACCGGACTATAAGCCGCACCAGCTAAAATTCGGGGATATTTTAGTTTTTTTTTCTTACATAAGCCGCACCGGACTATAAGCCGTACGTGCACACGAGTTTTTTACAAAGAAAGACAGTACACAGAAAGCCTTTTTAAATTTTTAATAACATACTTTAACATGTCTTTCTAAACATTGCCTGTGACGCAGCAGTAGTACCGCAGCAACACGGAAGTGTGCACGTTATTAACAAAGAAAGACTGGACACAGAAAGCTTTTTTATACTTTAACATTTCTTTTCAAACACTGCCTGTGACGCGGCAGTAATATCACAGCAACACGGAAGTAACACAGCACTAATAGGGTTCGATTAAATAAAACATACTGGTAAAAGTCACTGAGACGCGGCGGTAACACAGCAGCAATACGGTAGCACAGCACTAACAGGGCTGATTAAAATGACATACTAGTAAGAATAAAATAAAGAGCTTCATCGTCTTCATCTTCCTCCTGTGCACTGAAACCATCAAAGTCTTCCTCAGTGTCCGATTGGAATAGCGTTAGATATTCTTCGCTTCACACTTTCTCAGTCTCTCTTTCGTCGTCGCTTTTATGCATTTCTTTGAGTGTGATGAGGGTCTGTTCATGCTAATCTTATTCCTGCACGAAGCGCTAAATTACATTAAACAAGCGAGCGACACGTATAGCTCCAGAGTAGACGGGACCACGAAATAAAGAAAAGCGTGCCGCAACACAATGTCATCAACATCAACTGCCTTTAGCTTAAAAGCGGCATCATATGCATTTCTCTTGTCCCCCATAATGATGGTTTGTGTATAAAAGCTTTCTTTCAGTAATGTCCGTCTTGATCGTGTTCTGCGTGATGCGCGAAATGTCCAAAACACAAACTAGCACGTCTTCTTCGGCGCATTATCTCTTCTTCGTCTGTCTCGCTCTTGCTTCCTGCTAGAGCGCCCCCTGGAGGCCGTAAAAATCCATAAATACACCGCGCCGCCATTTAAGCCTCAGGATTCAAAGTAACCTTCTGAATAAAATGCATTAAAAGTTCACATTCATTACAACTTGTTTTTGGTGAGCAAAATGTTAGAAGAATTGCATTTAAATGCTGATTGATTGGGTTTTAATACAATGCAGATGGTCCAAACAGCGCCACTGCTTTGTGTAATCTCTGAGTCACATGGCAGACTAAGAGAAAGGGTTTAGAGCACAGGTGTCAAACTTAGGGCCCGGGGGCCAGATACGGCCCGCCACATCATTCTATGTGGCCCACGAAGACAAATTGTGCATCAAATTCGTGTCATTACTAGAATTGCAAATTGTCTTCACTTTTAATATCTTTTTTTACGAATATTTGTCCAGTTTTTACTCGTCTGATTTGAAAACGAGTTATTTGTCAGTTTGTTTTGTAGCTTTTACTGTATATGAGGTGCTCATACATTTATTTGGGTTGACAGTCATAATGGCCCTCCGAAAGAAGCTATGACTACAATGCGGCCCACGAAAGAAATTAGTTTGACACCCCTGGTTTAGAGCCCTTTGACGCAGGTCACCTAGCTACTAAAGCTCATAATAGTCACAAGCAAGACAGCCAGAATAAGCAGCAGTCATAGTAGTGTTTCAAAATAGTATTTTTGTTGTTGTTTTTTTCTTCAAGATACCGCACAACAGTGGTCCACAGCCTTTTTATGAGTGTATAAAAGTGATCAAGTCATCACAAAAATCACGAAAAAAAATCGTATATAAGCCGCACCTGACTATAAGCCGCAGGGTTCAAAATTTTGGAAAAAAGTCACGGCTTATAGTCTGGAAATTACGGTACTATACTATATGTCATATTGTACATAAAGTTTCCTGTATATAAAGTTTGACTGAATACATCATTGACTGGTTTGTGCCTTATAATCTAGTGCACCTCATAGGGCAGAAAATACTGTACGTTTTATGCTGTTACAATTATTTATGGCTTTGGGTCATCTCTTGAACAGGTGGGTAATTCCATAGAATAGAATAGAATAGAATAGAATAGAATGCCTTTATTTTCATTGTACAACAGCTATACACAAAATTGGGAGAAATCACACAGAAAGCCTTTGTTACTTTAAACTTAGTTGAGGACCATCATTTTTAAACTTGTATTGATAAACGTGAAGAAATTAGAAATTATATTAGGTTCCTTCTGTCAGAACACATGCTTTCTTTTGGAGTCAAATAGGGCCTAATCTCTTCCACATTTTTATCAGATTTTTTTCATTTTACTTTTTTACATAAATGCTACTTCTTCCTGTCTTTAAATATTGGACTCTACCATGCTTTGTTGAGGTTGATTACAAACTGAAGAACCAGGACGCATCATTGTAACTTGGAGTCTTGGGTGGGACAGCCTTCCCTCGAAACGAGGAGGCAGTGTCATTGGTAGATTTTCATTTACAAACCCCTTCTTGGATTACTGCCCTTTTACATTTGTACATTACTTTCACGGAGAAGCATGGCCTTTTATGACCTGAGATCCAGTGATGAGCTGTTGATCACTGTTCCTTTTCCATCCATCCATCCATTGTTCCTTTTCATCCATCCATCCATCCATCCATCCATCCATCCATCCATCCATCCATCCATCCATCCATCCATCCATCCATCCATCCATCCATCCCTTTTCCATCCACCCATCCATTCCTTTTCTATCCATCCATCCATCCATCCATCGATCCATCCATCCATCCATTCATTACTTTTCCATCCATCCATCCATCCATCCATCCATCCATCCATCCATCCATCCATCCATCCATTCCTTTTCCATCCATCTACCCATCCATTCCTTTTCCATCCATCCATCCATCCATCCATCCATCCATCCATCCATCCATCCATCCATCCATCCATCCATCCATCCATCCCTTTTCCATCCATCAACCCATCCATTCCTTTTCCATCCATCCATCCATCCATCCATCCATCCATCCATCCATCCATCCATCCATCCATCCATCATTTTTCCATCCATCCATCCATCCATCCATCCATCCATCCATCCATCCATCCATCCATCCATCCCCTTTCCACTGTTTCTTTTCCATCCATCCATCCATCCATCCATCCATCCATCCATCCATCCATCCATCCATCCATCCATCCATCCATCCATCCATCCATCCATCCATCCATCCATCCATCCATCCATCCATCCATCCATCCATCCATCTTCCTTCTCTCCCTCCACTGGAGTCAGGTTGTGGGTACACCAGCTTCAATAAAAAAGCCGAGAATTCCCTCTCCCCAGCTAGTTCGACCAGCTCATCCCAAATAAACCCAAGGCGTTCCCTGGCCAGCCGGGCGACATAGTCTCTCTCCAACGTGTCAGGGTCATCCCCAGAGTCTTCTTCTGGTGGGACATGTCTGAAACACTTAACGAGGGAAGCGTCCAGGAGGAACCATAATCAAATGCCCGAGTCACCTCATGTGGCTCCTCTCTCCCGGACGACTGAGCTTCTCACCCTATCGCTAAGTGAGAGTCCAGACCCTCTGCGAAGATAATTCATTTCAGCCGCTTGTATCAGGGATTGTGTTCTTTTGGTCACGAGCTATGGGTAGAGACCGAAAGAACAAGGTGAGGGTAAGAACATAGAACGACGGGTAAAATCGACTGGTATATCGAGAGCTTCGTCTTTCGGCTCAGCTCTTTCTTCACCATGACTGATTGGTACAGACCAGTCAGTTGTGCAATGTCTGTTGTGATGCGAACTGCAGACCCTGCACCGATCCGCCAATCTCCCACTCCATCCCACCCTCACTCGTGAACAAGATACTTGAAGTCCACTTGGGGCAGGATCTCGTCCCCGGCCTGAAGGCATTCAAATATTTTCTGATGGAGGACCATGGTCTCAGATTTGGAGGTGCTAATTTTCATTCCAGCCGCTTCACACTCGGCTGCGAATGACTCAAGTGAGAGATGGAGATCACGGCTTGAAGAAGCCACATCATTATTATTATCAATTATTATTATCATTGCTATTATTACTATTATTATGGATATTATTATTAACTGGATGCAAAACGTCAATCCAAGTTAAATGCTCAATGAGCTGGAGTGTGACGTTTTTTCTGAAAATTTGGTTCATCTTTAACAGTACATGTTTTTGGAGGCAGTGTAAAACATGTGAATTCAGTGTTGTGGCATTTAATCAGAAGCTATTGTTTTTTGTCCTCACATGAGGGTTTAGAGTTTAGACCATGCTAACCAGTTTGAAGGTGGGTTCTTGCTTGACTGGAATAATGTTCATGAATGTTTTGTAAAGCAAAGATCCATTGGCAAGCTTGGTGATTATCTGGCTCGTCTCCGTACTGCGAGGGTGGGGGATGTAGACCTCCTTGGTGAATTTGATGCAACCGTCTTCAAGCGCATATAGAGTGTTATTGGTTCCCATCCCAACCTTCAAATCCGAATGACATATGCAGTGACTGTGTTAGTGTAATTACCAGTTAAACATCAAACTACAATGACAGGAAAACAATAACAGTGCACTTACATGCGCTCCTGGGTGGTACCTCAGCAGCCTTTGTGTTGCCAGGATGTTGCCAGCATGGACAAAGTTTCCTTGCAATAACAAAAAATATAGGATGAAAATGTCATAAAATTACAGTGACACCTGAGAATTTCTTGAAACACTAGATGCAATATCACCATAATCTGAGATCAAAATAGGTTTCATGGATTAAAAGCAGGCGACACGTTTAGGCATTGGTTTGCACGTTCGCCTGATAGTTCAGATGTGCAGGTTGTGATTTTTGCTCCAGCTTTCCTGTGTGGAGTTTGCATGTTCTCGCCATGCCTGAGTGGGTTTTGTAGGGATACACTCGCCTTTGTGCGGGCAGCGTTGGATCAATTTTCGTTTAGTGACGGTGCGCATGTGGATGGTTGGTTGTTTCTATATGTGCCCCGTGACTGGCTGGCGACCAGTTCAGGGTGTAGTTAGCTGGGATAGGCTCCAGCGCCCACAGCGACCCTGAACAGGATAAGCAGTGATGAGAATGGATGGCTAGTTTAAAAGCATTAAAAGACTGAAATGACAGCAGTAATTTGTTTTTGACAATTTATTCCACTTACAATCAAAATTTCACGACAGCCGCCCCCAGCTAATTTTGTGCCTCAGCAGCCAGAGCGATTGATATCGCGCAATACATCATAAAGCTCCAGCTGAGTTGATAGGACAACGTATCGCTACATCAGCCATGAACGTATTTTGACTGCAGCTGCGGCATTGTGCCACTATGGAGGAGCTACACCAACAGCAGGGCACCGTAAAGATTCCAAATAACCACCAAAGAAGGCACAAATTGAATAAGGTTTTTTCCTATTATTTTTCCCAGCAAGATGGTGCTATCGGCATGATAGATGATCGCAGATGATGATTGCTCTATGGTGCGTATAATTTGGAAGCTCAGGTGGTGAGTGAAAAAAAAAGCAGAATATACACATACAACCAGCCAAAGTCTCTGTCTCTAAGAAAAAAAAACATTTATTACACGTACCGTATTTTTCGGACTATAAGTCGCGTTTTTTTTTTTTTTCATAGTTTGGGTGGGGGGGCGACTAATACTCAGGAGCGACTTACATGTGAAATTATTCAGATTTTTATTTGATCATTAACACATTACTTACGAGTATAGTTGATCACTTCACATGTTATTTTCACTTTAAACCGCATGAGGGCGCACTATAGCTGTGGAATAATTGGAGCCTCACTGACAATGAGTTCCATTCATTGACTTCTAGAGTCAGGAAATTTAATGATTTGAAATGGTATCATCTGAAAACGGCCTTCAAAATAAAGCACCCTACCTCAAATTAAAGCACGGCTGGATAACAAATAACATGGAGAATTCTTAACACATACTGTAAATATCCTTTTAGAACAGCTTTTATTATTACAACAATTTTAATAACAAGGTAAAAGTGTACATTATAACACTTAAATGTGTTTTTTTTATAAAAAGGTACAAGTGTATGGACTGCAATTGTCTCCCCGCCTTCTGCTGACGAGTGGGCAACATTTGTGCCATAATTCCTCAATTTAAAAGTTTTATTTTGAATCTTATTTTTTAATTTGGAAAAACAAATCCGCGATGTAGAGAAACCGCTATAAACGAACCGCAATGTAGCAAGGGATTAATGTAATTTGAACTGCAACTGACAACTAGTCGGACATCAGCGGCGCACACGCGGCATTGTTGACATAAAGGACGAAGGATTCGATCGATGGATTTAATGACGTGGAGTCACAGAGATAGTTTGATAAAATTGTTGTTTATAATTATATGGGCCTGTGGAATAATTTGAACTGCAACTGACGACGAGTCCAACGTCAGCGGCGCGGCGCATACGCGGTGTTGTTTACATAAAGGACGATGAATTCAATCGATGGATTTAATGATTTCGAGTGACACAGATGGTTTGATAATATTGTTGTTTATATGATAGTTATTTGATATATAGCTTATATATTGTTATATGGGCCTGTGGAATAATTTGAACTGCAACTGACGAAGAGTCAGACGTCAGCGGCGCGCTGCACACGCGGCGTTGTTTACAGAAAGGAGGGCGAATTCGATCAATAGATTTAATGATTTGATAAACGTGTTATTTATGTTATAGTTATTTGAATAACTGCTAATGTTACATCAGGGCGTTTCTCAGCTCCTCGTTTGTGTTTATGTCACGTTAGCATACCGTATCGTTTAGCCCAGTGGTTCTTAACCTGGGTTCGATCAAACCCCAGGGGTTCGGTGAGTCGGCTTCAGGGGTTCGGCAGAGCTGGTATGTCATTGCCCCGCCCCTCGCCACGCCCCCCGTCCGCGGATGGCCGAACACACCGGTATTTAGTTCTTTGACAAAGACAAGAGCGCAATCAAAATTACAGCAGCTGTAATATTAATTTCGTTACTACGACAACGCTATCCGAGTTACTGCCGCTGGCAACTGCCATATTTCCCACATATATCGGCTCTATTGATAATCTTAGAAATGAATTCAATGTGACATTGTTAAATGCCATCGACTCTGTAGCGCCACTACGTCTGAAAACTCGCCATAGAAAGCCCACTCCAAGGTTCACAGATGAAACACGTACGTTTAAGCAATTATGTAGAAAGCATGAGCGCAAATGGCATTTAACCAAACTTGAGGTTTTCCATCAGGCATGGCGTGACAGCCTCCTGAAATACAAAGATGCGCTTATCTTAGCAAAAACTAATTATTTCTCGCAAATTATTAATCTCAATAAAAACAATCCTAAATACTTACTATTTGATACAGTGGCAAAGGTAACACTACGACAGCCGACCTCTGATAGCTCCTTCCACTCAGCTGACGAGTTCATGAAATTTTTCACTCAAAAGATTGAATCCATTAGGGATGAGATCAAGATGACCGTTCCAATCGCTCAGTCCAGACCGCTGATTACCGGCGCTGACGATCATGCCATAAACCTTTCAAATTTTAAAAGCATGTCCCTTGAAAGGCTTACACAATTGGTTAATGTGGCTAAACAAACAACATGTTTACTCGACCCGCTTCCAGCCAAACTATTTAAAAAAATAATTCAAATTTTAGGACCGTCCGTCTTAAATATAATTAACCTGTCTGTCTTCTCTGGTATAGTTCCAACAGCCTTTAAAACCGCTATCATTAAACCGCTACTTAAGCGACCAAATCTCGACCCGGACTGTCTCAGTAATAGGCCAGTTTCAAATCTCCCATTCATAGCAAAACTTCTTGAAAAAGTAGTAGCGCAGCAGCTTATTGATTACATGGTCACCAATAATCGATATGAATCTTTTCAATCTGGCATTAGAGCTAATCATTCCACCGAGACAGCACTTGCTAAAGTGACTAATGATCTCCTCATAGCTATGGATTCAAACACTTCATTGGTATTGTTATTACTCGATCTTAGTGCTGCCTTCGACACTGTAGACTTCAATATTTTATTAGAGCGCCTTAAAAGCTGTGTTGGTATTTCAGGGTCAGCACTACGCTGGTTCTTTTCCTATCTATCAGACAGGACGCACCGAGTGGTCCATGGCAATGCGACCTCTGAGCTCTATAACGTGACATGTGGTGTCCCGCAGGGATCGGTACTCGGACCAATTCTGTTTAATATTTATATGACTCGCTTGGGGACATAATACGTAAATATAATATTACTTTTCAATGTTACGTGGATGACACTCAATTATATATGCCATTATCGATGACAAATCCGCGGGACTGTTGTAATCTTGAGGCGTGCCTTGCGGAGATCAAGCAATGGATGGCTCTCAATTTCCTTTGTCTTAATCCAGATAAAACTGAGACGTTGATAATTGGTCCAGCTCATTATCACCACTTACTTAAGGAAACCACTATAACTATGGATAACCGTACTATCACTCAGAGCGATACTGTAACTAATCTCGGGGTAATATTTGACCTCTCCTTTCAAAAGCACATTAAGAACATAACTAGAATTGCATTTTTTCACCTCCGTAATATTGCTAAGATTCGTCCGATCCTCTTGACCAGTGATGCGGAAACTATTATACATGCGTTTATTACGTCGAGCCTGGACCACTGTAACGCATTATTCTCTGGTCGTCCTAAGTCCAGTGTCAAAAGTCTACAGTTAGTACAAAATGCTGCTGCAAGGCTGCACTCACGGACAAGAAAATTGTATCACATTACCCCAATATTAGCCAATTTACATTGGCTCCTGGTCCATTTAAGATGTGATTCAAGGTTCTTCTATTAACCTATAACTCATTGCATGGCTTAGCCCCTTCATATCTCGTCAACCTAGTTGTTCCTTACGTTCCGTCTCGTAACCTCCGCTCGCAAAAAGCTAGTCTTTTAGTCACCCCGAGGGCCAAAAAGATGTCTGCAGGGTCTGGAGCATTTTCTATTCGGGCTCCAGAGCTTTGGAATGCCCTACCAATGAATATTAGAACTGCTACCTCAGTAGAAACATTTAAGACACGTTTAAAGACACATCTATGATACGGCCTTTAATCGCTTTGAATTGGACATCCACTTTTTCTTTTAAATTATGTATTTTATGTGCCCTCTCTGCATCCATTGCAGCCTGGTGATCCTGAAAGGGGGATCCTCCCATCTGTGGTCCCTTCTCAAGGTTTCTCATTTTTCCCCTAGTAGGGTTCTTTTTAGTTTTTCCTTGCCCTCTTGGGAGCTTAAGATCAGGGGACACTTTGAGAATAATTGTCAATTTGTTTTGTATATGTGAAGCCCTTTGAGAATGCTTGTGATTTAGGGCTATATAAATAAACTTGACTTGATGAGAAACCCTTTCAATATTAATTGAAATATTGTTCCCTTCTTTTTTGTCTTACAAAAAAAAAATCAAACTTTGTTTTTTTTTACATTTAATAATTTATTGACATCAAAACATCTCTTAAATTTAATAATTTCCTGTTGGAATAATTTAAGTGAAGCCTTGGCCTGCCAGACTTGGAGGCCTCGCCTTTACGAGTTTATCTTTCTTTTGATCTAGGTTCTTCCTTTTTAGTGATAGGGATGTCTTTTGATCCCTGTCAGCCATTTGTATCCTTCCTGTCCTAATGTTGTCTGTGTGTTTTTGTTCCCGTAAGAGGCCTTCACTAACAATGAGCAGGGCTTATTTGCATAGGTGAAATGTTCTTTGTTTGATTCACAGGAACTTCATTCCTTTTAGTTAGCTGTAGGTTTGGTTCATAGATTGTAGTTGATCAGAACTGTTTTTCTTTGTTAAGGGTTATATACGGTTAGAAGTAGTTGCATAAAGGTTATCCCATATTTACTCAATGTTTGTTTAAGGAAATGCCTTAAAAAGTTACCTCACGTTTGCTTAATGTGTGTTGAAGTGTTTAGGACAAGTTCCTTATTATTATTGTGTGTTAATTTACCAAGTCGATAAAGTTAGCAAAGGTTTAGTTGCATTTGTTCCACAGCAGAGCGGCAATCAACGTGCTTCAAGGTATTTGATCACAGTCGAGGACGAGTCTGCCAACTGTGAGGGAAGACGGCTGGTTGAGGGAAGAGGACAGACTCTGCGGGGGTCACGAGTCAACAATGAAGTGCTAATTCACACCACACTACAATTTTTAGCTAATCAGCATTGCTACAGACACAATCCCCCCTCCCTTTAGTGTAAGCAACGCCTCTGTAACCAGGGCAACCAAAACATTAACAAGAGGGGCACGTGGAGTAAGGACTCAGAATTGATGGAGATGGTAACTGCGGTTCCTTTCTCTATCGTTCTCCTCGCGAGTAAACCTGTTCTGGTTGTCTTCTCCTCTTCCTTCCAGCGTGTGATTTAATGTCTGATCATATTTAGACCTGACATTCCTCTTCAATAATGTTTGATAATGCTTTTAAGTCATGTCCTGAACTATAAAAGTTGGTGTCGTCCGCAAATACAAATTTCATTCAAACAATTTTGGTCCCAAAACCGAACCTTGTGGGATTCCACATTCAATCCTCATGTGTTCACAAAATCCACAAACTGTTGTCTATTGTCTAAATAACTTCTTATCCAGTCTAAAACTACTACTCTCACACCAAATGAATGCAACTTCGACAATAATACAAAACAAGCTATAGTGTCAAATGCTTTTTTAAGATCAATAAACACCCCTATAGTGTATTTTTTATTATCAGTAGCTGTTGCTATATCCTCCATTATATTCATTACAGCTGAAGCAGTGGATCTATTGGACCGGAATCCATACTGGCTCTCACTCAACAGTGTGTTTTTTTTTTTTTTTTTTTTTTACTTTGGTACCAGTTCTCTGCAGGTCATTCATTAGGTTCCCCCGTGTGGTTCTGGGATTTTTGTTCACCATTCTTGTGATTGTTTTGACCCCACGGGGTGAGATCTTGCGTGGAGCCTCAGATCGAGGCCATTATTGACCAAATACTTATTTCCCACCATAATTTGCAAATAAATCCTTTAATAATCAGAAAATGTGATTTTCTGTATTTTTTTTTTTAATTGTGTCTCTCTTAGGTGAAGTGTACCTATGATGAAAACTTGCTGGGTTGCTGACTAAATACTTTTTTGCAACTGTATGTTTATCTTTTGAGCACTCATACTCGACTCAAATGATAAATACTTTTTTTCTTTTTTATGGCCAACTCGCTATGCCCATCAGTGACAGAATTGTCCATCCACTCGTCTTTGACGGATGTATCACGTCTTATTTTCCGCTCCTCGCCGTTTCCTTGTGTGTCAGTGTTCGTAGTCATGCTTTTTGTTCGCGTCTCTGTCGCGCGTCTGTGCACTTGCCCCTTCCTGCCGTTGTCTACCCGTAATCAGTGTAATCGCCGTCACCTGCCCCTCGTTACCTGTCTTGTATTTAAGTCCTGTCTGCGTGTCACTCCCTTTCGGATTGTTCTATCAGTCTGTTTCTGTTAAGCCGCTGTTTGTTTCTGTAGCCTGTCCTGTTTGCCAGTCCTGTTGTTCTACCTGTTTGCCCGTCCTGTAAGTTCTTGTTTATTCCTGCCGGTTAGTTCTACAATGCTCTCCTGCTTGTTTGTTCCCCCCATCCTCTCCTCCACCACCCTTTTCCCTTCAATAAACCATGGTCCAAGCTGCATTTGGTTGCCCTGCTCCATTCCACGTGACAGGATGTCCATTTTCCGAAATGAAGGACAAAAAAAAGGACGGACTGAGAATGGACACAAGTGGGTTTTCGCCCGTCTGTGTAATCGTCACTAACCAGGTCAAGTGCTGACAGACCTGTGGTGTGTTATGTGTTTGTTATGGTCTGTTCACCTGTGACGTGAAAGGAACTGTGGCGTAGGGTCCTTTGCACAACTTTGATCGCTAATGTTCACTTGCTTGTGCAAGTGTTCCATGTATCAGAGAAAAGGTCACCCATTACTCATTTAAAAACGTCAAAAGAACCACTTTCATTTCCTAAACGACAATGGACAAGTACTGCTTTATTCTTGTTGTATCTTATGTCCTGCCATCTTTGGGACTATCAAGGAGCACACAACTGCTCAAGAATTTAGCAGCTCTTGGGGGGGGAAATTATTGAGGCTTGAAATTATTCAATACACCAGTTTCATAAAGATATTTAAAAAAACATTAGATTATTACCATCTTGCTTCTTGAGGCCGTATCTTTTGCCAGCACTCTTCCCACCATGGTTCTTGCTGCTACCACCAGCCTTCTTGGATGCAAACCTCAGCGAGGACAGGAGAAAGAACTGACCAGGATCTAAAAGACCTGAAATCAATACGATTAAAAACTGAGTGAGTAAGCAAGCACCCATAAACGCTAAATCTGCCTCGCTGCATAGTGCATAAGTGCAGTCACCTTTGTTACTTTTTATTCTGCACGGAATTTGCTACTTTATGTTCATCCATCCATCCATCCATCCATCCATCCATCTTCTTCCGCTTATCCGGGGTCGGGTCGCGGGGGCAGCAGCTTTAGGAGGGACTCCCGGACTTCCCTCTCCTCAGCCACTTCATCCAGCTCATCCCGGGGGATCCCAAGGCGTTCCCAGGCCAGCTGAGAGACACAGTCTCTCCAGCGCGTCCTGGGTCGTCCCCGGGGTCTCCTACCGGTGGGACATGCCCGGAACACCTCCCCAGGGAGGCGTCCAGGAGGCATCCTGATGAGATGCCCGAGCCACCTCATCTGGCTCCTCTCCACGTGGAGGAGTAGCGACTCTACTCCGAGTCTCTCCCGGATGACCGAGCTCCTCACCCTATCGCTAAGGGAGAGCCCGGACATCCTGCGGAGAAAACTCATTTCGGCCGCTTGTATCCGGGATCTCGTTCTTTCGGTCACGACCCATAGCTCGTGACCATAGGTGAGGGTAGGAGCGTAAATCGACCGGTAAATTGAGAGCTTTGCCTTTTGGCTCAGCTCTCTCTTCACCACAACGGACCGGTATAGGGTCCGCATTACTGCCGACGCTGCACCGATCCGCCTGTCGATCTCGCGCTCCATCCTCCCCTCACTCGTGAACAAGACTCCAAGATACTTGAACTCCTCCACTTGGGGCAGGATCTCATCCCCGATCCGGAGAGGGCATTCCACCCTTTTCCGATCGAGGACCATGGACCCGGATTTGGAGGTGCTGACCCTCATCCCGACCGCTTCACACTCGGCTGCGAACCGTTCCAGCGAGAGCTGGAGATCACGGCCTGAAGAAGCCAACAGCACCACGTCATCTGCAAAAAGCAGAGACGCGATGCTGAGGTCCCCAAACCGGACCCCCTCAACGCCTCGGCTGCGCCTAGAAATTCTGTCCATAAAAATTATGAACAGAAGCGGTGACAAAGGGCAGCCTTGGCGGAGCCCAACCCTCACTGGGAACGAATCCGACTTACTGCCGGAAATGCGGACCAGACTCTGGCATCGGTGATACAGGGACCGAACCGCCCTTATCAGTTGGCTCGGCACCCCGTACTCCCGAAGCACCCTCCACAGAACCTCCCGAGGGACACGGTCGAACGCCTTCTCCAAGTCCACAAAACACATGTGGACTGGTTGGGCGAACTCCCATGCACCCTCGAGGATCCTGCCGAGGGTGTAGAGCTGGTCCACTGTTCCACGGCCAGGACGAAAGCCACACTGTTCCTCCTGAATCCGAGGTTCGACCTCCCGACGGACCCTCCTCTCCAGCACCCCTGAATAGACCTTACCAGGGAGGCTGAGGAGTGTGATTCCCCTGTAATTGGAACACACCCTCCGGTCCCCCTTCTTAAAGAGGGGAACCACCACCCCAGTCTGCCAATCCAGAGGCACTGTCCCCGATGTCCACGCAACGTTGTAGAGGCGTGTTAGCCATGACAGCCCCACAACATCCAGAGCCTTTAAGAACACCGGGCGGATCTCATCCACCCCCGGGGCCTTGCCACCGAGGAGTTTTTTAACTACCTCAGTGACTTTGACCCCAGAGATTGGAGAATCTGCCTCAGAGTCTCCAGGCCCTGCGTGTAGGTGGAATTGAGGAGGTCTTCGAAGTATTCTCCCCACCGACTCACGACGTCCCGAGTCGAGGTCAGCAGCACGCCATCCCCACTGTAAACAGTGTTGACGTTGCACTGCTTCCCCCTCCTGAGACGCCGGATGGTGGACCAGAATTTCCTCGAAGCCGTCCGAAAGTCATTCTCCATGGCCTCACCAAACTCCTCCCACGCCCGGGTTTTTGCCCCAGCAACCACCGAAGCCGCGTTCCGCTTGGCCATCCGGTACCTGTCAGCTGCCTCCGGAGTCCCGCAGGCCAAAACGGCCCGATAGGACTCCTTCTTCAGCTTGACGGCATCCCTTACCGCCGGTGTCCACCAGCGGGTTCGGGGATTGCCGCCACGACAGGCACCAACGACCTTACGGCCACAGCTCCGGTCGGCCGCCTCAACAATGGAGGCGCGGAACATGGTCCATTCAGACTCAATGTGGGAAAAGCTCTGCCGGAGGTGGGAGTTGAAACTCTTCCTGACAGGAGATTCTGCCAGACGTTCCCAGCAGACCCTCACAGAGCGTTTGGGTCTGCCAGGTCGGACCGGCATCTTCCCCCACCATCGGAGCCAACCCACCACCAGGTGGTGATCAGTGGACAGCTCCGCCCCTCTCTTCACCCGAGTGTCCAAAACATGCGGCCGCAAATCCGATGACACGACTACAAAGTCGATCATCGAACTGCGGCCTAGGGTGTCCTGGTGCCAAGTGCACACATGGACACCCTTATGCTTGAACATGGTGTTCATTATTGAAAATCCATGTCGAGCACAGAAGTCCAACAATAGAACACCGCTCGGGTTTAGATCGGGGGGGCCGTTCCTCCCAATCACGCCCTTCCAGGTCTCACTGTCATTGCCCACGTGAGCATTGAAGTCACCCACTAGAACGATGGAGTCCCCAGAAGGAGCGCTCTCCAGCACTTCGTCCAGGGACCCCAAGAAGGGTGGGTACTCTGAGCTGCTGTTTGGTGCATAGACACAAACAACAGTCAGGACCCATCCCCCCACCTGAAGGCGGAGGGAGGCTACCCTCTCGTTCACCGGGGTGAACCCCAATGTGCAGGCGCCCAGCCGGGGGGCAATAAGTATACCCACACCTCCTCGACGCCTCTCACCGTGGGCAACTCCAGAGTGGAAGAGAGTCCAGCCCCTCTCGAGAGGGCTTGTACCGGAACCCAAACTGTGCGTGGAGGCTAGTCCGACTATATCTAGTCGGAATTTTTCTGCCTCGCACACCAGCTCGGGCTCCTTTCCAGCCAGAGAGGTGACATTCCATGTCCCAAGAGCCAGCTTCTGCAGCCGGGGATCAGACCGCCAAGGTCCCTGCCTTTGGCTGCCGCCCAGCACACGTTGCACCCGACCCCTTTGGCCCCTCCCACAGGTGGTGAGCCCATGGGAAGGGGGACCCACGTTTCCTTTTCGGGCTATGCCCGGCCGGGCCCCATGGGCGAAGGCCCGGCCACCAGACGCTCGCCTTCGAGCCCCGCCTCCAGGCCTGGCTCCAGAGAGAGGCCCCGGTGACCCGCGTCCGGGCGAGGGAAAACGAAGTCCATTTATTTCAATCGTCATAATGGGCTTCTGTGAGCCGTGCTTTGTCTGGCCCCTCACCTAGGACCCGTTTGCCATGGGTGACCCTACCAGGGGCGTGAAGCCCCCGACAACATGGCTCCTAGGATCATAAGTACTTTATGTTCAATATTGACGAAATCTGGGTGTTAGATAAAGAGAAAAAATTGACTAAAGTTTGAAATCATTTAAATCAAGATTAGGGGGAAAAGCATAAGAAATTTAATTTGAATGAAAACTGTGGGTGCTTAAAATGACTACAGTGAATTAACCATAACTTTTCTGTTCATACTCTTGGGGTGCAGACAGGACAACCAAATGTGACACACTGAGTCTTTATTGATGTTTGGTGAAAGGCGAAGTGGCTATCAGGTGCAGAGTGGTCAAAGAACGAGGCGAAAGCTTGCTCAATGATCGGGCAGTTGGTCAGGGCCAGTGGCGTTCAGGCTAGGTAGATGATCGGGCAGATGGTCAGGGCTGGCAGCGTTCAGGTGTGGTCGGTCAGTTGTGCAGGCGTGGGTCAGCAACTCGGAAGCAAGGCACAAGACAAGGTACTAGGCACAAGTAGCACGGACGTGGACACAGGCAAACAGAACCAGGACTAGGTAATAAGACGAACTGACGGGGGCTGGTTGGATTCATGGGTTTTAAATAGCATCTTTAACGAGCAGGGACAGGTCTCTGATAAGTGGGTGTGGCTGTGGCTGATAGTCTGTGGAGGAAAGTTACCAGCTGGGGGCAGGTAACACGGCACATAACACAGAGCACACATTGATTCTTTTTAAATAATATTGTACGTGATGTGTATTTTGTCCAAACGGGGACTGATTTACAAACACAAACTATAAACAGAAAACATCATAATGGAGGAAATAAAATAAACAATGAGTGTCAATTAGAGCAGGGGCTTTCAACTGGTTTTGTCCAAGGGACCACCATTAAAACCAACAAGCAACTTGGGGACTATCGCTTTGAAGGAATATTATTATTTTGCACCAAAGAAAGATAGACATATGCATATTATTTATTTGTATCTCTGTTTAATTTGGGAATCTCAGCTACATTTGACATAATTTGGATGGGTAAATGATTATCAAAGTTAGCTGGAAAATAATTCAGTAAATAATAAATCAATTTTATTTTTAAAAATGTTACAATTATTTACCATTTCCAATTTCGTTGACCACCTACAATACCGGCACAAACGACTAGAGGGCTGTGGACCACCGGTTGACAATCTCTGAATTACAGAATATAATTTCTGGAGAAATTTTGTGTGAAGGCTGAAAAGAATAGAAAAAATTGTGGAATTATTTAAAATGATTTTGAATGATGTCGATATATACCTGAAATGAGGAGAACATGTGGAACATGTTATGGCTTAAATCAGACAAAAAATGAACATATTAGAGGAAAGAAGAAGAAAATCCTAACTTCTGTCTTTTATTTTGGGAATAATGAAAAATGTAGGTACACGAATAAACTACACAGAAATAATGTGTTCCCTTCATATATCGCAGTTGAACTACCTTTGCCTTTGTTTCACAGCTTTTTTTGGGCGTGGTCAGCGAATTATGCTTTTGTTTAAATGTATGAATGGTAAATGGTGACCACTTGTACAGTGGTTGCTGCCGCTCCGGCCCGAAGCATGTTAGCACTGTTGACCACAGTCGAAAATGTATAAAAAATCTGTTTTAGATTTCACCAGAGTGTGGCAGCAAACCTGTGGGCATTCTTTCGGAAACACTAAGCTCCGAATGCGCTCTGCCTCTCCAAACACCGTTCTCAAAATCGTGTGCTCTGACAAAAATGTTTCGATACGACAGAAAAAAACTACAAAGCTGTGCTGCCTGTAGCATTATGGTAGCATGGATTAAAGCAAAAAAAAAAAAAAAAAAACGTCTTGACAAAATTTTTTCAGGTCAAATTATATTCCCCAGTTCATTTACGTGCGTTGAAACACATTGACAGCAGTTCCATTTTTTGCCGCACAATTGCTTCTCTAAGGTTTTCATGTTAAAAGGAGTATAGTTTGTACATGTTCTTAGCCCAATAGACCTAGTTTTCTAATACAAAAATCCCTCGCTATATCGCAGTTGATTTATCGCGGCTTCAGTACACTGCGGATCCCCCCCCCAAAAAAAAGGGAGCGCCCACACAACACAGTACGTACACTTGTACCTTGTTATAAAAAAAGTTGTTATAATAATGAATTCTAAAAACATATTTACATTATGGCAACTTGTTATATTTTTTTATAATACAAGAGTTCTAAAAACGGGCGGCTCGGTGGCGCACTGGGTAGCACGTCCGCCTCACAGTTAGGAGGGTGCGGGTTCGATTCCACCTCCGGCCCTCCCTGTGTGGAGTTTGCATGTTCTCCCCGGGCCCGCGTGGGTTTTCTCCGGGCACTCCGGTTTCCTCCCACATTCCAAAAACATGCTTGGTAGGCCGATTGAAGACTCCAAATTGTCCCTAGGTGTGAGTGTGAGTGCGATTGGTTGTCTGTCTCTGTGTGCCCTGCGATTGGCTGGCAACCAGTTCAGGGTGTCCCCCGCCTACTGCCCGATGACGGCTGGGATAGGCTCCAGCACGCCCGCGACCCCCGTGGGGACTAAGCGGTTCAGAAAATGGATGGATGGATGGATGGAGTTCTAAAAACATGTTTACAGTATGTACACTTGTAACTTGTTATAAAAAAGTTGTTATAATGATAAGAGTTCTAAAAACATATTTACAGAATGTAGTATACTTTAGTTACATCTACATGTTACACACACACACGCGCGCGCGCGCGGTTACACTGTTACAGGTTCATAACATCAACGTATTCACATGGCCACTTCGTAGCTTGCTTTAGTAAAATGTACTTTTGACTCGCAGCCCCGCGTGAAGAATCGGTGTTGTGATGCCAGTTCAGCTTGGCGCTGCTTCACTTTATCAGCACGGTCACCCCCTGTTAGCTTGTCATATGTGTTAGCTTGTTTAGTCTGACAGTGTCTCTTTAGGTTGAAATCCTTAAACATGACAACCATCTCTTTACAAATTAGACAAACACAGTTTCTTTGATTTTCACTGAAGAAGTTTTGTAATTCCCATTTCACTTGAAAGCAACGGCCCTCAATGTCAACGTTCGTTTTCTTTGCAGTCCCCATTGCAGATATTAGCGGAGAGGGGTGGTGCTGCCACCCTTTCGTAATTGGAGGAATTACAGTTTCAAGTTTCATGATTTTTTTTTTTTTTTTTAATTCAGTTTGGCAGTGCAGGCAGGCCATAAATAAGTCTGAAGCTGCGGGCTGTATGAAATCTGACCGGGGGCCGGATTTGGCCCGCGGTCCATACTTTGGCAATATCCAAAGTATGGACCGCGGGTCCATACTTTGTGTACAGCATTCAAATACTAAAAAGGTTTCAATCCAAACCATATTAATATCGTCAACCATTTTTAAAAGAAGAGTAATGTTGAACAGATTTCTATTGCAGTTTGCTCTTACGCAATTTCAATGTTTTCAATCGAATCAATAAAACGATTCTTTTGGCAAAACTTGATTATATTATGATCATACGAATAAACATCTATATAACTTTAAATTCAATGTTATTTTTTTGACATTACATGAGCTTGTTATAACTTGGCCAGCCGAGAGACAGTCTCTCCAGCGTGTCCTGGGTCGTCCACGAGGTCTCCTACCGGTGGGACATGCCCGGAACACCTCCCCAGGGAGGCGTCCACGAGGCGTCCTGATGAGATGCCCAAGCCACCTCATCTGGCTCCTCTCAACATGGAGGACAATTTTGCATTACTTATAACTCCTGTTTGAAATGTTTATGAGGCAAAAATAATTGTAAATGTAAATTTAAGGTATTTCATACAGTTTGTTCAATGTTATCTGACTCTTCAGATATCAATGAAAGGCAGAATTTGTGTTTTTAGAGTTGTTCACATCTGCCCGAGTGGCTTATATTTGGTTATTTTGTCATTTAAAAGATAAAGACAATCGGGACAATAACATTTGTTTTATAGCAGTGTGTTAGCATAAAATGTTGGTACTTAAAAAAATCCGAAAAAACTATTGGCCCCCAGACCCCTTCACTTTATCAAATCTGGCCCACCTTGCAAAATGTTTGGACACCTCTGCCCTAGGTGAACGACATGGCTGACCACAGAGGTTATTTTCTAACATAATTTTCATACAAAGTCGTCCATTAATTAATTTTGTTGCTTTTATTTAATAGGTGGCGAACGACGCTCGCTGTCGGAGCACAGTATTAAGAATCAAGGTTACGGCTGGCTTAATTCCGTCAGTCTGGAAACTTCTAGTATAAACTCTCTCTGGTCTTAGGTAAATATTTTTTTTTTTTTTTTACATTTACACAAATATGTTGTTAAACGTTTGATACAGATCATACATTAATCACAAAGTCAATGATTTCAATACTACATTAAAGTTCATCCAAAGTACTATTAGGGAAAACAATGTATTCATGGTTGTATTTTAACAGGTAACAAAGTAAAGTGAAAACAGTAAAACATCCGTTACCAGCAGAAATGAAGCCCTGTCGCAGCATTGCCATATGAAAAGCTTCAGTTACGTCCGACAAAGGTATTGTCAAGACGCGATCCGGTCTGATCAGCTCGGGGGGCAGCGCCTACTGATGATGTCACGCTACGGCAAGTCCAATGAGACGAACTACACTAAACCGCATTTATCATGGAAAATTCACTTTTTTTTTGCTTTTGAATTTATTTTATTGTGCACTTGGAGTCACCAATGAAGAAAAGTGCAATGTATCCCTCCAGGTGTTACAGAGATATTTTATGATCTGTTTGGGGTCTATGTTTTTCTCTTATTTTAGTGTGTTATTTTTTGTTGTTTTCACACGCACACAGAACACGCCACACGAAGCACACACAAAACGCCACACACTCCCAATGTCATATGCGGAATCGAACTCACGGTGTCGGCACACAGGACCGATAAGTGAACACTGTACACCTTCACCAGGCGTGTCCAAATTTTTTCAAAGCGGGCCAGATTTGGTTAGATGAAAATGTATAGGGGCCGACCAGTCGCACCGACGTTCCTCGAACCACTTGTAAATATGTAACTACAGGACTGTCACGGAAAATTAGAATACTGTGATGAAGTTCTTTATTTTCTGTAATGCAATTAAAAAAACAAAAATGTCATACATTCTAGATTCATTACAACCTAACTGAAATATTGCAAGCCTTTTATTATTTTAATATTGCTGATTATGGCATACAGCTTAAGAAAACTCAAATATCCTATCTCAAAATATTAGAATATCATGAAAAAGTATACTAGTAGGGTATTCAACTAATTCTTGAATGGTCTAATTAACTCGAAACACCTGCAAGGGTTTCCTGAGCCTTGAAAAACACTCAGCTTGGTTCAGTAAACTAAATCACAAGTATGGGGAAGACTGCTGATTTGACTGCTGTCCAGAGGACCATCATTGACACTCTCCAGGCGGGTAAGACACAAAAGGAGAAAGCTGTTCACTGAGTGCAGTTTCAAAAAGACATCTACAAAAAGTCTGTTGGAAGGGGCAAATGTGGCAGGAAACGCTGCACAACCAAGAGAGATGACAACAGCCTTAACAGCATTGTGAAGAAGAGCCGCTTCCAGAATTTGGGGGAGCTTCAAAGACAGTGGACTGAAGCTGGAGTCCAGATATCAAAAGCCACTGTTCACATACGTGTCCGGGAAATGGGCAACAATAGCCTTATTCCCATGGTCAAGCCACTTCTGAACTCAAGACAACGGAAGAAGCGTCTGCCTTGGCTATGGAAAAGAAGCACTGGACAATTCCAGAGTGGTCCAAAGTCCTCTTTTCAGACGAAAGCAAGTTTTGTATTTAATTTGGAAGTCAAGGCGCCAGAGTCTGGAAAAAGGCTGGAGAGAAGCAAAATCCAAGTTGCTTGAAATCCAGTGTGAAGTTCCCACAGTCAGCGATGGTTTGGGGAGCCATGTCAGCTGCTGGTGTTGGTCCACTGTGTTTCATCAAGTCCAGAGTAAATGCAGCTGTGTACCAAGAGATTTTAGAGCACTACATGCTTCCGTCTGCTGAAAAGCTCTATGGAGATGATGATTACATTTTCTAGCATGATCTGGCACCTGCCCACAGTGCCAAAACCACCAGTAAATGGTGTACTGACCTCGATTGGCCTGCCAATTCCCCTGACCTGAACCCCATAGAGAATTTGTGGGGTATTGTGAAGAAGCAACTGAAAGAGACCAGACCCAACTATGCAAATGAGCTAAAGGCTGCTATTGAAGGATCCTGGGCATCCATAACACCTCAGCAATGCCACAGGCTGATTGCCTCCAGCCACGCCGCATTGATGCAGTAATCTGTCATGCGGTCACGTTTATTTTTCCGGATTTCTGTCTTGTCTGTGTCGTAACTTCACTTCCTGTTTTATTTTGTCATCCCTTCCGTTTCAGTTCGTGGTTTCTTCCTCTGTTTTCGGTTGTCTTGTATTCCCTGATCCCGATTGTGTGCACCTGCGTGGTTGGCGCTAATTGTCAGCACCTGCGTCCCAGCCCTTTTGTGTGTATTTAGTCCGTGTCTTCCCCTTGTCTTGTGCCAGTGTGTCTTGCCTCGTCCCGACCACCAGCGATTCCTTGACGTCCGAACTCCCACTAAGATTCTTCCTTTTTGTCTCGCCACAGAGCGACGCTTTTTGTTAGTGCCTTGTTCCCCATAGCCCTTTTTGTCTCGCCCGAGTGCGACGCTTTTTGTTTGGACTTTTTGCCGAGTGTTTCCCTCGCAAGAGGCGCCTTGAGTTGTATTTTTTGATCATCGTTTGTTGGAATAAATCAGAGAAAAGAAAGACTCTGCATCCGAGTCCTCCGCCTTGTTCCCTGCCTGACAGTAATCTGTGCAAAAGGATTCCCAACCAAGTACTGAGTGCATTAATGGACATTTTAAAATGTTTGATTTTGTTTTGCTGTTTTAAATCTTGTTTTTTTACTTGGTCTGAGGAAATGTTCTAATTTTTTGAGATAGGATTTTTTTAGTTTTCTTAAACTGTAAGCCATACTCCGCAATATTAAAATAATAAAAGGCTTGCAATATTTCAGTTGATTTGTAATGAGTCCAGAATGTATGACATGTTTTTTTTAATTGCATTTCAGAAAATAAAGAACTTTATCACAATATTCTAATTTTCAGTCTTGTATATCCTTTGCTGTCTGCAGATAAGTTGATATTGCAAATGAGAATCTGTTGTCAATTGCACTACCAGAATAGTTAAAGATTATGATAATAATAATAAATTAAATACAAATGAACAATGTTGTGAAAGTTGAATTAATTTTTTTATTAGATGTATTATGTTTGTTTTATCATTGTTATTGTTGTATTAATAAGTGTTTGTGACTGCAGTAAACAGGCCAGGTTACATGTCAGATTCTTAATCCAAATTAAATCATTTTCCATTATATGTTTTTAATTCAACTTCATACGGAACAAAATACTTCATAATCACAAAATGATTATTATTTTATTTATTATTTTGTTTTTTTGTTGTTTGCGATCACTGTGAGTGGGCGGTGCGGACGCGTAGTCGTGTGTAGCATTAGTACGAAGTAGACAGCTCTCACTCGTAGTCCTGTTGTGCTCGATTTGGTTCCCCTGTTAGGATTTGTTCCCCCTGCCGCGGGAGCGCGCACGCCTTGTTTGGAAAGCGAAAAACCGATGCCCTACAGCGTCGCACGACGTCAGCACTATGTTGTTTTCAATACAAACGTGAAGAACACAGGTTTGCGTTAGTCAATTTAGATTGGCTCGGGCATCTTATCAGGATGCCTCCTGGACGCCTCCCTGGGGAGGTGTTCCGGGCATGTCCCACCGGTAGGAGACCCCGGGGACGACCCAGGACGCGCTGGAGAGACTATGTCTCTCAGCTGGCCTGGGAACGCCTTGGGATCCCCCGGGATGAGCTGGATGAAGTGGCTGGGGAGAGGGAAGTCTGGGAGTCCCTCCTAAAGCTGCTGCCCCCGCGACCCGACCCCGGATAAGCGGAAGAAGATGGATGGATGGATTTTTAGAAAGGAGTATTCTCATTTGATGTCTTTAAGTTCATTCGCGTTCTGCCGTTGAAGCGGGGTCCATTCAAAGACCAGTCGTACAGACGGAACACTCAATCACTTCACCAAAAAGCAACGATATAATTACGTGAGCTCTTTGCATAAACCTCGATGCAAAGGAACTCCTCTTTTTGGGTAGCATTACATGCTACAAGGAGTATATATTACAAAGGAAAGTTTATACTTAATTGTGATCATCCTTCATCCATCCATTTTATCACTCAGGTATTTCAAAGCAAAGTCATATTGATGCATTTATTAATTTGCTTTAAATGCGCATTATAATTAAATGCTGACACTATAGCAGCGGTCACCAACACAGTGCCCGCGGGCACCAGGTCGCCCGTGAGGACCACATGAGTTGCCCGCAGGACTGTTCTAAAATTAGCTCAAATAGCGGCACTTGTCAGTGAGCTGCATCTAGTTATTTTACAGTCAAACCTCGGTTTTCGAACGTCCCGGTTCTCGAACAAATCGGAATTTGAACAAAAAATTAGAGATTTTTTTGCTTTGGTTGTCGAACAAAATTCGGAGGTCGAACCTCGCGAGATGAGCCGGGATGATCCGAGAAAACCTGACCGCGCGGCCCGGATGCCGACTGACTCCGTAGTTATTGTATTTGCGTTACTTTGAGGATTGTATTAACCCCTAATCATGCCTCCAAAGAAAGCAAGCTGGAGCAGTAAAGCCATCCTAAAACACAAAGACGCTCTTAAAGCAATGCGACAGTGAGTGCCCGGCGCGCTGCGGTTGCGCGATCGGACCAAATTAAGCTCCCTGCGCACTGAGGTCCACTTAAATTTTGGAAAGTACATCAGGACTTTAAAAATATTTTCTAAATTTCAGCGACGGCTCTGTCACAATAATGCAACCAGCGCGGTGCAGTTGCGCGGTGGGCGACGCGCTACGGTTGCGCGTTTGGTGGTAAGCTGCAGTTGCGCGATCGGACAAATATGCGCAAATGTTGAAATGCTTAAAAATGGCGGGGTTTTTTTTTGTCTTGAAACGGATTAAAGAATGTTCCATAATTTGTAATGGGAAAAATAGATTGGGAATTTGACCGATTCGCTTTTCGAACCGCCTTCTGGAACGGATTGTGGTCAAAAACCAAGGTTTGACTGTACTTTTGCTATTCTTGTTAAAATCACACATGTGAACTGGAAATGACAATAATAACACATAGTGGAAGCCAAATTGAGCAAATTGGCTATTTCAGAAGTGTGTGTCAAACTGGTAGCCCTTTGCCTTAATCAGTACCCGGGAAGTAGCTCTCGGTTTAAGAAAGGTTGGTGACCCCTGCACTATAGCAATGTCAAACGTGTTGATTTAAGAAAAAGCCACACACGTTTTGTGATAAAATCTTTCATAACGAGAATGATTTGAGTGAATTGATTTGAATGAATAATTGAGAAGAAATTTCAGTTCTGAAGGCTCCTTTTGTCCCAAGCAAAGTGACAGGTGGTGGGGTGGCACAGATCTGATGGAGCAGGGCGACCAAATGCAGCTTGGACCAGGGTTTATTGGACAACACAAACTAACAGACTCGGCAAACTGACACGATTTAACAAAACAATAACTTGACTGACGGACCGGGACATGAAACAAGAAGACAGCAGGACATGACGACAACAAGATAGTACGGCAACAACACACAATGATCCGACGGGGAGTGAGGGGCAGACAGGACTTAAATAAAAAAAAAACACACGAAACACGAGGCAGGTGACCGCGGTTACATTAATTGAGGTGACACAGGAGGGGAGGGGCGACGCGAACAGAAACCATGGCAACTTAGACACATAGCAAAACTGGGGATGAGACGTGACATGGGGATGGGGAGTAAAAATTGTAACAGGAACTCTTTAAAAAATGTCAACCCGTGAGAATTTGTGCCCCCCTCCCATTTTGAGAACGGTGAGTGTCAGGGTTTTCCATGTTATCTTTATCGTATGATTATGTCGGAATGCAACCTGTAATAAATAACCTAGCTAGATTAGTTTTATGCTTATGTTGGAATGCAACCTGTGATAAATAACCTAGCTTGTCCCATCCTACACAAAGTCGTAAAACACCCCTTGCTATGTTTTGACTAGAGGTCAAGGGCTTTCTCTATTCAGTCCACTCTTACCCCCACTCTGTTTTTCTTAATAAATATGCTCTTGCAGGAGGGAGAGTCAGACCTCCATTCGAACATCGCTGTACGCACAGCGACGAATGGACTCTCCACCTGCAGGTGTCTAAAAGGACTTACTTGTCTCCCGTGTGGGTCTTGCAAAATAAGTTGGAGTGAGGGAATCTCTAACATTTTGGTGCCGAAACCCGGGATCCCTCATACCTGCTATCTGGCTGACGAAGAAGGACGTGCTGCATTGTCGACATGCCAGCGTCCATTAGGGGGACCTGGAGAAGAAAGTCCTGGGACGAGAATTCTTCGCCGGGCCAGCATCTTAGGTCTGCCTTCGTCTGACAGAGGTGGATTGACGGTGTTAGAGATTTGCTCACTCCAACTTATTTGCAAGAACCAAACAGGAGACAAGCAAGTTCTTTTAGACTCCTGCAGGTGGAGAGTCCATTCGTCGCTGTCTGAACAGCGATTATCGAATGAAGTCTGAAAAGTCTCCTCCCTGCAAGGGCATATTTATTAGGAGGAACAGAGTGGGGGTGAGAGTGGACAGGTTTGGTGAACCCCCGGCCTCTGGTAAGATCAGAGCAGGGGGTGTTTTACGATGTTGTGGGAAACAGAACAACTTTGATTGCTTCCTCTGCAGCTAGTCAATCAGTTCAAAAGATCTTAGCACTTTGTTCTACTACTTTTGTTAAGACAGGACAGGCGAGTTTAATTATTACAGGTTACATTCCAACATAATCATAGGATCAAGATAACCTGGAAAACCCTAACATCTCCCTCCTGTTTTATCATATGATTATGTCACCCCAAACAACAAAGACAAGCAAGAAAAGGAAAAAAAACATATATACGTATAATGAAGAAAGTAGAATAGTAAAAATAAAAACAACAAACAATGATAGCAACACTTTCCAGTGAAATTGAGGCATTACCTCAACACCCCAGATCAAACTTATTGTGTAAGCGAAAAACCTGCTGGCCAGATGTTATTAGCAGGAAAATTCTTACACGGCCCCGTTGCCACAGGCGACCAGAATGCTATCAATAAAAAATAAAAAGAAAAACACAGAAACAGTACATCATTGTATCCATCACTTGTGAAGCATTTTCGATGGTCAAATCAACAAGTTTCCGTAATACATGCTCAACAGAACAGCATCTACGCAATCCACGTCTCATTATCATTATCACAACTGTCACGTCTAAGAAGTTGTATATGTGCCCGTGTTTTCGTCAGCTGATGATGTTCTAGTCTGTAGGTGAGGTCTGTCACACACACCGGCGCACACACACTCGTGTCCAGTTGGCAGGCAGCATCGGACAACTCCTGTGACCACAAAACCATGATCCGTACTGAACAGGCACGTGCACTCATAGGATGCAGGTGAGGCAGTGCCTCTGAACTTCTGAATGAAGTAGGTCCCGTCCGATGGTGCAGCCATGTTGGTAGTAGAGCCCTTACACCTTGAAAACGGCTCTCTCATCCTGGCACACAGCGGTGATGTCCAAAGCTCCCATCCAGTTTCCTCCTGGAGAGCAGTCGTCGTTAATGCATTTGTGGGTCCTGCAACCTTGGGTGCAACATGTGTAGTCAGCAAGACTTGGAATGGTCCCTCCCGTCGTGGCTGGCCCAGTTCCTTCCTTTGATGACCTCGATGTAGACCCAGTCTCCTGGATTGATGGGGTTGTTGACCTGTGAGGAGGAAAGATCAGGCGGCAGTAAATTTGTCTTTGACACAGTTTGAGCGTCCTGATCATATAATCTGCCAAGGACTGCTCTTCATCTGTTGTTTGCAACTCTCGTGGTCAATTGTAGTGCCCATTTAACTGGCAAATAGGAATGTTTGCGGGAAGAGTTTGAACACTTCCTAATGATTCCCTTTAACCAAAAACTATTTATGACAGGGGCGTTCCCATTTATTGCCTCCTGGTTTAAAAGAGATTGTCTTACCCATGCCTTCTTTCTCCTCACACGCTCGCACCCACACAGGGTGTGAACACACACACACACACACACACACACACACACACACACACACACACACACACACACACACGCACCCACGCAGACAAAGAGATTCTAATCCATCTCTCATGTAGCTTCTCTTGATAGAATCTCCTATTGGTAACTGTATAGCAGACGTTTTAGCATATAATCCCATACTCTGCTCTCTCGCTTCTACTTTTTCATGTCGGTGCAGTCGCAGGTGGCCCCTATTGCAGTCATTGTCTTGTTAACTGTCGCCGTGTGGCTCCTATGCATGATTGTGTGAATGTCAAAAATTGAACGTACCTAACTTTCTGACCATCCAACCTCCACTGTGGTGCAAAAAAACTTACTATTGTATTGAGTAGGTACATTGAGCAACCTAGCTTCCTCCTGACTGCCAAATGTCCTGTTCTAAAATTTATATAACCCGACCTCTACGTCTTAAGCTTGATGAGCCAAAATATAAGATCTTGCTCTTGTTTCCTACCGTTTTAGCCTATTTGTTTTATCCAAATCCATTCAATCTCTGATTATAATCTGTACCCCTACGTATTTTTCTAATTTTTATTTATTTATTTATCAAATCTCCTCAGTTCTGTCAAACTCAGTGCACAATGAACCTCCCTTCCACTTTGAACCAAGCTTCACCAAATTTGGGAACGCCGTAGCAAGGAGTGCGATTTGGTTGTCAGACACTCCAAGTCCATATCTTTTTGCCGCACTTCACCCTAACAAGTTGGTGTTCTTTTGTTGTTGCTTCAGAGCGACCCCATCCATCACTCTTGAATGAGTCCATTGTTCAAATGAGTCAATTTTCATCATTGTGAGTTCCTCCGCTTTTCACTGTCTTTTCCGTCCCCGAGGATGTTGTATTTCCTCCGGAGTGTACTTGTCCTCCTCCAAGCACCACAGCAGTCTTTTCTTGTCCTTCGCCAAAGGTCAAAGGTGCTTCAGAGCCAGGCACCATTTTGTGGTTGTTCACGGCTGCAGGCGAAGTCTCGGATTGGGTTTCAGGGACTCTGACACTGAGAATGACAGGCTGGGACGTTAAACTTGTAAGACTATCTCCAAATGTAGCTGCTTCCATCAATTTGCTGGTAACATTTATTTACCAAACTTCAAATTCTCCTAATAACAGCGGTCTCGTTTTTATATCGTAAATCCTGCAACTCATCCTATTTTGGAGCTACATTTTATCTATAGTTCCAATTTAATCGGACAGTATGTTGTCTTCAGTATCATTATTGAAAATCAACTCATCGAGGTCTGCTTTCCACATCAAGCCCTGATCTGTATGTCTTGACCTCTCACATGTTATTGTCATGCTTGCTCAAAAATGTGACTTAGAGTATGGTGCTGTGAATTCTCAATCTCCCCAATGAAATTGGATCCCACCTCGTAGTTCTTATCTTTCTCATGTTCCTGTTAGCCTGCAATTGTCCAAATCAAAAATGTTTTCTTTTAACTGTCTTTCTTTTGAACCTCTAAATCTCTCGTGTTGCTAACCTATCTACACCAGAACAAAAAATTTGCCACAATATAACACCTAATGTATTCGAAAATTCATTGTCATAAAGTGTTGTATTATTACTATCTTCCACTATCTGTCCTACTCACTCCCCCCCCTTTTGAGGCTTGGCAACGCCCATGCCTCACACCTTGACAAACTTTCTGGGAGAATGCGTTCTTTACTACATACGATTCCATCATCATTTAATTTGACTTTCTTTCCAAAACGCTTCTCAATTTCTCAGTTCACACATCTTCTACATGTGTTACTGGTTCTCCAGTTTTTTTTGGTTTTTTTTCTAGTTAATTATCAATCCAAAAGCTACGTGTTTCTTTCTAACATTCAACCTGCTCAAAATCACTCTTTCATCAAAGTCGCTCTACTAATTTTCCATAGTATTCGCCAACAACTTCAACCATTCAACCTGTAATTTCTTTTCATTCAGGCTATCATTCATCCATGTTCATTTGCATCTCACACGCAGTCTCCAAAAAGGAGTCTTTCTATCACATTGGCCCCAATTCATCCAAGCTCACCACACAACATTCATATATCATTTTCAACTCAGGTTTCCTGGTAGAACAATCCACCAATCTAAAAAAAACTTAACTAAAACAAACAATTGGCAAATTAATCTGAATTTTTTCTTTGTTTTTAAATTTGAAGAACTCAATCTCTCAGATTTAGCTTGCATTTAGAATTTTGTATAATCTTATAACACAACCAATCAATTATTCCTATTAAATGTAGCATTGCAAAATCTTAAATTCACAATTTAGCTTCTTCCAATTCCTGAAAGCATGTTCTGTCATTTTTTTTTCTTCGAATTTCTCATGTGGGCTCGACACTTAACATGCACTAGTGTGGATTAGTTTCTGCTTGCAAACAGATTTCTCTCTTTTTCCTCTCATTTTTATCTTTCAAAATCATTTCTGTTCTGCGGTGCAAATTGGATAGACCACAGTCTAGCAATTTTTTTTAATACTAAAACTTTAGCCAATGTTCATCATTTTAACATATACGCACACACATGCACAGCTCTCGCATGCAAAAGGTAGGTCTCAGCCACAATGATTCGTCACAGGCTGGCCATTTCCTGTGGTCGATCATGAGCTGGTCCCTCCCATGCACACGAGGACAGCACATTCTAATTTTATTTATTTATCTTCTAGAAGCAAGTTGCATTCCTTTACCACTTGATTTGCATATTTTAACTTCAGTGTAACACAATTTGAGCTCTAGTCATTTGTAATTTGGCCATACAAACAGCATTGTCATACTTCTTGGATGGACAGGACTTCTAAAAATCTAAAAAAAATTCTAATAATCTGACAATGACATGTTTTGCTGTCATATGGGCATCTATTCTTTCTTTCTCTGTATGAGCATAAGCGGTCAAAGAGGAGGAAGCTTGTCATGCTAAAAATTTGGCTTTTCCTCTGCTCCTTCCTCCACCCTTTGATTGATATTGTTTTGCAAAACGACACCCTCGTGCGAAGTGTCCTCGTCTCCCACAGTTCCAACAGTTGTCAGAATCTCGTGGGGGTTTTGAATTATATGGCGGCCTGCGACCTTGTTGGCCTCTACCTCTCCCTCTGCCTAGCTGGGACCCTTGGAAGAAGACTGTTGTATCTTCATCTAGTTCATCATCATCATTATCTAGATGAAATACATCAGAACTTTTGCCTTTTTTGATCACTTTTTCAGCATGTCTGGCCCATTGCATAGTTGTTGTCACACTTGCAACATCCACTTCCACCAAATGTTTCCTCACCCAGTTGCCTATTTCAGGGCGGAAATTAGTGAGGAGCGCATTTTTAAGCTGTTGTTGATAAGCCCTCTCAGCTGTATCATTGAATGGGATGCCACTATGCACCCTGAATTCTTTTTCAAATCTCAATTGAATGGCGGCCTCATCACTTTTCAACTTTCTATCTTTTGTCTTTTGGATGTGTTCTCTTCTTTCTTGTGAAGCTTTCAACCACATTTTAGCACAATCCAATTCACTTTCTTTTCTTTTCTTTTTCAGTCCATTTTTCTTTCTATCCACACTCTCTTCTAAAACATCAACTACTATCTTCCACACTTCAACTCTCAACTTCCCTTCTACTCCATACTTTTTCTTCCACTTCGGCATATATTGCATACAATTAAGAAATCTACTCGCCATGTACTTCTCATCTCCGTCAAGAGGTAGAGATTTACCGTTTTTATTTCCCATCTTAATTCTAGTAGTTTTAGGTTTTACAATCTGTCTCAAAAATATTATTATTATTATTATTACTATTATTACTTATTTATTTCTTTGAGGATCCTCAATGCAGGTTTAAATTGACCTTTCAACAAATTACTAGCCTGTATTATTGCCATGGATCAACGCTAGAACTGCTTCTTAGTCAATTTATCCTACCAGTCAGACACTCAATCACACAAACTCCAGCGCTTTTTTAGGCCTATCCAGGGATGGGTGTAAAACCCTCCCAAACAGCTTTGGAAAAACGGACAAAAGAAAAAATCTACACCCTTCTTCAATTAAGAAAAAGAAGCTCTGTTTTTCTTAGCCCGTTTCTTCCACTGGGACTTGAACCCAAGCTATTCTTTGGCTTGGAAAAACATACAAAGAAAAATCTACGCCCTTCTTTGATTAACAAAAAAGAAGCTCCGTGTTTCTTAGCACGTTCCTTCCACTGGGACTTTAACCCAAGCCAGATCCCTCAGCTCGGAAAAACAGACAAAGAAGAGTCTACACACTTCTTCGATGAACGAAAAAGAAGCTCTGCCTTTCTTAGCCTGTTTCTTCCACTGGGACTTGAACCCAAGCTGTCTCCCGTGCACCTCTATGTGTTACGCGTTTAACAACACAACACAATTTCAGGCCTTTAACTTACTTGTCCCCTGGTTCGTTGCACTGCCGGGTCCCGTCAATCCACCTCTGTCAGACGAAGGCAGACCTAAGATGCTGGCCCAGCGAAGAATTTCCTTCCCAGGTCTTTCTTTACCAGGTCCGGCTAATGGACGCTGGCCCGTCGACGGTGTACAGCGCGTCGTCCTCCGTCAGCCAGATGATGGGTATGAGGGTCCCGGGTCACGGCACCAAAATGTTAGAGATTTGCTCACTCCAACTTATTTGCAAGAACCAAACAGGAGACAAGCAAGTTCTTTTAGACTCCTGCAGGTGGAGAGTCCATTCGTCGCTGTCTGAACAGCGATTATCGAATGAAGTCTGAAAAGTCTCCTCCCTGCAAGGGCATATTTATTAGGAGGAACAGAGTGGGGGTGAGAGTGGACAGGTTTGGTGAACCCCCGGCCTCTGGTAAGATCAGAGCAGGGGGTGTTTTACGATGTTGTGGGAAACAGAACAACTTTGATTGCTTCCTCTGCAGCTAGTCAATCAGTTCAAAAGATCTTAGCACTTTGTTCTACTACTTTTGTTAAGACAGGACAGGCGAGTTTAATTATTACAGGTTACATTCCAACATAATCATAGGATCAAGATAACCTGGAAAACCCTAACAGACGGGACCGGGCAGTGCAACGAACCAGGGGACAAGTAAGTTAAAGGCCTGAAGTTGTGTGATTGTGTTGTTGTTGTGAAACGCGTAAAAAGGTAGAAGTGCACAGGAAAAAGTAAGTTTTGTGGAAGGAGGGGGTGTTGTAGAGTCCCCCTCTGGATGAGGTGTCTCTTTTGGAGCAGTGGTTCTCAAACTGTTTTAAAATCTCAGTGCCTCCGTGGATCATTATTTGACGACCACTGTTCTAAAGAGTACAACTTCGCGTTGGCAGGGCTGGGGACAAGGACTGTTGTCTTTAGTTCCCAGGGAAGGTGGGGTGTTGTAGAGTCCCCTCACTGGATGAAGCAGCTCCTTTTTTTTAAAAAGGAGTGTTAGAGATTTGCTCACTCCAACTTATTTTGCAAGAACCACACGGGAGACAAGCAAGTTCTTTTAGACACCTGCAGGTGTAAAAACTCTCCCTCCTGCAAGGGCATATTTATTAAGAGAAACAGAGTGGGGGTAAGAGTAGGTTGAATAGGAAGCCCTTGTGCTCTAGTCAAAACATATCAGGGGATGTTTTACGACCTTGTGGAGGATGGGACAAGGTAGGTTATTTATTACCGGTTGCATTCCAACATAATCATACGATAAGGATAATCTGAAAAACCCTAACATCTCCCTCCTGTTTTATCATATGATTATGCCACCCCAAACAACAAAGACAAGTAAAAAAAATGTGTACATGTATAATGAAGAAAGAAGAATAGTAAAAAATAAAAAAACAAACAATGATAGCAACACTTTCCAGTGAAGATGAGGCATTACCTTAATACCCCCAGATCAAACTTATTGTGTAAGCGAAAAACCTGCCGGCCAGATGTTATTAGCAGGAAAAGTCTTACACGGTCCCTTTGCCTAAGGCGACCAGAATGCTATCAATAAAAAAAAAAAAAAAAAAACAGAGAAACAGTACATCATTGTATCCATCACTTGCGAAGCATTTTCGATGGTCAAATCATCAAGTTTCTGTAAAACATGCTCAACAGAACAGCATCTACGCAATCCATGTCCCATTATCATTATCACATCTGTCACGTCTAAGAAGTTGTATATGTGCTCGTGTTTTCGTCAGCTGATGATGTTCTAGTCTGTAGGTGTGGTCTGTCACACACACTGGCGCACACACTCGTGTCCAGTTGGCAGGCAGCATCGGACAACTCTTGTGACCATAAAACCATGATCCGTTCTGAACAGGCACGTGCACTCATAGGATGCAGGTGAGGCAGTGCTTCCGAACTTCTGGACGAAGTAGGTCCCGTCCGATGGTGCAGCCATGTTGGTAGTAGAGCCCTTACACCTTGAAAACGGCTCTCTCATCCTGGCACACAGCGGCGATGTCCAAAGCTCTCATCCAGTCTCCTCTCTAGCTGGTCTCTCTGTGTAGGCCACTTGCGGTATTGTTCATCCTCTAACAGTCACATTGAGATTTTCCCAGAATAGCTGATCACAGGCACTGTCTGCAAGTCCAGGGCGGTAAGGGTCGGCATCTTTGGCTGTGACAGCACGGTGTTGATATCCAACTCCTGGATGCCGTGTCCCTGTAAAACAATGCTCTAGACTTTCTTGCTACGTTTCACACAATAATAATGATGAGTAAATCATCAGATACCTCTCGTGCATACACCCCAACAAACGTTAAGTAGATGTGAGATAACTTGCATGAAGTCTACTTAACTAAACATTGAGTAAATATGGGATAACTTAAAAACTGTCCCGGTCAACAACAATTCGCAAATAGAAACTACAAGGCATAATAGATAAAGAACTTCTCTTTAGCTAGACAAAGAACAAAGGTGTTCTGTTCATAAATAGTGAGGGGCTCTCACAGATAAGACAAGGAAGGGAGTATAAGAACTCCCTAAAACCTGGCAGATGTGTTGGCCTTGAGCGAAGGTATGAGACCTCCGGTTCAGGCCGGCCAGCGCTTCTACAAAACTAATTATCCTGACATTTCCCCACTGTTTATCACATATTTGCTCAAATTCACACATCACCGTAAATAACCCCTTTTCTCGACTCTCAGTTGTCGGATCACATTCATGAGGACAAATATGTTTACACCAAAGGATAAATGTTGTGATGTCATCATTCAGAATCCCATGGATCTGGGAAAAGTCTGGTAACAGAGATGCAGGAGTTTTGCCATCAACATCATCATGTTGCCGCTCAGACATTAGGTATATCTGAGCAATCTCGTCCTCCATGGGCGATATTACTGTAGTGGCGATACAATTAAACAGAGCACGAAGGCACGGTATGCAACATCCATACAAGGTGAGCATAGCAGCAACACTGCAACTGATGGTAAAATTGAGGACACAATGGCGTTATACTTCCCAAAAGCATTCATCCACTTGTAGTGCTCTTTCATCCTCGTTTTGAGGGATCGCAGGCCTGCAATCCGTCAGGCTCCCATCAGGGGCGGTGTTGTTGGGGATGAAGGTGCAGCATTGTTCTCCAAACATTGCGCAGACGCCTCCTTTCTCAGACAACAACATATCATGAGCATTGTGGTTCTGGATCGACATTAGGGAAGGCGTGGCTAGCTGTTTATGCACTGCCTCAAGCCCCGCTTGTGTCCGTTTGCCCAATCTCTGCATGTTGTAATGGATGTAATTTATCCTGTCTACGCTCTTGTTTATCGCTCACCAGCAGCAAATGGAGGACTCCCATCCCGCTGCAATTTGGTCATTTAATTCTTATTAATCAGGAACTCCTCTAGGGACTCCAATTGCATCAATTTCGGTCAAATCATCGTCGCCTCTCAAATTTAAAGATATTTTGGTTTTTACCAGCTTTTTCCCCAGATCTTGGCATGTTGATGTATATACAATTTCGCTTGACTACATTCTCTGAAAGCAATGGCTTCTTTTTTTTTTCTTTTTTTCTCTCAATGGATATTATATAGACTGCTCTGTCACACACTTCACAATCCAGTAGACGTGACAGATTTCACATAATCTTTGGTCAATGGCAACGGTACAACATAAATAATGGGTCGCAAATCCATACATATCCAATTTTTTTTTCTGTCTTTGCAGCTTGTTTTGCCATAAGCAATCAATTGTTTCTTTTTTCAGTTACTCTTATAGTTAGTTACCTGAAACAAATTATCCACATTCATTCTAGATATTCATCCCATTCTTTAACATCTACAGAGGTTGTTGACAAAGTACACATATAAACATCATACTTTCATGGCAGTCCAGATCCGACACAGCAGATCATCCTGCAAAAGGTCAAATTGATCTTTTAAATTGGAGGCATTCAGTGTTTTTGTTTTTGTTGAAACAAGCTCTTACAAAAAAAATGTTTTGTTTTGAAAATGTTTTGAATATGAATCAAATCCATATGTTGTATAAAGCTGACTGACCTGCCCCACTATCCCTCCTCTTGAGCCATGTGACATGCACCATGGCTCAATCTTGCTCACCATTTGCATAGGTTCTTTGGTGGGGTAGGTCATTTATAGATGCCATTCTCTAATCTTGCCCCTCTTTTCGTCCATAATTGAATTTCACTCTATGGACTTTGTCGCTGCACATCTTTAAAAATGTTTCAGTGATCTAATCTGCTTCTTGTGTGTATAAAATTCGAAGTGTCTTTTGCGCTGCAGCTTTGTGGTTCTGTCTGCAAGCTTGTTACCTCTTGACACCTTATCAGTCTCGTGTGTATGTGTGTACTGCACACGTGCACATAGCTACTTTTCGTGGCAATTGGACTGTTTTAACTAGCTTAGCAAGTAAATGGATGCCCTCCCCTAATGGGGAGTGACTCAGCTGGCAAATGATTAGACATTTTCACTTTCTTGTAGTTTCTTTAGTTACTTTTCAATCGTTTTCTCATTGTTTATCACAAGAATCTTAGAAATTTGAATACAAATCAAAATGTATGTTTTATTTTACTCAATTGTATGATTTAGAGAATCCATATGTAGTAAAGTGTTGTATTACTACATATGATTTCATCATCATTTAATTTGACTTTCTTTCCAAAACGCTTCTTAATTTCTCAGTTCACACATCTTCTACATGTGTTACTGGTTCTCCAGTTTTTTCTCTAGTTAATTAGCAATCCAAAAGCTACGTTTTCTTTTTAGCATTCAACCTGCTCAAAATCACTCTTTCATCAAAGTCGCTCTACTAATTTTCTATAGTAGTCGCCAACGACTTCAACCATTCAACCTTTCATTCAGGCAATCATTCATCAATGCTCATCATATGCATCTCACACAGTCTCCAAAAAGGAGTCTTCTTATCACATTGGTCCCATTTCAACCAAGCTCACCACACAACATTCATATATCATTTTCAACTCAAGCTTCCTGGTAGAACAATCCACCAATTCAAAAAAAAATTAACTAAAACAAACAACTGGCAAATTAATCTGAATTTTTTCTTTGTTTTTAAATTTGAAGAACTCAATCTCTCAGATTTAGCTTGCATTTAGAATTTTGCATAATCTTATAACACAACCAATCAATTATTCCTATTAAATGTAGCATTGCAAAATCTTAAATTCACAATTTAGCTTCTCCCAATTCCTGAAAGCATGTTCTCTTGTTTTGTTAACTCCGAATTTCTCATGAGGGCTTGACACTAACACTAACACTAACTCAGTGTCAGGGTCCCTGAAACCCAATCCGAGACTTCGCCTGCAGCCGTGAACAACTACAAAATGGTGCCTGGCTCTGAAGCACCTTTGACCTTTGGCGAAGGACAAGAAAAGACTGCTGTTGTGCTTGGAGGGGGACAAGTACACTCCGGAGGAAATACAACATCCTCGGGGACGGAAAAGACAGTGAAAAGCGGAGGAACTCACAATGATGAAAATGGACTCATTTGAACAATGGACTCATTCAAGAGTGATGGATGGGTCGCTCTGAAGCAACAACAAAAGAACACCATTTTTAGAGGGTGAAGTGCGGCAAAAAAAAAATAAAAAAAAAAAATATATATATATATATATATGTATATATATATATATATGCACTTGGAGTGAAGCAACCAAATCGCACGCCTTGCCAAACTTGGTGGAGCTTGGTTCAAAGTGGAATGGAGGTTCATTGTGCACTGAGTTTGACAGAACTGAGGAGATTTGATAAAAAAGAATTGAAAAATACGTAGGGCTACAGAGAAAAGCATTATAATCAGAGATTGAACGGATTTGGATAAAACAAATAGGCTAAAACGGTAGGAAACAAGAGCAAGATCTGAGATTTTGGCTCATCAAGCTTAAGACGTAGAGGTCGAGTTATATAAATTTTAGAACAAGACATTTGGCAGTCAGGAGGAAGCTAGGTTGCTCAATGTACCTACTCAATAGTAAGGTTTTTTGTACCACAGTGGAGGTTGGATGGTCAGAAAGTTAGGTACGTTCAATTTTGGACATTCACACAATCATGCATAGGAGTTGCACAAGGCGACAGTTAACAAGACAATGACTGCAATAGGGGCCACCTACGACTGCACCGACATGAAAAAGTTGAGGTGAGAGAGCAAAGTACGGGATTATATGCTAAAACGTCTGCTATACAGTTACTAATAGGAGATTCTATCAAAAGAAGATACATGAGAGATGGATTAGAATCCCTTTGTCTGTGTTCGTGCGTAATCTCTGTAAAGTTGTGACAGTCTGTTGTCGTTTGTCTGAACTTTGTATGCCATTTTGTGCAAGTGTGCGTGCATATATGTGTGTGTGTGTGTGTGTGCCTGTGTGTGTGTGTGTGTGTGTGTGTGTGTGTGCCTGTGTGTGTGTGTGTGTGTGTGTGTGTGTGTGTGTGTGTGTGTGTGTGTGTGTGTGTGTGTGTGTGTGTGTGTGTGTGTGTGTGTGTGTGCACACCCTGTGTGGGTGCGGGCATGTGAGGAGAAAGAAGGCATGGATAAGACAATCTCTTTTAAACCAGGAGGCGATAAATGGGAAAGCCCCTGTCATAAGTAGTCTTTGGTTAGAGGGAATTATTAGGAAGTGTTCAAACTCTTCCCGCAAACACTCCTATTTGCCAGTTAAATGGGCACTACAATTGACTACGAGAGTTGCAAACACCAGATGAAGAGCAGTCCTTGGCAGATTATATGATCAGGACGCGCAAACTGTGTCAAAGACAAATTTACTGCCGCCTGATCTTTCCTCCTCACAGGTCGACAACCCCATCAATCCAGGAGACTGGGTCTACATCAAGGTCATCAAAAGAAAGAACTGGGCCAGCCACGATGGAGGGACCATTCCAAGTCTTCCTGACTACCGCAGTGAAGATCGCTGTACGGCCCAGTTGGATTCACCTCAGCCACTGCAAGTTGCAGAGAGTGCTGTACCCCTAATTCGGAGTGGTGGGGCGTCTCAATGATGGTGAAGCGAACAACGATCCCCACTACGCTAGGCGAGGGGATGTCCCGGTGTCTCTGCTATCCTAGTAGCAATGGGGATCCATATGCCAGATGGATCCTCTGCTGCGTTGTGGTTGCAGCGTGCTATGGTCTATGAACAGACCAAATTACAATGTTGACCGTGGAAAACAATGGTCACATGATGAGAACTTATCGGACTGGTCATGGGACCCCAGAAACCCATACAAAACCAACACTTGGTACCGGTATGTGAAGGTCACTGTGAGAGCTCACACACAGGAGGGACGTTATGTGTACTCCCCTCTTCCTCCACACAAGTTCACTTGGAGGCCAGAGCAATGAATGTCACTAAAGCGTAATGTATGGCATCCATGGGAGGAGTTGGATATCAACACCGAGCTGTCACAATCAGTGATGCCGACCCATCCCGCCCTGGACTTGCAGACGGACTTGCTATGATGAGCTTTTCTGGGCAAATCTCAATGTGACTGTTAGAGGATGAACAATACCACAAGTGGCCTACACAGGGAGACCAGCTGGAGTGAATTACACGTTACATCCAAGGTAACAGGACCCACAAATGCATTAACGACGACTGCTCTCCAGGAGGAAACTGGATGGGAGCTTTGGACATCACCGCTGTGTGCCAGGATGAGAGAGCCGTTTTCAAGGTGTAAGGGCTCTACTACCAACATGGCTGCACCATCGGACGGGACCTACTTCATCCAGAAGTACAGAAGCACTGCCTCACCTGCATCCTATGAGTGCACGTGCCTGTTCAGAACGGATCGTGGTTTTGTGGTCACAAGAGTTGTCCGATGCTGCCTGCCAACTGGACACGAGTGTGTGCACCAGTGTGACAGACCACACCTACAGACTAGAACATCATCAGCTGACGAAAACACGAGTACATATACAAACTTCTTAGACGTGACAGATATGATTATGATAATGAAATGTGGATTGCGTAGATGCTGTTCTGCTGAGCATGTTTTACAGAAACCTGTTGATTTGAACATCAAAAATGCTTCGCAAGTGATGGATACAATGATGTACTGTTTCTGTGTTTTTCTTTTTCCTTTTTTTATTGATAGCATTCTGGTCGCCTAAGGCAGAGGGACCGTGTGAGACTTTTCCTGCTAATAACATCTGGCCAGCAGGTTTTTCGCTTTCGTTTTTTGGAATGCAACCTGTGATAAATAACCTAGCTTGTCCCATCCTACACAAAGTCGTAAAACACCCCTTGCTATGTTTTGACTAGAGGTCAAGGGCTTTCTCTATTCAGTCCACTCTTACCCCCACTCTGTTTTTCATAATAAATATGCTCCTGCAGGAGGGAGAGTCAGACCTCCATTTGAACATCGCTGTATGCACAGCGACGAATGGACTCTCCACCTGTAGGTGTCTAAAAGGACTTACTTGTCTCCCGTGTGGTTCTTGCAAAATAAGTTGGAGTGAGCAAATCTCTTACAGTGAGTCCTGGACGACTGGCTTTTTTTCTGTCTTCCTGGGGGTCTGTTCAGGTAGTGTAGCAAATTTGAACAGGTTCCCTCATTCCTAAGACAAATTACAGGGGGGGGGGGACAGATCCTCACGGCGGCCCCGTGAGAAAATGTTCCACCCCCTCATTTTGAGAACGGTGAGTCTTGGATTCTAACTGGCTTTTTTTGTCTTCCTGGGGGTCTGCTCAGGTAGTGTGGCAAATTTGAACAGATTCCCTTATTCCTAGGACAAATCACAGGGGGGGGAAACATATCCACACAGAGGCCCCGTGAGGTTATGTCCCTCCCCCTCATTTTGAATATGGAGTGTCCTGGACTCCAACTGGCTTTTTTTTCTGTCTTCCTGGGGGTCTGTTCAGGTAGTGTGGCAAATTTGAACAGATTCCCTCATTCCGAGGCTAAATTACAGGGGGGCAACAGATCCTCACTCCAGCACCGTGAGGATATTGCCCGCCCCCCCCCCCCCCCTCTTGAGAACAGTGAGTCCTGGACTCCAACTGGCTCTTTTTCTGTCTTCCTGGGGGTCTGTTCAGGTAGTGTGGCAAGCTAAGATACACAATGTACATAATTCAAGCAAATTAGATCCAGAGGCGCACCCAAAATCCACATTGCAGAACTTGCTAATTTCTACACTAACGTCAGAAACTTTAGTTTTAGAGTAATTACTCATTAAGACAAATAATTGACTCATAAAATGTTGAATGCAATATATATATAACACACCTCACTATGAAAGGAATTGTTGAATTTGTTGAGTGCAACTCAAGCTAATGTTTTTTTCAAGTAACTATTTGTAGATCTATTGAGTAAATATTTGATAAATTATCAAACTAAAGTAACATATTTGGTTGTAGACCTATTGAGTGAACATTTGATACATTATGAAACTAATGTTTTTTTCCAAGTAGCAACTTTGCGTTTAGGTGTATTGAGTGAGCACTTAATAAGTTGTCACAAGTATGGTGCTAATTCAACGTTTTATTTTTACTTCTGCTCAGGAGGGGAGCTGTATTATTGCCGCCAAAAAGGCACAGACCAGGCAGTCCAAGTGAAGGTGTTCTGTGGTGCTGAAGAAGCAAATGAAATTTTCAAGAGTTTTCATGCACATGCCAGGCAAAATAAAACAAGACACAGCATCTCTCTGAGATATTACTGGCCAGCGATGTTAATCATCGATGTCAGTTAATCCAAATAATGTTCTCTATTTTGACCCAAGGTCTATATAGTATTTTGTATGTGGCATATTTTATATAACTATTTTTCTCACCAACATCAGTTTAACACAATTTGGTTTTATAAATATTTATTAAGTGTCTCAGCCATTCGAGCTATTGGGGATGGACCTCATTGGCAAATTGGCTCAGACAAAAGATGAATACCAATATATTTGCGTGATGGTGGATTATTTTGCGAAATGGCCTCAAGCCTATCCGTTGAGGTCAAAGTCCGCTGCTGACGTTACCGCCTGTATCTTAAAATTCATCTGCCAATTTGAGTCGCCGAAAAGGATCTTGACAGATCAGGGCAAAGAATTTGTCAATGCAGTAAGTACTACAGTGTTTGGCAGAAATTATCTTCATCATAGCTGTCAAATACAAGTTCCTGAGGTCATATCTGGCATGCTACTTTATTTTGTGTGGCCAATGAAAGCAATGAAAGTATGTTGAACTTCATAAAATAGCTAGAGTAAAATAAAAATAAAAAAAACGTTTCTTACTGTTCATTGTATTTTGTCTGTGTTTTGTGACTGTTGCAGTTGTGGGTGCTGTATTTTCCTTCTGTGTATTTGTGATGCAAAGCCAGTATAGTGATGATGTTAAGCTCACATTATCAAACACTATTTCACTGCAAAGTTGTCCTACTCAATTACTTATTCTTTCCCCTGGCAACTGCAGATCAACAAGCGAGTATGTGAAATGCTTGACATAAAAAGAAGCCTTTGCTCATGATACCACCCCCCAAACTAATGGGTTGGTGGAAAAATTAAATGGGACAAGTCAAAGGTGAGTATACTTTGTTTACTCAAATTAATCTTTGACAATTTCTTGTTATGATGATACTCGTGTTTGTTTTTGTTTTCAAGGCAATGAATAACATGCACTATAAAAACTGTTAGGTCAGAAAAACACATTTTGGTTTAAAAAGGGTTACTGGAGTCATTTTTATACAATTTTCCAAAATTAATTACAAAAAAAAAAACACCGTCACCAGTGTAATTTTAAAACTGATTTTGTTTTTTAGAGCTCTGAGCAAAGCGGTTTGTCAGCATTCGGAAAGCTGGGATGAATATTTGGATGAAGTTACGTTTGGTCTTCAGACCAAGAAACAAATGACGACAAAGTACTCACCGTAACTTCTGATGTTCGGCAGAGAGGCACGCTACCCCATTCAGGTGCCAGAACACTACGAGGTAAGATTTTGGCACATCAAGATCCATGATCCATTACAAGGATTTACCGTATCATGGAGAAGTTTTTAAACAATCAAGGACAATTTGCTTGTTGAAGTTGTTTTGTTACATCTTAATTGTAAAACACAATTATAAAACTAAAACTTTTTGACACTTTGATCATTACAGCAAATATTTGCTTTTTCTGAAGGTTGATATCACTGTGGAGGATGCGGTGGGGATGGAAGTTATGGCACAAGACCATAACAAACAAGACCAACTATTTGAGAAAGTTAGAGAGCATATTAGAAAGGCGCAGGAAAAAACAAGGCACCCAAAAACAATCTCGGGGACCACACCGACTCTACACATCGGATATCTTGAACAAAAAAAGGGAGGAAAATTGGACCTCCATTTTTTGGGGCCATACAAAATTGTGGCGATTGAGGGCAAGACAGCTGACCTCCAGGATGAGAATGGAGCCTTGGTCCCCAAAGTAAACATTGACCACATAAAACCATACAAAGAAAATAAACAAAGCGTGCCTCACCGGTATGAAAAAAAAAGGACCACCCTCCTGGGTGACGCAGTCACCATCCCCACCAGCCTCAGCTCCTCCAGCCACTGCCCCCTCTGCCACTGCTCCTCCAGCCACAGCTCCTCCAACCACCGCTCCCTCTCCCACTACTCCAGCCGCAGCTCCTCCAGGCACCGCTCCCTCTTCCACTGCTCCTCCAGTCGCAGCTCCTCCAGTCACCGCCCCCTCTGCCACTGCTTCTCCAGTCGCAGCTCCTCCAGTCACCGCCCCCTCTGCCGCTGCTTCTCCAGCTACATCTCCTCTAGCCATTGCCCCCTCTGCCACTGTTCCTCCAACCACAGCTCCTCCAGTCACCGCCCCTTCTCCCACTGCTCCTCCAGCCACAGCTCGTCCAGTCACCACCCCCTCTGCCACTGCTCCGACAGCTACAGCTCCTCCAGTCACCGCCCCCTCTGCCACTGCTCCATCAGCCACAGCTCCTCCAGCCACAGCTCCCTTTTCCCCTGCTCTGAATACCTCAAAACCACCACGACTGTCTTTGACCTTTAGACAAACGAGGTAAAATTTAGACAAATTTAAGATGTATTCACGATAAAACTGTAAATATGTTAAGACATACATTATGATATGTGGCACAGGTCTTGTACTCACGAAGTCTTTTATAAATGCTACTTGCTGCTATGGAATGAACCACATTGACACTGACTTATTTTTGGCAGACGTTCAAGATGCCTGGAAGGGAAAGCACGTCCATGTTCTCCTATCAAAAATCAGGGTGTACAAATTGTTCTTTTGGGACATTGTAAAAGTTGGACCCAATTCTGAGCTTGTCACGCCCGTGCCAGAGGACGCTTAGCCGGCAACTACCCTCAGCCACACCCCTTCATTACTGCAATGACTATCACCTGCTCACTCATGTATTTAAACCCTGTCCGCGTGTTTCATCTCGGTCGGTGTCTCCTGTTTCTTCCCATTTGTTTCCCCGCCTGTTGTGTCTTCGCCGGGTCTTGTGTGTAGGCTCACGGTCAGAACCTCTTCCTGGTCTCCGCTTGGTACGAGGGGAATCCCGTTTCCCGCTCGCTGTCCGTGAGCTTCTTTCCGCCGGTTCCTTTGTTCACCTTCCCCCTTCCCTTCAATAAATCCTTGTTCAAGCTGCATTTGGTTGCCCTGGCTCAACTCAATCCTGACAGAGCTGGAATCAGAGGTAAAATGATGGTTTCATATCTAAAATTTAGGTTTCTCCGTTTGACTGTTTTGTTTCTAGTCTTAATTGGCAGCGCTGTATTTTTTTGGGGTGGAAAAAACATTTTCTGTTTCAATGTGTTTGCCATTTCAATTACAGGTTATAAACGTGTACCTCCTGTTGTTGGTGAACAAACGCAACCAAATCAGTGTGGAAAAAGTTTCCTATATTGACTCATTTGCAATGACTTATTTGATTTATGGAATGGGAAGAGCCAGAGACTCAAGGTCTGTCTGTATTAGTATTGTTTATTGAATTAGTGGCCCAACAACATTATTAAGACACATTTATTAAAAAACTCAATTGGCATTCATTTTCTTCTTTACACATTTTATTGAAATTATTGGCAGACATATTTTTTTCTTCTGTTTAATTTAGATCAACCCAGTGGAGTACAAGCTTATTGTTGGCATTGTCAATGAGCATAATTGTCACGGATCAGTATGGAGCAGGGCGACCAAATGCAGCTTGGACCAGGGTTTATTGAGGGAAAAGGTAGTTGGAAGGGAGGATGAGGGGAACAAACCAACAGACAGGAACCAAGAAACCAGAAACAAGAACGACATCAAACGTGGAGACATCAATGATCCGACAGGGAGTGAGGGGCAGACAGGACTTAAATACAAAACAGGTAACAAGAGGCAGGTGACTGTGGTTACATTGATTGAGGTAACACAGGAGGGGAGGGACAACACAAACAGAAACCATGGTAACAGATGTATTAAAGCACCCGGGGACGAATTGTGACAATAATCATTGGAAGCTGGCGGTAAAGAAATGTTTTAATTGCCACAAGAGGGAGTAACATTACATCAACAAATATATAGTTGTGTGCAAAATGTTTAATAATTCATGCATATGAGTAATAAAACCTCATATTTTGTGTATAAAATATAAGCAATCATGCCAGGAGAAAAAAGGTCCTTACTACTTGATCCTCTTGGTGAGTCTCAAATGGACATTAAAAAATGGCTGGAATCAGGCTTCTAAAAGTCAGAGTACTATTACGATAGCAACATTTAACTGAAGATGTGCGCTTTTTTTTTAATAAAAGTGGACTATGTTTTTGTTTTTATCAATACAAATTATGTAATTGACGGATAAAACTTGAAATTTGTGTTGATATGTAGAGGCTCTTATATTTCAGGGCGTTCATGCACAAGAAAGGGTGCAATGTTTTCAGGTGGACTTGTGGCATTGTCCCCCATCCCAGGCAACAAGATTCAACCTCTTGTGGTGTCTTTGCTTTGAAAGTATGCATTTTATTTACAGACTAGATTTACCAAACTCATATCACGCAATTATGCAAAAACTTAATCAAACATTACTCAAAACTAAAAAAACCCAACAAATTTAGAGCTCATACAACAAAGGACTAAAACTTTTTTTTTGTATGATATATAGGCCAAAGATGGCAAACATTTAAAGCATTCTTTATGCACTGTAAACATCTGACATTGTCTTTTTCAGTTTGCAGAGCATCTTCTTTCAAATGAAGAAATATATTTCTCAGCAAAGGCACATGATGTTAATAGGTACAGGCTGCAAATAGCCACAACGCTTCTATTAGAGACTGGTAAGTAATATGCAACCAAGAGATGTTATTGCCACCCAAAGAATGGTCGTGACTGTGCTATCAATGCTATATACAACTCAGTTAAGTTTTACACAGGGAAGTACTATAGCACTGCTTCTGTCTTTGTTTTCACAGATGATTTATCTAACTTGTGCTTTTATTGTGGGGAAGCTACACATGACAGACAACAGACGGGTAATTATATCAGGTCTTGTTAACTAATGCATGTGATGATTAAGATATATATTGAGTTAGACATTCATTATAAATTATTGTCTGTTGTTCTATGTTATCAACAGTGCGCGTTTTGATGTTTTGAACTTCCTAACGTGTAATACCGTTTTGGCCCGAATATAAGACGATGTTTTTTGCATTGAAATAAGACTGAAAAAGTGGGGGTCGTCTTATATCCGGGGTCTAGACATTATATCGATTTTCACTTGTGCGCAGCGGTAAATTAAAGGTTGCTGGTATCGACTATGTTGCTGTGATCATGTGCGTCTTTGACACAAAGTGAGCATATACATTTCATTGTTACTACTGTCTACGGATACAAGCGGCCGAAATGAGTTTTCTCCCCAGGATGTCTGGGCTCTCCCTTAGAGATAGGGTGAGAAGCTCGGTCATCCGGGAGTAGAATCGCTACTTCTCCACGTTGAGAGGAGCCAGATGAGGTGGCTCGGGCATCTCATCAGGATGCCTCCTGGACGCCTCCCTGGGGAGGTGTTCCGGGCATGTCCCTCCGGTAGGAGACCCCGGGGACGACCCAGGACGCGCTGGAGAGTCTATGTCTCTCAGCTGGCCTGGGAACGCCTTGGGATCTCCCGGGATGAACTGGATGAAGTGGCTGAGGAGAGGGAAGTCTGGGACTCCCTCCTAGAGCTGCTGCCCCCGCGACCCGACCCCGGATAAGCGGAAGAAGATGGATGGATGGATGGATGGATGGATGGATGGATGGATGGATGGATGGATGGATGGATACTGTCCACGGTTGTGCTGTTTGTCCGATCGCGGTTTGCTTTGCGTGCGCGCCGTTTGATTGACAGCTCCGGCGCACTCCTTTAAGTTTGCCTCGCATCATATGAGTTGCCGTTACGCAGCGGCACGGAGACAAATCGTCGCCAGCAAATGTATTTTGTTGTCTCGATCGATGACTTACGTTTGTGTGCTGCCGAGAGTATTTCATTTATGGTTATTTATTATAAAAAAAAATTGTGCTGCAGTGTTTAAATGACAGAGATATAAACTGGCCACCTGATTTTAGACGGCGCACCGAGTATGAGCGGGTCGAAAAGTTAGTGACTTTACGACAGAGAGCATTGGATTGAAATTTGCTTGCATTCCATTGCATATTGCAGAGGCACTGTGTGCGTAAACATTTCCACCGGAGTGTATGGAGGTAATGAACCTCATCATCCGTATTGTGAACAAAATAATCGCAAAAGCATTAAACCACCGCCAGTTCCGTGAATTGCTAGATGAAGTTTGTTAGAGTGGTGCTCACTCTAACTTATTTTGCAAGAACCACACGGGAGACAGTATGCCCTTTAAACACTTGCAAATGGAGAATTTGCTCGTTACTGTAGGTACAGCAGTGTTCGAACAAAGTCTGCCTTTGGTCTCTTGCAAGAGCATATTTATTGAGAACAGGTAAGGTGGGGGTGACATTGGACATGTTTGGTGGTCACCTCAGCAACTGGTTAATCAGTGCGGAGGGTCCCAGCTCATTGTTTTACAAGGTCGTGGAAACAGAAACTACTGGAGAATTTTAGATGACTAACTAAGCAAGAATGTTTCCACACCATTTGGAAAGTTTCAACAACTGAATGGTTAAACTTTTCAGAGTCAAGGAGAGGTAAAAGGTTTAAACAAAGTTAATAATTCTAGTCTACATTCCAACATAATCATACGATCAAGATAATCAAAATAATCTGTAAACCCTAACATATCCCTCCTGTTTATCATGAGTATGTCAACCCCGATTAATCAAACATAAGTAAGAAAACATATTGAAGAAAGAATAATAATAAAAAGAAAAAGAAAAACACAGAAACAGCACATCATTGTATCCTTCACTTGCGAAGCATTTTCGATGGTCAAATCATTAAGTTTCTGCAAAATATGTACGGCTAAACAGCATCATCGCAATCATCTTTCCGCAGCGCGTCATAGTCATCACATCCGACATGTCTGACATGTTGTATTCGCGCCTGTGCTATGGTAGAAGATAAAGATCTTGATACAGCAGACTTCAAGCACGGGACAACACAGGTTGCAAATAAGCACAATAACACCAGCACAACAAGCACAGGAGTCACAAATTCAACACTAGTTGCCACCAGTTGGCAGAGAATAGCCATGAAAAGAAATCCCATTGACGTGGGACTTTGTTGTTTGACATGGCCTGCTGCAAGTTCTTCAGTGATTTCATGGCGTCGTTGATGTGCGTGTCATTTTCTCCTGGTATGTATGTGCAACAGGAAGTCCCAATAATGTGGCACACGCCACCTTGTGCTGCAGTCATCAAGTCCAGAACCAACCTGTTTTGCAAGACCATTAGCCTAATAGCCTGAATCTCTCTGATTTGTCCATCATTGACCTGCAGCGAGAAATTCACAAAAGATTGGAAACGATCGTTCAGTGTCTCGATGAAGAGTGATTGTTTTCCAACTCCGATCCAAGGAAAAAGCGCATGAACAACTTTGTCTCTGACGGACCATACTTTATGGTTGTCTGGAACATTCGCACCCCAGACAGGGTCATGAGGGTCAAAGGTTGCAACAGCCCTGCGTCGACGTCCAGAAGAGTTGTGTGTTGTCGTCAGCTGATGATGTTGTATCCTGTAGGTGTGGTCCGTCACCCACACTGGTGCACACACTCCTGTCCAGTTAGCGGGCAGCATTGGATAAACCTTGTGACCACAAAGCCACCAGCCATTCTGAATGAAGTATGTTCCGTTTGGTGGTGCAGCCATGTCGGTGGGAGAGCCCTTACGCCTTGAAATGGCTCTCCCATCCTGGCACACAGTGGTGATGTCCAAAGCTCCCATCCAGTTTCCTCCTGGAGAGCAGTCGTTAATGCATTCGTGGGTTTCATTTTCTTGGATGAAACACGTGTAGTCCATTCCAGGTAGCCTTTTTGTTTAGGCCACTTGTGGCATCTATCGTCCTTCAACAGTCACATTGGGACTAATCCAAAAGAGTTAAAATGTCTGCAGGTTCTAGAGCATTCTCTATTTGGGCTCCAGAGCTTTGGAATGCCCTACCAATGGATATTAGAACTACTACTTCAGTAGAAAGATTTAAGACACGTTTAAAGACACATTTCTATGAGATGGCCTTTAACTAACTTGTAGTGGCCGATTCGGCCGGAGTTTGTTTTGTTCTCTCTGCCCACCCACTCCCTGGCTGGGGAGGGGGTTAGGTGGCGCAAAAGCTGATAGCGGCTAGCTGGATTCTCGGGGACCAATTCAAGCTGAGGAAACTGCAGCTCAACCTCCTTGAAGACACTGCCAGGACAATCGAGGGCACCTCCGACATCCATTTTTTCATTGATTTTCATATTATGCATTACTTGTGCCCTCTCTGCATCCATTACAACCTGGTGATCCTGAAAGGGGGATCCTTCCATCTGTGGTCCCTTCTCAAGGTTTCTCATTTTCCCCTGGCAGGGTTTTTTTGAGTTTTTCCTTGCCCTTTTGGGAGCTTAAGATCAGGGGATGCTTTGAGAATAATTGTCAATTTTTGTCTATGTGAAGCCCTTTGAGACTGTTTGTGATTTAGGGGTATACAAATAAACTTGACTTGACTTCGATCACAGGTTCTTTTCTGTGAGTGCAGGGCGGTAGGGGTAGCATCATTGACTGTGACAGCATGGTATTAAAATCCAACCCCTCCCACAGAGGCCATGCATTTTGCTTCAGCGGCAGTCATTGTTCTGGCCTCCAGGTGAACTTGCGTGGAGGAAGGGGGGGAGTTTGGAACACACAGCATCCCTCCTGTGTGTGGGATCTCACAGTGAACATCACACACCGGTATCAAGTGTTGGTTTCGTGTGGGTTTCTGGGATCCCATGACCAGTCCTCAAAGTTCTCATCATGTGACCATCTTTTTCCTCGGTCGACATTGTCACTTGGTCTATTCAGACGAGCCCATAGACAATAGTACGCTTCAACCACAACGCAGCAAAGGATCCACCTGGCATGTGGAGCCCCGTTGCTACTAAGCTGGCAGAGACACTGCCATTGCCTAGTCAGAGTGGGGATCTTATGGATTCCATTCTTCACCAACATTGAGACGCCCCGCCCTAAACGACGAGGCCCCTTTGTAGTCAGACTTCCCCCCACTCCGAAAATGGGGTACAGCACTCTCTCTTTAACGTCCAGTGGTTGAGGTGAAACTTCGCTGGGCCATCCAGCAATGTTCAGTGCAGTGGGGGTAGCCAGCAAAACTTGGAATGGCCCCTCCCACCATGGCTGGCCCAGTTTGTCCTTTTTGATGACGTTTATGTCATCCCAGTCTCCTGGCTTGGAGCAGTTGTTGACCTGTGCGGAAGAAAGATCAGGCGGCAGTAAATTTGCATTTGACACATCTTTCAGTTTGAGTGCTCTGATCATGCTATCTGCCAAGGACTGTTCTTCGTCTGTTCTTTGCAACTCTTGTAGTCAATAGTATTGCCTTGTTGAACTGAGCAAATAGGAGTGTTTGTGGGAAGAGTTTGAGCACTTCCTAATGCTTCCTCCTAACCAAAGACCATTTATGACAGGGGCTATCCCATTTATTGCCTCATGTTTTAAAGGAGATTCTCTGATCTTGGTTGGATTTGTACTAGGGTAATGGACATTAAACGTCCTACATCAGATGGGCACTTTGTCCACAGTTTTTCAGGAAGCCCAGCCAATTCCCCCTCCTCCTTTTCATTCAAACAAGTGTTGATTAGCCAGGGAAGCGCATAACACCTACACAACTTCCTCATAGCGTATGTAGTCACTTTTCAATCGTCTTCAGATTGCTTCAAGCAAAAGTTTGAAAAGCTTGAGAAAATATTAACTTAATGGTATGACGCCAAATGTATTTGAGAATCCATACGTCGTAAAGTGTTGTATTATTACTATCTTTCACTATCTGTCCTACTCACTCACTCCTTCTGAGGCTTGGCAACGCCCATGCCTCACACCTTGACAAACCTTTAGTGAGAGTGTGTTCTTTACTACATATTATTCTATCATCATTTAATTTGACTTTGTCCAAAACGCTTCTCAATTTCCCAGATCACACATCTTCTGCATGTGTTACTGGTTCTCCAGTTTTTTTTCTCTAGTTAATTATCAATCCAAAAGCAAACTTTTTTTTCTTCTTAGCATTCAACTTACTCAAAATCACTTTCTTCAAAGTTGCTCTACTAATTTTCCATAGTAGTCGCCAACAACTTCAACCATTCAACCTGTATTTTCCTTTCATTCAGGCAATCATTTATCAATTTTCATTTGCATCTCACGCACAGTCTCCAAAAAGGAGTCTTTCTATCACATTGGTCCCAATTTATCCAAGCACTCCACACAACATTCATATACCATTTTCAACTCAAGGTTCCTGATAGAACAATCCACCAATCAAAAAAAAAAAACTCAACACAAAAAAAACTGCTGGCAAATTAATCTGATTTTTTTCTTTGTTTTTTTAAATTTAAAGAACTCAATCTCTCAGATTTAGCTCACATATAGAAGATTGTATAAACTTCCAACACAACCTATCAGTTATTCCTTTTAAATGTAGCATTGCAATGTCTCAAATTCACAATTTCGCCTCATCCAATTCCTGAAAGCATGTTCTGTCTTTTTTTTTTTCTTCGGAATTTCCCATGAGGGCTCGACACTAACATGCACTAGTGCGGATCAGTTTCTGCACGCAAACAGATTTCTCTCTTTTCCGCTCATTCTTATTTTTCAAAATTGTTTCTGTTTTGTGGTGCAATTTGGATAGACCACAGTCTAGCACAGGTATGGGCAAACTACGGCCCGCGGGCCACATCCGGCCCGCGGGACCGTTTAATCCGGCCCGCCAACCCTAAATAAATTGTATTATTAAACTTTTTTTTTTTTCGGTCATTTTGCCTGCAATGACTGCGTTTCCCCAGTAGATGGGGAACCACTCGCCTGCGCATTTACTACCGGAAGCCGTGTCAGAAAGCTCGGTGCACACTCACAAGTGTGTGTACGTACTCAGTAGTACGGAAATGGCGCACTCGCGCTCTATTTGTAGCAGTGCCGAATTTAGAGCGTGGGCTGTGACGACAGCATTCTTGTAATTTGCGCGCCGAGTTTTCGGATACAGTTTTACGCTAAAGCCACCCACAAACCTTCCCCTGGAATCCTTCCATTAAAATGAGTCGCCCAAGGAAACTGAGTGCCGAGTGTTTAAAAAGAGTGGCCAATTTGGCTCGACGTACGCGACGTGACGTTCAGCCACATGAACATCAACATCAAATGAACACTGAAAATGAAGGGGAGGCTTTCAAGTTTGTTGTAAAAGAATGCATTTTGAATATGATCTGTACAAATAGCAGGGATTGAAACTAGCGACCATTCTCATTTTCAAACAATGCAGGATGCTCAAGGACATTGATGCACCACCTGTTTGTGACTAATCTTAACCTTTAAAGTTCTTAAGGCTTACTTTAAGGAAGTGTTTTCCGTTTCCTCACTTCTGTTACCAGGTGTTTGTGAGTTAAAACTCTGCTCTGATTTTCAGATACCACTCACCGTGTTGCCGTTTTGATTACTTTATTTGGATGTATGCTTTCACCGATTCTTCAAGATGATATATTTGGTCAGAATGTTTGCCGTTTGATGTGATCTCATAAGATAAACATACATCTGTCATTAATCTGACCTGCAGGCACTGAAGTGATGGAGACTGTTATTCATAATAACAGTGTCATATTTTATGAGAATCACTGATAGCAGTTTTTTAGGGATGTTTTTTTTTTTTTAATGCTGTTAATAAATGCATTTGTTTTCAAAAAACTTTTTTTGAATATCCATGCTTTACTACCTACTAAAGGCCAAAACCTTTTATGCAATGACCTTTACAGGTCGTTTATATTACTTCACACAAACACTACATCCATCTGCTCCTGGTTCGGCCCCCCGGTCAAAATTTAGAACCCAATTCGGCCCGCAAGTCAAAAAGTTTGCCCACCCCTGGTCTAGCAAATGTCTTCACACTAAAGGTTTAGCCAATTTCATCATTCTAACACATACGCACACACATGCACAGCTCTCGCGCGCGAAAGGTAGGTCCCAGCACCAATGATTCGTCACAGGCTGGCCATTTCCTGCAGTCGATCATGAGCTGGTCCCTCCCACGCACGCGAGGACAGCACATTCTAATTTTGTATTTATCTTTTAGAAGCAATTTGCATTTCTTTACCACTTCATTTGCAAATTTTAACTTTAGTGTGCACACAATTTGATCTCTGGTCATTTGGGCATACAAACAGCATTGTCATACTTCTTGTATGGACAGGAGCTCTATTCTTTCTTTCTCTGTATGAGCATGAGCGGTCAAAGGGGAGGAAGCTTGTCATGCTGAAAATGTGACTTTTCCTCTGCCCTTTCCTCTGCCCTTTGATTGGTTTTGTTTTTTTCTAAAACACTCTTTTGACCAGTGTCCACATTTCCCACAGTTCCAACTGTTGTCAGAATCTGATGGAGGTTTTGAATTGAATGGTAGCCTGCGGGCTTTTTGGTCTCTAACTCTTCCTCTGCCCCTTTGGGAACTTTGGAAGAAGACCGTTGTATCTTCATCTAGATCATTACCATTATCATCTAGATAAAATACATCAGAACTTTCGCCTTTTTTGATACTCGCAGCAACTTTTCACCTTTCTATCTTTTGTCTTGTCTTGCGGCTCGGTGGCGCACTGGGTAGCACGTTCGCCTCACAGTTAGGAGGGTGCGGGTTCGATTCCACCTCCGGCCCTCCTTGTGTGGAGTTTGCATGTTCTCCCCGGGCCCGCGTGGGTTTTCTCCGGGCACTCCGGTTTCCTCCCACATTCCAAAAACATGCTTGGTAGGCCGATTGAAGACTCTAAATTGTCCCTAGGTGTGAGTGTGAGTGAGATTGGTTGTCTGTCTCTGTGTGCCCTGCGATTGGCTGGCAACCAGTTCAGGGTGTCCCCCGCCTACTGCCCGATGACGGCTGGGATAGGCTCCAGCACGCCCGCGACCCCCGTGGGGACTAAGCGGTTCAGAAAATGGATGGATGGATGGATCTTTTGTCTTTTGGATTTGTTTTCTCCTCTCTTGTGAAGCTTTCAACCACACTCTAGCACAACTCAATTCTCTCTCTTTTCTTTCCTTTCTCAATCCCTTTGGCTTCCTAGCCACACTCTCCTCCAAAAGTTCTACCACAACGTTCCACATTTCAACTTTCAACTTTCCTTGTACTCCATACTTTTTCTTCCACTTCGGCATTTATCGCATACAATTAAGAAATCGACTCGCCATGTACTTCTCATCTCCTTCAAGAGCTAGAGATTTACCGTTTTTATTTCCCATCTTAATTTGGTATTTTAGGTTTATGCAATTTTTTGTCAATTTTTTTTTCTTTGAGGATCCTCAATGCCGGTTTAAATTGACCTTTCAACAAACTACTAGCCTGTGTTATTGCCGTGGATCAATGCTAGAACTGTTTTTAGTCAATTTATCCTCCCAGTCACACTCTCAACCACACAAGTTTCTTATCCCTGCCAACGCGAAGTCCTCTTTTAAAAAAAAGAGCTGCTTCATCCAGAGAGGGGACTCTACAACACCCCTTCCTACCCTGGGAACTAGAGACAACATTCCTGTTACCCAGCCCTGCCAACGCAAAGTAGTACTCTAGAACAGTGGTTGTCAAATAAGGGTACACGGAGGTACTCTAGGGGGTATGTGAGATTTTACTAAAATATATAAAACGGTTTGAGAACCACTGCTCCAGAAGAGCCACTTCATCCGGAGGGGGGCTCTACAACACCCCCTCCTTCCACAAGACTTAAGATCTTCTGTCCTGCCTATTTACTTGTACTTTTCCCCATGTACTTTTACCTTTTACGCGTTTCACAACAACACAATCACACAACTTTAGGGCTTTAACTTACTTGTCCCCTGGTTCGTTGCACTGCCGGATCCCATCAATCCACCCCTGTCAGACGAAGGCAGACCTAAGATGCTGGCCCAGCGAAGAATTTTCTTCCCAGGTCTTTCTTTTCCAGGTCCTCCTAATGGACGCTGGCTTGTCGACAATGCAGCACGTCATCCTCCGTCAGGCAGATGGCGGGCATGAGAGAATCTGGGTCACGGCACCAAAATGTTAGAGTGGTGCTCACTCTAACTTATTTTGCAAAAACCACACGGGAGACAGTATGCCCTTTGCAAGTGGAGAATTTGCTCGTTACTGTAGGTACAGCAGTGTTCGAACAAAGTCTGCCTTTGGTCTCTTGCAAGAGCATATTTATTGAGAACAGGTAGGGTGGGGGTGACATTGGACATGTTTGGTGGTCACCTCAGCAACTGGTTAATCAGTGCGGAGGGTCCCAGCTCACTGTTTTACAAGGTCGTGGAAACAGAAACTAGTGGAGCATTTTAGATGACTAAGCAAGAATGTTTCCACACCATTTGGAAAGTTTCAACAACTGAACTTTTCAGAGTCAAGGAAAGGTAAAAGGTTTAAACAAAGTTAATAATTCTAGTCTACATTCCAACATAATCATACGATCAAGATAATCAAGATAATCTGTAAACCCTAACAAAGTTGACAGCGAATATGCCGATCTCCTACTGCACAACAAAGTCCTCTGGCTATCCAGGGGCGACATTTTGCATCGCTTTGTCGCTTTGTATTTGTAGCCTACTTAATTATTTTAATAGTAGGCATACAGCTCATGTGTTGACAGTCTATGTTGCCTTATAAAAAGCTTTTAGATTTTTGCGGCTCCAGACAGCTATGTTTTTTTGGGGGGGAGGGGATCAATATGTTTCTTTGAACATTTTGGGTTGCCGACCCCTGCCCCATACAGTCCTCAGGCTTCCCAATAATAGCGGTAACAGTTTGCATGATTTTATTGCAATGTTTTTCCTCATTCAGATTTGTTACAAGACTACAGTTAGACTTTACTTTGATGGTTAATGCCGTTATTAGAATATTTTTCGTTATTCAGATTTGTTTCAAGAATACAGTTACAATTAGACTTCATTTTGATGGTTAATGCAGTTATTGCAATTTTGTTGTTTTATCACAGTAGGTTGGTTTATTTACATTTCAAAAACCAGAAGCCATTCATTTACAAATGTGATTGCACTGTCACAGGCGACAGGGCGACCAAGTGCAGCACAATCCTTTATTGAAAAGGGGGAAAGGGGAAGTGGAACGCTGGACTTGCGATCTGGCTGGCGTGGCTGAGCAGCAGAGCACAGCGCGTAGTCGGAGGCAGGCAGGTGGTCGAGGCAGGCGGCCGAGGCAGGCGGCGATCAGAAGCATGGTCAAAGGACGAGCAAGTAGTCGGGGCAGGCGGCGATCAAAGCGTGGTCGGTCAGTTTACGGAAGCAGTTGGCAACAGAGATCGTTCAGGGGACAAAAAGGTAGTGGTGTCACGGGCAGGGTGAGCAGACTAACTGACAACCACTGGCAGAATACACAGAGGTTAAGTAGGGGACCTAACGAGCTGTAGCAGGTGCTGGCAATTCCTTGATTGGGGCTTGGCTGGAAGTCAGGTGACGCAGGAATGTGACATGTTTACATATTTAAATGTTCAGATATTAAGATGTGACCCTAACATGCATTTTCTCTCGAATATATTGTTATAATCATTTGTTTCAGGTGTAATTACCGTATTTGCCGGTGTACAGGTTGACTCGGTGTATAAGTCGACCCCCTAAAATTCGATGGAAATTTACGATTTTATGATATATCCTTTGTATAAGTCGAGCTCAATTGTTGCATTATATTAAACTTCAAAATTCAATATGCGAAATTTATTGACGAAATGTGTTCAAATTCCGGGAGGCCGTGCGCATGCGGCTGTTTATAAGCACCGCGGAGGAGATCGCGGCCGGCGAGCTCGCGCATGCCGCCCGGCACCAACGGGAGGCCGGAAATAGCTCCAAGCCGAGCGGATCAGCACTTTATAAGCACCGCGGAGGAGATCGCGGCGCCTCATTGGACTTCCAGCGGCCGGCGAGCTCGCGCACCCGCCCGGCACATCCGGGAGGCCGTGCGCACGAGCCAAGTGGCCGAAAATAGCCCCCGCCGAGCGGATCGGCTGTTTATAAGCACCGCGGAGGTGGTCGCGGCGCCTCATTCGACTTCCAGCGGCCGGCGAGCTCGCGCACCCGCCCGGCACATCCGGGAGGCCGTGCGCACGAGCCAAGTGGCCGAAAATAGCCCCCGCCGAGCGAATCGGCTGTTTATAAGCACCGCGGAGGTGGTCGCGGCGCCTCATTCGACTTCCAGCGGCCGGCGAGCTCGCGCACCCGCCCGGCACATCCGGGAGGCCGTGCGCACGAGCCAAGTGGCCGAAAATAGCCCCCGCCGAGCGGATCGGCTGTTTATAAGCACCGCGGAGGTGGTCGCGGCGCCTCATTCGACTTCCAGCGGCCGGCGAGCTCGTGCACCCGCCCGGCACATCCGGGAGGCCGTGCGCACGAGCCAAGTGGCCGAAAATAGCCCCCGCCGAGCGGATCGGCTGTTTATAAGCACCGCGGAGGTGGTCGCGGCGCCTCATTCGACTTCCAGCGGCCGGCGAGCTCGCGCACCCGCCCGGCACATCCGGGAGGCCGTGCGCACGAGCCAAGTGGCCGAAAATAGCCCCCGCCGAGCGGATCGGCTGTTTATAAGCACCGCGGAGGTGGTCGCGGCGCCTCATTCGACTTCCAGCGGGCCGCGCACTCGCGCACGCCGCCCGGTTCAAATTTTCTAAGTGCAACGCACAATGAGATGCATGAGAAACGGCCTTGGTTACCATCACATTTGAAGCGATGAATACGAAGTTAAATTTTATGACTCGGTGTATAAGTCGAGGTCGATTTTTTTTCGGTCGATTTTGGATCGAAAAAGGTCGACCAATACAGCGGCAAATACGGTATTTTCTGTATAAAAATTAAATTTGGTGTTCAAAAAGTCTTTTTTCAAACTTGAGTCTTGAAAAAGAGGGGGTCGTCTTATAATCGGGGCCGTCTTATATTCGGGCCAATACGGTATTATCATTAGATTCTGTGGTTCTAATGGAAGATCTTTTCTGTATGGCAGTTTGACCTTGTGCCCGGGAATTTCCAACCGATATGGAATGTTAAGAGAACAATGGTGTTTTTCATTGTTCAGGATGCATATAGCTGGAGCCATGAGTCGCTTTAGAAAATGACATCCTGGTTCAAACAATAACATCCTTGTTTTTCTGAAATCATGAGCTGAACTTACGGCTGTTAACAAGAGAAGCTATACATTTGTGTAAACTCCACCCACTGTATTTACTTAATAAAAAGCGGCCAGCCTGTAGAAGGGCCCGGTTTTCGAGCCACACATTGTGTGTCAGATTCCCGCCCTTTTGCAAAAGCTGGTGGCCATTGAAGACAACTCTCTGCCTCTGTGAGATTCTTGATAAATGTTGATGAACCCAACACCGCTCGTTTCTGAGAAACAAGCTCAGTGCTCCCACTAATTCAACGTAATAGTGAGTTTTATTTTCATGTGGTTTGTACTGGTTTTTATGCCAGTCGTATCATTTTAGTTAATCATATTTATATATTTATTATAATTGTATTATTTATTTATTTATTTATTTATTTGTTTATTTATATAAATGTATTATTTATTTATATTCCGTGAAAATATTTCTGACACGTAACCAGTCCGTGGCGCAAAAAAGGTTGGGTACCACTTGCCTAGGCCATCTTTATGTAGAGCAATAATTCTTTTTTTTTTATATCCTCAGAGAGTTCTTTGCCATGAGCTGCCATGTTGAATTTACCAGTATGAGAAAATACCTAATTTAATACACCTAATCCCCAATCACACCTAACACCTCGTGACACTAACTAGTCGCATTACACAGGCAGGAAAAATGTGTAATTGGTCCCAATTTTGGCTTAATTTTGAGATTTTCTGTTGGTGTTAAAGGGAAATGTGCTTTCGGCAGTTTGCAAACATATTTTATTAAGGCTGTGTTAGACTTATAATCATATCAATATAATTTCCAGTAGTAGGAGTGCTTGTGTGGTTGGTGGGTGGCGAAGAATGTGCAGGCAAACTGCATGAACTTGTTTTCTTGTTGTGCAACAGGATGTATCATCGGCCCTGACAGGGAGTACCTGACGAGAACACCTCAAGGTCGGTGAGAAACGAGAATAACACCATGTCCTGGTGGTCGGGCTTCGCGGGGAAGACCCAACCGCCAGACAGCTGAGGCCGGACAGCTTCACTCAGCGATAACACCTAGACGGGGAGGAAATGGCCATCGACCAATCATCACACAATATTTTGCATGTTTGAATATTCATATTGTGTTTCTTTATAACTGGGCAACCCGGAAGAATGTGTTGTCTCTTGGTGGTCACAAGAACACACGAGTTTTAGTGCGAGGGACCCAGGACCCAGGCGCCTGTATTAGCTTGCTTTGTCAGGAACAAACAATTGGTAAATTCAGTCTGATTGATCAACTGGTCTTCTCTTTGACAGAACGAACTCGCAAAATTGTTAGGTGCGCCAGTGTGTGGATTAGGACATAACGACTCGTGTTAAGTGTTGATCGCAATTTGGAGTCAGATCAATAACTAAATTCCGTAGCCTAATAGTGTGTACTCACTTTTGTTGCCAGCATTTTACACATTCATTGTTGTATTTTGAGTTATTTTGAAGTAACAATAAATTTACTTTGCTATCCAAACTCTACAGTGACTACTTAACATTGTCTCAAAGTGTCATTTCTTCAGTGTTGTCCCATGACAAGATATGATTAAAACATTGCAGAAATGAGAGGAGTGTACTCACTTTTGTGAGATACTGAATATGTAGTCGGAACTTTTCTGCCTCGCACACCAGCTCGGGCTCGTTTCCAGCTAGAGAGGTGACGTTCCATGTTCCAAGACCCAGCTTCTGCAGCCGAGGATCGGACTGCCAGGGTCCCCACCTTTAGCCGCCGCCCAACTCACTTTGCACCCGACCCATTTGGCCCCTCCCACAGGTGGTGAGCCCATGGGCAGGGGGACCCACATCTCCTTTTTGGGCTGTGCTGGCCGGGCCCCATGGGGGACCAGACACACGCCTTCAAGCTCGACCTCCAGGCCTGGCTCCAGAGGGGGCCCAAGTGACCCGCGCCTGGGCGAGGGAAAACGAGGTCCATCTATTGCACTCATCATAAGGGATTCTTGTGAGCCGTGCTTTGTATGGCCCAGGGGTGTCAAACTCATTTTTTTCGTGGGCCACATTGTAGTCACAGCTTCTTTCAGAGGGCCATTATGACTGTCAACCCAAATAAATGTATGAGCACCTCATATACAGTAAAAGCTACAAAACAAACTGACATAACTCGTTTTCAAATCAGACGAGTAAAAACTGGTCAAATATTTAAAAAAAAGATATTATTAAAAGTGAAGACAATTTGCAATTCTAGTAATGACACGAATTTGATGCACAATTTGTCTTCGCGGCCACATAAAATTATGTGGCGGAACATATCTGGCCCCTGGACCTTGAGTTTGACACCTTTGGTCTGGACCCTCACCTAGGACCGTTTGCCTTGGGTGACCCTACCAGGGGCATAAAGCCCCAGACAACATGGCTCCTAGGATCATTAGGACACGCAAACCCCTCGACCACGATAAGGTGACGACTCACGGAGGGGACCTTGAGCAATATACTAGAATAAATGACCTTCATCAGTGGAATATCAATTAAACCACCATCTTATGCAAGGGCATTGACGGCAGGCAGCGATGGCTGTGAGCCACATGCAAGCTCAGCCGAACAACAGGTCGCTGCATTTCTACAAAAACAAAAAGGAATTACGTCATCCGCTACCCAGAAGAAATAGTAGTGTCAAGCCAGCGGTCATTCTGAGATTTGTCAACAGGAAGCACATAATTGCACTCCTAAAACAGGGTAAGATGCTCAAAGGCACAGATATCTACATAAATGAACATCTGACAAAGACCAACACGGACATCGCAAAGAAAGCATGTTACCTGAGAAGAATGACAAAAGTACAGAGTACCTTATTGGCCCGAATATAAGACAGTGTTCTTTGCATTGAAATAAGACTGAAAAAGTGAGTGCCGTTTTACATTCGGGGTCTAGACATTATACCCATTCACAATGTTAGATGGCGCCAGATATCTTTATAGCTAATGCTGAACGTAACTCCCCAGGTCAAAGCAAAACCCTGTCACAAAGAATAAAAATAAAAATAGCGGTAGCACGAAGAAGAAAATAAAAAATAGCGGTAAGAAAGAAAAAAGAAGACAATAAGAGAAGAGATAACAGAAAATGGAGAAACGTAGCGACAATCTGGAGAAAAGTGGGTCGAAGATCACCCATGTTAACCGGCAGCTGAGGAGAAGTTAAAATGAAACAGGGATGAGAATGGCAAATGTGGAAAAACACTGAAAAGTAGCCGGGGTCTGGGGGGCCGACCGGGGGTCTGGGGGGGGGTTAGGGTTTTATATATATATATATATACCAAATTAAGCTCTCTCCGCACTGAGGTCCACTTAAATTTTGGAAAGTACTTCAGGACTTTAAAAATATTTCCTAAATTTTAGCGACGGCTCTGTCACAATAATGCGACCAGCGCGGTGCAGTTGCGCGGTCGGCGACGCGCTACTGTTGCGCGTTTGGTGGTGCGCTGCAGTTACGCGATCGGACAAAATTAAGCTCCCTGCGCACTTCGGTCTACTTAAAATTTGGAAAGTACATCAGGACTTTAAAAATATTTTCTAAATTTCAGCGACGGCTCTGTCACAATAATGCGACCAGCGCGGTGGGCGACGCGCTACGGTTGCGCGTTCGGCGGTGCGCTGCAGTTGCGCGATCGGACAAATATGCGCAAACGAAAAAATGCTTAAAAAAGGCGGGGGGGGGGGGGGGGGGTCATTGCCTTTAAACGGATTAAAAAAATGTCCATTATTTGTAATGGAAAAAATATATTCGGAATTCGACCGATTCACTTCTCGAACCGCCTTCTGGAATGGATCGTGGTCAAAAACCAAGGTTTGACTGTATTTTTGCTATTCTTGTTAAAATCACACTCACATGTGGAGTGGAAATGACAATAATAACACATAGTGAAAGCCAAATTGAGCAAATTGGCTATTTCAGAAGTGTGTCAAACTGGTAGCCCTTTGCCTTAATCAGTACCCAGGAAGTAGTTCTCGGTTTAAGAAAGGTTGGTGAACCCTGCCATAGAGCTTTTCAGCAGACGGAAGCATGTAGTGCTCTAAAATCTCTTGGTACACAGCTGCTTTTACTCTGGACTTGATGAAACACAGTGGACCAACACCAGCAGCTGACATGGCTCCCCAAACCATCGCTGACTGTGGGAACTTCACACTGGATTTCAAGCAACTTGGATTTTGCTCCTCTCCAGCCTTTCTCCAGACTCTGGTGCCTTGACTTCCAAATGAAATACAAAACTTGCTTTAGTCTGAAAAGAGGACTTTGGAATACTCTGCAACTGTCTAGTGCTTCTTTTCCATAGTCCAAGTCAGAAGCTTCAGAAGTGGCTTGACCATGGGAATACGGCTATTGTAGCCCATTTCCCGGACACGTCTGTGAACAGTGGCTTTTGATACCTGGATTCCAGCTTCAGTCCACTGTCTTTGAAGCTCCCCCAAATTCTGGAAGTGACTCATCTTCACATTGCTGTTAAGGCTGCAGTCATCTCTCTTGGTTGTGCAGCATTTCCTGCCACATCTCCCCCTTCGAACAGACTTTTTGTGGATGTGCTTTGAAACTGCACTCTGTGAACAGCTTGCTCTTTGAGAAATTTCTTTTTGTGTCTTACCCTCCTGATGGAGGTTGTCAATGATGGTCCTCTGGACAGCAGTCCGATCAGCAGTCTTGTGATTTAGTTTACTGAACCAAGCTGAGTGTATTTCAAGGCTCAGAAAAACCTTGCAGGTGTTTCGAGTTAATTAGACGATTCAAGTGATTAGTTGAATACCCTTCTAGTATACGTTTTCATGATATTCTAATATTTTGAGATAAGATATTTGAGTTTTCTTAAGCTGTATGCCATAATCAGCAATCTTAAAATAATAAAAGGCTTGCAATATTTCAGTTGATTTGTAATGAATCCAGAACGTATGCCATTTTTGTTGTTTTAATTGTATTACAGAAAATAAAGAACTTTATCACAATATTATATATATATATATAGTCTAGAGTTTATCAGAACTATAGCTCTCCATCCGCCTTTGGCCATGTTCATCATAATAGAATGTATTTCATGCAGGATCATCAAAGAGAAAACATCAAACAGGGTAGGCATCAAATTAAGCATTGAAGATTTATTCTTTAACGGTATCATGACAATATCATCACAATAGCGTAACATTACCTTACATGTAACATCATGTTACTTTCTAAACCCACATGCTTGTAAAAGTTAAAAAGTACCTTATGTGTTTTTTTTGGTTCGATGTGCTCCTTAAAGGCCCAGAGACACCGGTATATGTATAAATCGGTTTTAGTTAGCTTATGGGCTTATAAATATAAATTGACGATCGAAACAATGAAAAGGAAGCTGTTGCTCTGAAAAATATAATTTAAATTTGCCGCGTAGACGAGTTTGACTGCACCGAGCCACCAGCCGGAAGTGACGTCTCATGACGTCTCAAGTTGTACGCGTTTAGCTTCAGTGAATGTAAACAAAAAGAGAAGAGGGGCCAGCGCGGAGACGTCGGGCCAGGCTTGCGGCCAACCCAGCTCGCCCAGTGCCTTCCATTCTCCTGGCATACGTTCGTTCGCGGGACGACAAGATGGGTTGCGTTCGCCTGATAGGATCCACGAACCGGACAGTGCGTGCCTCCTGTGTGCTCGTGTTCACAGTGGTCTGGTTGACTGTCATCTTTCCGGACTCTGCTGTTCATCGGGAGCGGCTAGCGTGCTATCACTCTTATTGTTCATCTTCTTGTTTTATTTTTCTTGTGTTGTTTACTTGTATGTGCGTTTTGAACTCTGTCTTGTCACCCTGGGATAGTGAGAAACGTAATTTCGATCTCTTTGTGTGTCTTGACATGCGGAGGAATTGACAATAAAGGAGACTTTGAGACTTTGACTTTGAAAAGTATGTCGAAGCGTGACGGGAGGGGCACAATTCAGAAAACGTGCTCAGCTCGTCGAAAAAATGCGATTTAAGCAATAAAATTAAAAATGCGCCTAAAACCTAAACCAAACGCTGCAGATGTTCATTTCTCCATGCGCAGTGGTCAACTCGGCACTCTAAAGCCCCCTGAGAACTTTTTACTATGCCAACCTAACCACAGTGACGGAAAACGTGCTCAGCTCGTCGAGAAAATGCGATTTAAGCAATAAAATTAAAAATGCTTATAAAACCTAAACCAAACGTTGCAGGTGGTCATGTCTTCATGTGCCGAGATCAACTCGGCACTCTAAAGCCCCCAAGAGCACTTTTTACTATGCCAACCTAACCAGAGTGACGGGAGGGGCACAATTCAGAAAATGTGCTCAGCTCAGCCCAAGTGAACTGCTAGATTCATCATATTCTGCGTCAAAAGAGGTTTCTGAATCGGATAAAACGATGCTAATATTGCCGCTAGAAACGGAGCTGTCGCTATCATCTGCCATGTTTGGGTTTGTTGACATCCAGATGTACAACTTGTGACGTCACAGTAATGGCGCCGCCAGTGTGGCTTCGTGCGGGACCCGATCGATAAACTGGCATTTCATTTTAGCTTTATTCTTAGTAATCGGTGTCCATTTTTAATTTCCAATGCGGCAAATGTGTTCACTTTATACATTCTATCAAATTTCGTTCTAATTGAAAAAAAAAAAGGGATGTCTCTAGGTCTTTAATGTTCCTAGCGCCGCAACTGCCATAGCTGATCATATCTTGACAGAGAATACACAAAACTTTCACCGGGACGTCTACTCTACGGATATGTTCTGTCAGGCACGCGGTTACGGACTGTGTTCCGAGTTGTACGATGATGCTGTTTTCGAGCCATGCCCAGCGGTGAAGCCAACTGAATGCTGCACTGAACTGATCACCCAACCATTGAATCACACCAGAATCCCGGAACTTCTCTTGCATTTTAAAATGAGTCAGAAAAGTAGCGCAAGTGATTGTTAGCATGATAACACAAACGCTCCTGGTGGTCGGCGACGAGGGACGAGCAAGCTAACATGGCTAACATAGCTAATGTGGCTAAAGTGGCTAAACTGGGCTATCAATAACATCATGACGGACACGATGCGGCAGTTGGTGTGCTGGCCGCCAACTCCATCTGAAGCAGCTAACCTGCTAGCGTGGCTACATATGCCTCCGGCCGTTTTCCGTGCATGGTTTGGTGTCGGCAGCGATCCATCTTGGGATGTGGTCACCGGGCCTAGAGGCCCCAGGCAGCAGGACAATGGCTCGACAACAACAGCTCCCGAGGCTACTACCATCACGCCTGGAAGACTCTGTGTTAGGGTTTTTCAGATTATCCTTATCGTATGATTATGTTGGAATGCAACCGGTAATAAATAAGATAACTTGTCCCATCCTACACAAGGTCGTAAAACACCCCCTGATATGTTTTGACTAGAGCACAAGGGCTTCCTATTCAGCCTACTCTTACCCCCACTCTGTTTCTCTTAATAAATATGCCCTTGCAGGAGGGAAAGTTTTAGACTTCACTCCTTCAACGTGTGAGCTCTCCACCTGCAAGTGTCTAAAAGGACTTGCTTGTCTCCCGTGTGGTTCTTGCAAAATAAGTTGGAGTGAGCAAATCTCTAACACTGCTTCGGAGCCAGGCCGCTGAACATCAACCCCGCAACACCACCACCTGGGACCGTGGACACCGCGCCTAGAGGCCCCGGGCAGCGGTGTAACGGCTCAACAACAACAGCTCCCGAGGCTACTACCATCGCACCTGGAAGACTCTGCTTCGGAGCCAGGCCGCTGAACATCGACCCCGCAAGACCACCACCAGGGACCGTGGCCACCGCGCCTAGAGGCCCCGGGCAGCAGGATAACGTCTCAGCAACAGCTCCCGAGGCCACTACCATCGTGCCTTGAAGAGGCCCTAGGAATCCGGTATTTAAAAAAGTACGTAAAAAACAAACCCTTTAAAACTCTAAATCACGCCAGAACTGTTTGGGACCCCCGGTGCAAACGGAAGGGCTTTTTCTGTGGACACATAAATATTAGAAGCATGGGTAACAAAATGGAACATCTTCTCACGGAGTCTAACATTGACTGTCTGGGACTGTCTGAAACCTGGCTGTCTAAGTCCCCCACATTCCTGGTGAACAGACCAGGATACAATGTGTTCAGAAAGGACATGGGGGGCTGGGAGGCGGGGCAGCTTAGCTCTGTAGATAAAAGACACTCTGACTTGCAGAGAAATTGTGATCTCTTCTGATGTTAAGTTCAATTGTGTAGGGGTAGAAGGTCTCTATCAGAAGAAATGTCTTTCATCATTATATGTCTGTATCAGGAACCTAAGGCTAAGATCGAATTCTATGACCAACTCAAATCGCTCCTGAAATCTAGGGAATCAAAAAACAAAACAATTTATCTAGGCGACTGGAATGTGAACTGGGATGACAAACAAAGCAGGAAAAAATCTAAAACAAGTCACAGACTCCTTTAACTTAGTGCAGCCAGTTGACAAGCCAACTCGACTAACAGATAATTCCCAAACTAAAATTGACCTAGTGTTTACAAACAAAGCAGAGAGGATAACAAAACTTTAAAAAATGTTAACCGATTTATCTGACCATAACTTAATACTCCTGACTAAGAAACTCTCAAAAAAGAGATTCACATCTCAACCCCAAAAAAACCCGTCATGTACTCACGACATACCCCAAAACAAGCTGGAAGAGCTGGGAGCTGCAGTGAGTCAAGTTGACTGGTGAAGCACTATCTCTCACACTGACATTGAAACAAATAGCCATGCTTTTGTATCCAAACTAGAACAGTTGTTGGCCTCTTTCTCCACAAAAGGGCAGAATAAGTCTAGGAGAGAACATGTTCCATTTGTTTCAGATGTACCGTAAATATTTTCTGTATAAAGATTAAATTTGGTGTTCAAAAAGTATTTCTTCACTTATAATCAGGGTCGTCTTATATTCGGGTCAATACGCTACGTGGACCAGAAATTGCAAGCTATACATTAAGCTAAATGGATCACCAGAAGAGGCCAAGGTACTGATTGTGAGGAGTATTGAGAAACTGGAAAAGCTCAAATTACTATCCTCAATAGAAAATAAGCTGGATTGGACTTGGAACAGAATGGAGCTAACAGCACAAAATGCAAACATAATGCTCAGAGACAGTAATCAACCTACATCAAGCAACAATGGACAAGCAATACAGTGGAGACAGGAACATGAACAACTCCAACTAACAACGTTTGATTACAGTGAAAGCAGCACTCTGGACATAGAACAGGACATTGACCCAGACAATAACGTCTTCTCTACCATTAACAACAGGCTATTACTACAGCAATGATCAGTGTAAAAGGGACATTTTGACAAAGGATAAACTATCTATCATATTGGCCCGAATATGACGACCCTGATTATAAGACGACCCCCTCTTTTTCAAGACTCAAGTTTGAAAAAAGACTTTTTGAACACCAAATTAAATTTTTATACAGAAAATAATTATAGTACATCTGAAACAAATGATTATAACAACATATTCAAGCATGCTATTTTGCCTCATTCAAATCATGCAAAAACTTTCTATCACATCTTAATATCTGAACATTTGAATATGTAACTAGAGTGCAATCACATTTGTAAATGAATGACTTCTGTTTTTTGAAATGTAAATAAACCAATCTACTGTGATAAAACAACAAAATTGCAATAACTACATTACATTTCTCCAGGCTGTTAGGGCCCTGAACTCGCTACCCCCTTCTGCGTAGCGTGCGGCACTGTTGCGCTATTTTCGGGAATGTCTGCTGTACTTGCTCCTTTTTTTCTGCTCCTCTTATTTATTTATTTATTGTTGTGTTATTTATTCATTATTTATTCAGCACGCTTTTGTTATACTTGTTTACTTGTTTGTCTGTTGTGAGCCATGTCTTGTCACCGTGGGATAGGGGGGAACGAAATTGACAATAAAGCTGACTTTGACTTAGACTTCACTTTGATGGTTAAAGTCAAACTGTAAGTGTATTCTTAAAACAAATCTGAATATGGAAAGATATTGCAATAAAATAATGCAAACTGCTACCGCTATTTTTATTTTTATTCTTCGTGACAGGGGTTCGCTTTGGCCTGGGGAGTTAAGTTCAGCATTCGTTTTAAAGATATCTGGCGCCATCTAGCGTTGTGAATGGGTATAATGTCTAGACCCCGAATGTAAGACGACCCCCACTTTTTCAGTCTTATTTCAATGCAAAAAACACCGTCTTATATTCGGGCCAATGCGGTAATTCTTTAGCGAGTTTGGCTGGAAGCGGGTCAAGTAAACGCGTTTGTTTAGACGCACTAACCAATTGTGTAAGCCTTTCAAGGGACACACTTTTAAAATTCGAGAGGGGTATTGTATGGTCGTCAGCCCCCGTAATCGGCGGTCTTGACTGAGTGATTGGAACGTTCATCGTGATTTCATCCCTAGTGGATTGAATCTTTCAAGCGAAAAATTTCATGAACTCGTCGGCTCAGTGGAAGGAGCCTACGGAAGTCGGCTGTCGTAGTGTTAGCTTTGCCACCGTATCGAATAAGTATTTAGGATAGTTTTTATTGAGATTAATGATTTGCGAGAAATAATTAGTTTTTAGTAAGATAAGCGCATCTTTGTATTTCAGGAGGCTGTCACGCCATGCCTGATGGAAAACCTCAAGTTTGGTTAAACGCCATTTGCGCTCAAGCTTTCTACATAATGGCTTAAGCGGACGTGTTTTACGTTCATTCTTTATGTCTGTATATTCAGTCCATTTGCTGTCAGTTGTTCAATTTAATGTTCTTTTGTTGGCACCTGTCCAGAATCTCAATTTCTCATCATGATCTTGTATCGCCACTTCTTGAGTCTCACCTTGGCCCGTGATAAGTGCATTGTCAGCAATGATGTACAGTCCTGGCAACCAGTGATGTGCCGATCAACATTTTAGGCCTCTGATCCCGATCCGATCTTTTAACCTTGAATCCGATCTGACTTCGAGTCCCGAGTCAATATTTTGCCTTTAGTATTGAAATGTATAAAAGTCAAATATATTTTGAGCAAGTAACTCAACCTTTTATAAGACTAAAGTTAATCAATAAGCATTACTATTATTATTGTAAATCCCAGCAAATCAAAATCTTACTGAGAATCAAAGGTCAGCTTCAATTGAGTATTTTGGATGAACTTAAAAGAAAAACTCTGACTCGGTCGGGTATTATAAAAAAGAAAGTGCTGTCCAGGTGCTACTGATATGGGCCGGTTGTCAAGAGTAATAAATCCGACCAACCTTTCTGTGATCTTCTTTGCCCTCTTGTTTTCGTTGGACTATTTGTCTTTTGGTCATAACGTCCAGCATTCGTTGCTTAGCTTTAGCAACCTTTCCATTTGCAGCTTTGCAAAACGCTTTATACACATTGTCATGTTTTGTCCTCAAATGACAAATCAAGTTTGTGGTGTTAAATGTAGCTCTGCTGCTACCTCCTCTTGAAATTGCCATGTTGCAGACATTGCAAGTAGCTTTAGGACAGTCTTCACTCTTGAAAATAAAACATTTCCACACTTCTGACGTGCTTGCTTTGCACCGCCATGGAGGTTTATATTGCACAGCTACCATCCGTAACTAGCGGGTACTTTACGGCAGTTTCCGTAAGACAGACAATTCCAGGGACATATTAAAAAGCCGTGAGATGGGTGTTAGAGTTGTGCTCACTCTAACTTATTTTGCAAGAACCACACGGGAGACAAGCAAGTCCTTTCAGACACCTGCAGGTGGAGAGTCCATTCGTTGCTGTGCATACAGCGATGATTGAAATGAAGTCTGACTCTCCCTCCTGCAAGAGCATATTTATTAAGAAAAACAGAATGGGGGTAAGAGTGGACTGGCTAGAGAAACCCCTTGTCCTCTAGTCAAAACATATCATGGGGTGTTTTACGACGTTGTGTAGGATGGGACAAGCTAGGTCATTTATTACCGGTTACATTCCACTATAAGCATAAAACTAATCTAACCAGGTTATTTATTACAGGTTGCATTCCAACATAATCATACGATAAGGATAATCTGGAAAACCCTGACAATGGGGGCAGCAATAATGGGAGCAGCAATCTTTTAAAATCTTGGGCCCAATCTGTCATAACCTGCTGACTTATTAGTGTCCAGCCTAGAGAGTTCCTCAAAAACCTCTGAGGTCAGGATGGGTCTAAAGGAGAACCTCACCGGGCTAGAACACATAGGTGAATGTAAAATGGCAGCGGTGGGGGGTATGACTGGGAGGTTAATAGCTGAATTAACAAAATGTTGAATGTTAAAAGAGAGGCCATAAGAAATTTATTGGTAACAACAGTGTCACCAAAAGCCATAGCACTGGGAAATAGAGGAGATGTCAATTTATTTTCCATGGATTTGACTGTTTTCGAAAATGTTTTGGCATCAGAGGAACAGGATGCAAATTTATCCAGAAAATAGGTGACTTTGGTTTTTCTGATTGCCTGTGTACATTTGTTTCTACATTGCTGAAAAGCAAGCCAATCACTTGGAGACTGGGAGGAACGGACTTTCCGCCATAAGGTGTTCTTTTGACGGATTAACAGAGCCAGATCTCGGGAAAACCAGGGACTGCAGCGGTCTTTGATTCACAGTTTAATGAGCGGAGCGTGTTTATTGATGATCGGTCCAAAAGTCAATTTGAAGTGGGACCTTGCATCCAGGGGATGGATCAAAATCACACGGGGATGGGTTAAATGCAGAGGACAAATTTCACCACACCCAGATGTGTATGTGACGACGATCATTGGGACTTTGGGACTTTGAAAAACACCAGACTTATAATTAGAGGGACCGTTTGTAAGGATAACATCTAGCAGTGTGGCAGAAGAAGGAGATTTCAGGTTATGTCTAGTGGGTTCAGATACATATAATTTGCAAGAGGTTTAGGGCATCAAATTGTTGCACAACCAGTTCCGGTGGGTTAGTCATAACCCAATGAGGGTAGTTAAAGATGAGACAGAGGCAGAATGTAGTCTGTAGCAGGATTCCAAGTAGATTTGTGTCGCTGCCTTCATTGACCTGACTAAAGCCTTTGACTCTGTCATCCATTCCATCCTCCTGCAGAGGCTCTCTATTATTGGCCTGTCATCACACGCATGTGATTGGTTTGCCAGCGACCTAAATAATCGACTCCAGCAAATTGAATTGGAAAATATTCTTTCTGACCCTCTCACCATCTCCAAAGGGGTTCCTCAAGGCTCGATCCTAGGCCCATTGCTGTTCTCCATTTACATTAATGATGTAGTCAAGTATGTCGGCAGTTCAAAGATCCACCTTTATGCTGATGATACTATCCCATCCTCTGAAGGTCCTTCTCTCCATTCTGCAGCATCCTCATTACAACTTAGCTTCACCTCCGTTGAACAATATTTCCATAATATCCATCTTCTTCTTAACACTAAGAAAACCAAATGCATAATTTTTAACCGGTCTCGTGCTCCCAACAATACCTCTAAAATATTTTGTGCAGATGGCACTGAACTCGAGTTTGTAAATTGTTACAACTATCTTGGTTTATGGTTGGACTCGTCCCTCTCCTTCACTACCCACATAAAACACCTACAGTCAAAAGTCAAAACTCGTCATAGCTTCCTCTATCGCAATAAGGCCTCCTTCACCCGTGCAGCTAGACACTCTCCTGTGAAAATGACCATCCTGCCCATTTTTGATTATGGCGACACCATCTATAGGATGGCATCCCACTCCACTGCTGCTTGCTCCAATAGATTTCATTTAGATAATATTTTTTAAAAAAAATAGATTTTTAGGTTCCACTCTCAATAAGCTGGACCCACTTCACCACTCCGCTATCTGCTTCGCCACAGGTGCGCACTTCTCCACTCACCACTGTGATTTGTATAAATTAATTGATTGGACATCACTACACACCCGACGACTTTACCATTGGTTTCACCTCATTTACAAATCCATACTCGGGATGTCACCTCCCTACCTCTCCTCCCTCCTGCACTGTCATCATTGTTCCCTCAATCTAAAGTCCAGTAATCTTATTAAATTCACCATACCCAAAGTACGTACAGTTTTCGGTCGAAACTCCTTCCATTTCTCTGCAGCTTATGATTGGAATACTATGCAAAATACCCTTAAATTCACTGTCATCAAATCATTTACATTTTTCAAACAAAAATTGCAACAAATTTTAACCGTCTCTTGCAGCTGTTAGTTTAAATATGTTGTTATATTGGATAGTTTTATTGTTCCTGGTTGTTGTTCTTTATTTTTGATTGTGTATTTATATAACCTTGTTTTATGTATTTATTTATTTATTAGCACTCCATCCCCCACCTCCTCAAAGTGCCATTGTTCTTTGAGTCAGGCCGCAGTTGTAAATAAGAACTTTTTCTTAATTGTTTGCCTGGGTAAATAAAGGTTAAAAAATATATATCTACAGTATTGTACCTTGTTATAAAAATTGTTATAATAAAATAGTTCTAAAAACATATTTACAGTATGTACACTTGTACCTTGTTATAAACGTTGTTATAATAATGAAAGACTTCTAAAAACATATTTACAGTATGTATACCCCTCTTTAGTGAATTTTTTTTTTTTTTCAAATTCAAGACAATTTTTTTTACTCGTGCACAAAATGAGCCGTGCATGGAAATCACGTTGTTCAAAGTACAAAACTGTCATGAACCGGAATGGAGCAGGGTGACCAAATGCAGCTTGGACCAGGGTTTATTGAGGAAACTCAAAAGGCAAACTATAGATACTCGACTAGGGACGTGAATAACGGAACAGAAAGACAAAACAAGACTAGAACAGACTGCAGACTAGAAACAAGGAGACGAGAGACAAGAGACGAGAACAATCCAACAGGGGTGTGACACGCAGACAGGACTTATATACGCGACAGGTAACGAGAGGCAGGTGACTGTGATTAGTACATACTACGTAGATTGAGAGTAGACACAGGAAGGGAGGGGCGAGCACACAGACACTGACAGAACTAATGACAACCTACACATAATGGACTGACCGGGGGCGAGTCGTGACAAAAACAAACACAATGCATGAACTCAAAACAAATAACATCTGCAAATCAGTGTGACTTCTGCTGTTGCCTTTGTGAGACAAGTTCAGATATGCCTCATCATAAATTTACATGATGAATCAGGTGTGTTCGGCCCTCCGCAGTGGAGGCTCTGCCGAACCCCTGAGACCGACTCACCGAACCCCTCGGGTTCGATCAAACCCATGTTAAGAACCACTGCTCTATCTCCAAGGTCTTGAAGCTCCACCTTCAATGGCTTCAACATGATGACGGGCTTTGGTAGTTCTGTAGTTTTGTCCACTTCCATTGTGACTCCCCTTCCAGACAACCATCCCCTGAGAACACATCTGCAAAGTCTGCATTAATCTGTTCCAATGTCTATTTTCCTTTTGTCTTTTCTTCTGTTGTTACAAAAAAGACAAAAGCCAGGATGTTTTCATCGTGCACCTTGATGAGTTTCATACCCTTGCTGGCTCTTTTCTCTATCAGTGGAATAGGGCACTCATATCTACCACTTGGAATTCTAATCGATACAAATTCTGGTTCCTAGAGTTCCTCAGCTGAGGCACCACACCCTTTCCCAGACTCACATTGAAGATACGTGAAGTGGGTCACCCAGCTCCAGAGTGCAGGCCTTCAACAGACGAGGAAAGACCCCGTCCAGACCAACAACCTTGCCGGGGCAGAGTTCCCTCAGCAGTCACTTACTTGAGCCCTGGGTAGAAGGGCATCATCCACTGGGCTGCAGCTGAATGAGAAAGCAGGGGGAGACCAGGGAGCAGAAGGGGATGGCGGGAGTGAGGGTGATGGCGAGCGGGAGTAGTTAAATCTGTTGAAGTAGTCATTCAGCTGGTTCGCCCTCTTGTCCGGTGGCACCCTGCTTTGGGCCGCAGCCGGTGATCAACCTCATCCCATCACCTCCTTCATGCTGCTTCTCTGCAGCCTTTGCTCCAACTTCTTTCAATCAAGCAATTTCGCCACCTTGAGCTGGGCCCTGAGCTCTTTCTGCATTTGCTTATCACCTTCCTTGAAGGCCCTCTTCTTGCGATTCAGGAGGCCCTTAAACCTGCTCGTAATCCAAGGCTTGTTTTTGGCATAGCAGTGCACTGCTCTCACTGGAATCACATCCATGTAGAAGTCAATGTACTCACTCAACAGGTGAGTGGTCGTAGTGGTCTGTGGAAGTCTCCTCATTTTTGGCATGTAACACAGCTGAAGCAGGACCAAGTTGTGATCTCCCTTCCCAAATGCAGGTAGAGGGGTGGCATTGTATGCATCCTCAATATTTGCATACAGCAGGTCAATAGTCTTATTTCCCCTAGTGCAGGGGTGGCCAACCAGTCAGAGACTAAGAGCCACGTTTTTTACTGTTACCGCAATGAGCCACATCATACACATGAGCACACATGAAAGTTTGATGTCTCTGCAGCAGATAGAAGTCTTGATGTCATGTCCGGGGTGGCACCACCTAACATTCACATACATTGGCAGTGTGGATCAGTGGTGGAGTGTTCACTTCTTAATTCTAAGGTTGTCGGCTCGATCCTCAACCCTGGTGACCAATGTTCCCTCTAATTTTTGAAGTGTCTGTGCAAACACACAAGCTCCCTGTACACACTGTGAACCACTGTGTGCAACACGAGATGAAATAAACAAATAAAATATTGTCAATGAGAACTTTAACTTGCTTGGGGTCGGATTTTGTGTTGTGTAACAGCTCGTTCTTTTGCACTCTCCCGCAATAATGTACCGATCCCCTGTCCCATCTTGAGTCTTTGTACAATTCCAATAGCTTTCAAATGACATTTCTGCTGAATGTGACGCTTGAGTTAGCCAAATTACCATTCAATCCATATTTTTTCCTCCGAAAAACTCGCCCGCCACTTTGGCTTCACTGCATAGTAGACATTTCTCACTCGAAAAAGAGAAAACCACAACCAATTTTACTGTTTGCTCTTTTATTTGAACACACGCCGACAGCCATTCCATCTTAAAAGAACCGCTACATCTCTGATTTACTTGGGCTCGGCGAGTGGATGCATCGCTGCACGTTCCTCTCGCCATAATAAGGGGTTAGCTAACTTGGCATTTGCATCTCTTGACTCCACCGCACTGTTGTTAGCTAGCTAACATGCGCGGCACGGATGGGCAGGAGACATTTTCAGGCACTTTCAATGCTATGATTGGCTATGTAGCGTAAGTGAACCATATATCATTGGCTGGATGCCTGTCAATCACTGATTTACACTATAAAAAGGCACAGAAAGAAAATCATTCGTCCACTTAATTATAATAATTGACAGATTACGTCTAACATTAGATATTAATCAGTTTATGCCGAATTTTATTTTGTGTGGAGCATAGAATTTCTTGTGCGCAGAGACTGTGCGAGCAGTGCGCAATTCCACAGCTGCACAGCTTAGACGGAACAGTGCTGGTGACCATGTCAAAGTGTCCTTGACCAAGACACTGAACCCCAATCTGCTCCCAGTGTGGACCTGGCAGCGCCCATTGGTGTATGAATGTGTGTGTGAATGGGTGAATGCGAGGCATTGTAAAGCGCTTTGGGCGTGCCTTTACTCTTCCCACAGGCTTTGATGTCTCTGTCGGCGCTGATCATGCTGAAGCCAGGTAGCTCAATGCTGGCATCCGGTATGCTCGCCATTAGCCACGCTCACAGAAGCACAGTAAAATGCACTCTCTGTAGGACTTCATAGGACTTGTTCTGCATTGATTTGACGTTTGCCAGAATGACGGACGGTACAGGAGGTTTAAAACACCACTTCTCTGCAAGCCACTTAGTCTTTATCTTAGTGCATCCACAATAGGGCTTACACACCTCCACCTCGCCGGGACTGGACTTTCAGGTTGAATAGTATATCCCTCAGGTAAGCAATAGTGGCCATAACACCAAGGATTAGAGAAAGTTTCAGAAAAGAGAGCGAGAACACTGCTGGGAGGCTGCCACACATGACGACAGCAGGAAGAAGAAAAAATAATTGCTTACAGTATTCACATTATCACTTTGTGTCACTTCCCTAACACACATAATGCCCTCACATTCACAGTCTGCTATACAGTGAACAGTCTTTTTCTTGACTTCTGTTCGGGCTTTACACTTAGCCGAAAAGTGGTTGTCCTTACCTAATTTGTTGCATTTCTTGCCAAATGCAGGACATTTCCATTTGTTTCTCTCAATCGTCCTACCACGGAACTTGCACTCCACCATGCTCTCTGTGTTAGTCTGCTGGTGGCGGGAAGCTCCGTGCTCAGCGTGAACTTCCTCCACTTGTCCCACTATGGCCCTGCAGTTTTCACAGGAAAATTTCGCTGTTCTGTAGAGCTGAAGGCAAAAGTCCAAATTCCAGGCCTTCTCCCTAAACGGAAATGTGCTTTCGGCAGTTTGCAAACATATTTTATTAAGGCTGTGTTAGACTTATAATCATATCAATATAATTTCCAGTAGTAGGAGTGCTTGTGTGGTTGGTGGGTGGCGAAGAATGTGCAGGCAAACTGCATGAACTTGTTTTCTTCGAAGTGTTGTGGAACAGGATGTATCATCGGCCCAGACAGGGAGTACCTGACGAGAACACCTCAAGGTTGGTGAGAAACGAGAATAACACCACGTCCTGGTGGTCGGGCTTCGCGGGGAAGACCCAACCGCCACACAGCTGAGGTTGGACAGCTGCACTCAGCAATAACACCCAGCCAGGGAGGAGATGGCCATCGACCAATCATCACACAATGTTTTGCATGTTTGAATATTCATATTGTGTTTCTTTAAAACTGGGCAACCCGGAAGAATGTGTTGTCTCTTGGTGGTCACAAGAACACACGAGTTTTAGTGTGAGGGACCCGGGACCCAGGCGCCTGTATTAGCTTGCTTTGTCAGAAATAAACAATTGGTAAATTCGGTCTGATTGATCTACTGGTCTTCTCTTTGACAGAACGAACTCGCAAAATGGTTAGGTGCGCCAGTGTGTGGTTTAGGATATAGCAACTCATGTGTTAAGTGTTGATCGCAATTTGAAGTCAGATCAATAACTAAAATCTGCAGCCTAACATCCCTCAATAGTTTTACCCGCATGCTGGCATCGTTAATCCCGCACACAATCCTATCCTGAATGATGGAGTCCCTCAATGTGGCCAAATTACATTTTTCAGCAAAGAGCTGTCAACTGATTCACTAATGCCTTGTGAAAAATTCATATCCACAGTTTCATTCACTGTTGGACTGCAGTAGATGTCAAACTTCTCAGTCATGTCCTTCAACTTCAACTCAGCCTCTGTGTCTCTCATTAGTGTATCAAGCAGCTCTCTGCCATTCTCTCCAACCAGATAACTAAAGAGCCTCTTAACTCGTTATCCTTTGCCACAGTCATTCCAACATAAAGTTGAAGCTCGTCCGTCTTTGTCTTCCATGTCTTGGACAAGTTGCCGGAGTCGAAAACACAAAGTCTGTGGAGCTTTTAGCTCGTCCATGCTGATGGTAGCTTGTCTTGCAATACTAAGCGTTGCTAACTGTTAGCGCTGCGCGTCTTCTCCAGTCGAAACAACTAGACAAAACTCACAAAAAAAGTTAGGCAAAATTCTCTGTCTCCAAGTTATAGTGTCTGTGATTATAATAAGAAAACACGCCCAGCTTGTTGCGTTGTGCCAACTTGGTCAGCATTTATTGTACGAACGATTTTACAGTGTCAATTAATTCTCCCTTATTCTTGCTTCAACTCTCTATATCAGTATGCATACATTTGGTACAAGTGATAACAACATTATATCATACTGTTACAGTGAGTGGAAAAATAGTAATAACAATGACAAACATATGAATAAGGAAATTAAGCTTCAGAAAAGTTAAATTAAGAAACTTAATGACAATAAAAAAGTAATAAAGAAAATTAATGATAAGTAAGTAATAATGAGAATGAATAAAAAGTAAATAATAAAAATGAATAAAAAGTAATTAATAGTTTGAGGACAACATGTAATAAGGAGTAAAAAGGAGAATAAAACAACTAGAAACACCTAGAAATCCCTGTGTGGAGTTTGCATGTTCTCTCCGTGTCTGCGTGGGTTTTTCCCGGAGACTCCGATTTTCTTCCACATCCCAAACAACTTGCATAGCAGGCCAATTGAGAACTCCAAATTGCCCGTATGAGTGTGAGAGCAGATTGTTGTTTGTCTCTGCGATTGGGTGGCCACCGGTTCAGGGTGTCCCCCGCCTCCTACCCGATGACTGCTGGGATAGGCTCCAGCACGCCTGCAACCCCCTTGGGGACAAGCGGTACAGAAAACGGATGGTATTGTCATTATCATTTTTATGTGATTGTGTCTGGCATGTTATTTAATTGATTTGATGGTTTGTGTTTGTTTGCATGTGGAAAGCATTAGACTACCGAACACTCACTTACTTTTGCATTGTCTCTAAACATGCATTCAGTCAAGAGCACATTATTTTGATTAAATTGCTTTTGTTGTTGGCGGCTCGGTGGCACACTGGGTAGCACGTCCGCCTCACAGTTAGGAGGGTGCGGGTTCGATTCCACCTCCGGCCCTCCCTGTGCGGAGTTTTGCATGTTCTCCCCGAGCCCGCGTGGGTTTTCTCCGGGCACTCCGGTTTCCTCCCACATCCCAAAAACATGCTTGGTAGGCCGATTGATCACTCCAAATTGTCCCTAGGTGTGAGTGCGAGTGCGAATGGTTGTTTGTCTCTGTGTGCCCTGCAATTGGCTGGCAACCGGTTCAGGGTGTCCCCCGCCTACTGCCCGATGACAGCTGGGATAGGCTCCAGCACGCCCGCGACCCCCGTGGGGACTAAGCGGTTCAGAAAATGGATGGATGGATGCTTTTGTTGTATTTATTAAAATCAGAATGCAAAACCACATACTTCAAAGTATCTGGTTACATGAACCAGACACATCACTTGACAACGATCAATGACCTTTCCCACTCTGCATGTTAATTAGGTTTATATTTGCAGGATAACATATACTATTTTTCAAACGGATCTCTATGGAATTCATTTCTCATGAAAACTCCACAATCCAGTAATTAGGGCCACATTAGACTTCACCAAGTCTCTTTTACTCTTTTCAAGTAATGCATTGTGGCTTTGTCAGAAATCTGGACAAGAGAATCAGTGTAATTTGAAAGTGCACAAGCCAGGTGTGTAAAAAAAAAAAATAAAAAAAAATCCTTTGAGCACATATAGGAGAATTTTCAAACATTTATACTCCAAAATATATAAAACCGATTTGTTTTAATTTTCCTTCACGTCAACTCAACTGCCTCTCAGCTCTTTGTCTATAAGTTGGAATTCAATCTCATATCTATCTGTAGAAGTATATTTAAAGAGACAGTAAAGCAAGCCAACATTCATGCACTTACGTGATGGAACTGAATTATAAAATAATGTCAGTGCTATAACTTCCCCCCGAAAAAAAAGATTTAATGGTATTTTAGAACAGAAGGGCAGTACACTTACTGAGGCCCACTTTTTGGGCGGAGTCTGCTTGATTTGACACATCAGCCTGACTATGTCACAGAAGGAAAAGATCACAATTTCCCCCATTGGTAATCATTGTAAAGACTATTGCTTAAAATGTGCAAAAACAGCTATCAGCAAAAATGTAGTATATGAACATCTCTACTTCTGACTACTTCAACATATCACAAGGATTAGCCTCTCAGTTGCTGATTTAAGAGCAAGAAATGAGGTCTCTCATTGCTTTTTTGGGAGCACCGGACTTTCAGCGAGGAGGCCGACCCTTCAGCTGAGTGTGCCGTTTAAAGCACCTCCTTTTCGGATAGACGACGGAGGTGGTAGCCCATATGTGGACTTCAGGGGAAATGTAAGTCTAATGAGCCCTTACCAATTTTAATTGAACATGTAACGATGTATGAACAATTCATCTTACATAAAGCGTTTCAGAACATGTCGTATTTGCGTATTTGCCAAAATAAATGGATAAAATAGAAAATGATAACTTGCTAAAACATGCTAACTTTTTTCATTTTCCTGATAAAAAGATACATAAACTGGGCTAGTTAATGACAAATGAACCATCCTCGCTTTCCCCTCCCTTCAAGGAACATATACATAACATAACATAACATAACCTATACTGTAGAAAACATTTAAGGGACACATATAAATATAATTACTATAAAAAACACAATGTGTGTCACACAACGTTGTTAGAGTGTGTAGAGATGTGTCAGATCACATGGACCGGATGGATGATAATTTCGGAAACAAATGTTTAACTATAGAAAAAATTATTACCCCCTACTTTGCTCACAACTCCATTTATGCATGAATCACAGTTGGCTTAGGCTATTGTTAATATGCACTCAGTTAACAATTTCATGAGTATGAAGCAACCGTACTGCACCACTTCCACTGCATGATTCAAAGCACTCGTCTACGTCCATTTATTTTATATTCACGCAAGATGCAGGCTTCTTTTTTTCTCACTGATCTGGCTCCTGCGCAAGGGAAATATTGCACTGCAGCACTGCATTGCACATGTACATCTTCTTATGGTGCATATTTTCGTAGTGCAGCAGACACTGTCAAGGTTCTTAAAAGTCTTACCATAGATTTCATAGTGGGTTATCTTATCCTGACAATCTACACAGCCCTCAGATGCTTCCTTCTTGTGGTCTAAAACTTGAAGAGTATTCTCATTTGTCAGCCGATGCCCACTGCTTTGTCGCTTTGAAATTTGTTCATCTTCATATTTTGTATTTTTATACTCTTTGCCATCGATTAAAGCTGAGTTCCTGACTGTCCAACTGATTGTTACAAAGGCTCTTGATCAAAGTGTTTTTTAAAGAAGAGGATGAACTAATGGTAGTTACTGTTTTTACTTGCTGTATGGTGTCATCCTTATGTTTTTCTATGGTTTGGTCTGACAAATACTTTTTACCTTTCCTTTCTTGAGCTTCATAAAAATATATTTCTTTCTCTTCGTGCTCAAACTCAGCTCCCATGAAAATAATTTCCTGTTTTGCTCTATGACAACTACGTGCTTCTTTGTCTGGGTCCAGCAAAGGAATGTTCTTTTCAAAGTTGGTCCCTTTATTAGTCTGCTCATTTTGCTCCAACATCCCCTTTTCTATCTTTATGGGCATACTTGACTTTCGAGACTTTTTTTTTGGTATGGGGTCAGCATTACAGATGTCATGAACAGTAGTATGTTTTACAGAAACCGAGGGTGACAGTAGGGGGAGTGAGGGTAGTATTCCTGTAGCATGGACAATTTCTGCTGGTGTAACAAGGCTGCGATAGAAAGGCAGGACTGGCTGTACTGTCTTTAAATTGGGAAACAGAATGCCACGCTGGCCTGTACTGGGGAAAGAGCTCTTGTGTATCTTTAGGCCACTATCCACTTGCTCCACCGTGTAGCTATACAATGATCTGTGACGTTTTGCAGAGCAAGTTGGAATGGATGTGACTTGCTCAGACATTTTCTCTCCAGGATAGTATTCTTCCGAAGATAAAATGTCCTGTATGTATTTTTGTCTGTTGTTGCGATTCAAGGACATGTGAAGTCGTGGGTTAGGATTTGCACTGTGGCGGTTGCGACTGCGCAGTGAGCTAAATACCATATTGCATCCCTCAATTGTACACTTGTGCTTTATCTTAAGGTGCACTGCATTGTAATGGATTTTAAGTGTGCCTTTGTCATAGAATGTCTTCTCACAGGCATTGCAAAATACACGACCCTTCTTCAGAGCTCCTCCACCCCTACTTCCTATTGAAATCCCCAATCCAGTGTGCCCATTGCGCATCCTACCAAAGGCTGACATTTGAATCACATCAGAGATCATGGAGGGTGGGGGGGGGGCATCAGAGTAGTTGTCACTGGTTGAAAAATCTCCCACCTCAATCTTTGTTGTTGAGGAAAGACATTCCACCTTGTTGTCTTGAAGAGCAGTGAATGTGACAGAGTTGGTACCGATATGGCTGCTGTCTGCTGAAGATGGAATTTGTTGGATTTTCTCATTAGCAATCTTGTCCTGCGCTTGATCACCTTGCCTTTGACTCTGGTGCTTTACTGATCCTTGGCATGACTCCTGGTGTTGCTCATGAAGCTGCTGGCATGAACCTGTTGGACAGCCAAGACATTGAGCTGGAAGAGAATTTAAGAGCTGGAAAGGCAATATGAAGGCCATGCTTTTAATAAGTTTCTCAAAGTGGTGCATGTTGTTGCCTTTCTGCTTCTCTGCTTTGGTTGTAGACAAGATAGCAGAAGAGCATGACGTGTTTCGCTCAATGAATGTATGAATATCTGAGATGGTCCGAGTGCTGGGAACTAATACTGCTTGACCCTCCTTGTCTTGTAGAGCCATGAGTTCCACGATGGATTTGGTCTCACCAAAGCGCAGAAACTGCTGCAGGGTTGCAATCTCCTCCTCAAATGTCATAATAGCCCATCGATCCAGTACTTTTCCTGCTACATCCTACAGACAGAACAGGGGAAATAGAATAGCAAAGTTATAAAAGTTACACGAAAAGGGTGTTTGGGTTGATAGATTAGTTTGATCCTATGCTTATGTTGGAATGTAACCTGTAATAATTAACCAAACGTATCCTGTCTTAACAAAATACCGTAATTTCCGAACTATAAGCCGCAACTTTTTTCCATAATTTTGGACCCTGCAGCTTATAGTCAGGTGCGGCTTATATAAAAAAAAATTCGTGATTTTTGTGATGACTTGATCACTTTTACTCTTAACACTATTATATACAGTAAAAGCGGCAAAACAAACTGACAAATAACTCGTTTTCAAATCAGACGAGTAAAAACTGGTCAAATATTAAAAAAAAATGATATTATTAAAAGTGAAGACAATTTGCAATTCTAGTAATAACACACGAATTTGATGCACAATTTGTCTTCGCGGGCCACATAGAATGATGTGGCGGGCCGTATCTGGCCGCCGGGCCTTGAGTTTGACACCTGTGCTCTAAACCCTTTCTCTTACTCTGCCATATCACTCAGAGATTACACAAAGCAGTGGCGCTGTTTGGACCATCTGCATTGTATTAAAACCCAATCAATCAGCATTTAAATTCAATTCTTCTGACATTTTGCTCACCAAAAACAAGTTGTAATGAATGTGAACTTTTAATGCATTTTATTCAGAAGGTTACTTTGAACCTTAAACGGCGGTGCGGCGTACTTATGGATTTTTACGGCCTCCGGCCTCCAGGGGGCGCTCTAGCAGGAAGCAAGAGCGAGACAGGCGAAGAAGAGATAATGCGCCGAAGAAGACGTGCTAGTTTGTGTTTACATTTCGCGCATCACGCAGAACGCGATCAAGTCGGACATTACTGAAAGGAAGCCTTTATACACAAACCGTCATCATGGGGGACAAAAGAAATGCATATGATGCCGCTTTTAAGACATAGGCAGTCTATGTTGATGACATTATCTTGTGTCTACTCTGGAGCGTACTTATGGATTTTTACGGCCTCCGGTCTCCAGGGGGCGCTCTAGCAGGAAGCAAGAGCGAGACAGACGAAGAAGAGATAATGCGCCGAAGAAGATGTGATCGTCTTGCGCATCACGCACACACCCGCATTCACACAAAGACAGGAAGCTTTTATACACAAACTGTCATTCTGGGGGACAAAAGAAATGCATACGATGCCGCTTTTAAGCTATACGTGTCGCTCGCTAGTTTAATGTAATTTAGCGCTTCGTGCATGAATAAGATTAGCATGAACAGACCCTCTTCACACTCGAAGAAATGCATAAAACCGACGACGAAAGAGAGACTGAGAAAGTGTGAGGCGAAGGATATCTAACGCTATTCCAATCGGACACTAAGGAAGAAGACTTCGATGGTTTCAGTGCACAGGAGGAAGATGAAGACGGCTCTTTTTTTACTTTTACTGGTATGTTTTTTTTTAACCAGCCCTGTTAGTGCTGTGCTACCGTATTGCTGCTGTGTTACCGCCGCGTCTCAGTGACTTTGCTGCGTTACTTCCGTGTTGCTGCGGTATTACTGCCGCGTCACAGGCAGTGTTTGGAAAGAAATGTTAAGGTATGTTATTAAAGCTTCAAAAAAACTTTCTGTGTCCAGTCTTTCTTTGCTAATAACTCGCGTGCACACTTCCGCGTTGCTGCGGTACTACTGCTGCGTCACAGGCAATGTTTAGAATGACATGTTCAAGTATGTTATTAAAACGTTAAAATGGCTTTCTATGTACTGTCTTTCTTTGTGAAAAACTCGTGTGCACGTGCGGCTTATAGTCCGGTGGGGCATATGTAAGAAAAAACTGAAATATCCCTGACTTTTAGCTGGTGCGGCTTCTAATCCGGTGCGGTTTATAGTCTGTTCACAATTTTTATGGACAGAATTTCTAGTCGACAATTACGGTAGTAGAACAAAGTGCTAAGAATCTTTGAACTGATTGACCAGCTGTAGATGAAGCAATCAAAGATGTTCTGTTTCCCCCAACGTCGTAAAACACCCCTGCTCTGATTTGACCAGAGGCCAGAGGTTCACCCCCATCCTGACCACTCTCACCACCCTGCTTTCGCTCAATAAATACTCTCTTGCAAGAATCCAAAGTCAGACTTCGTTCGATAATCGTTGTATGCACAGTGACGAACGAACTCTCCACTTGCAAGTGTTCAAAAGGCATACTGTCTTCCGTGGGGTTCATGCAAAATAAGTTAGAGGAGCACCACTCTAACAAAGGGTATATAAATCGATACAATAGAATGCAAGTGAAATGGAAACAAAGAACATTTACACATTAGTCTTGTGTTGTGCGTTACACATTCATATTTATACTGTAGGCTTGTTTACAAACCCTGCCCTAGACATGACTGCAGAATAGAAGAATCAGATACAGGTTTTGGCACAGCAAAAACACTTTGAGATACTTTATACGGCCATATTATCATACGATTAATACTCATATAAATGTAGATTGTATTGTATAGATGAATATAGATTTACACCATTTGTGTTGATTTCTGATTCATAAAAATCATATTAACATATATAAGTAGTATTTGGCATTTCTGGAGAAATTGTGTGTGAAGGCGAAGAAGCTGAATAACATACTTCGAGAATGCTACAGAATGATCCCAAATGACAAAAATTCTTATACGACTGTGAATAAGCTGAAAATGTTGAAGATGGAATGCAAGATGAAAAAGTTATGTTGGAATGGATTAAATCGGTCAAAAATGTCGAAATTAGAAGGGAAAAACGAAATGTTGCAAAATTTTAAAATTAAAAATGTGGAAATTTTGGTGAGTGGGAAGTTTTGGGATAGGTAGGAATAAGATGAACAGCTAAAAGTTCCAGCACTTACGGTTTAATTTGGGGCACTTACGGTTCAATTTAGTACACTTCTGGTTTGTGTGTGGCATTTCCGGTTCAATTTGGGGCACTCCTGGTTTGTTAGGGGCACTTCTGGTTCAATTTAGGGCACTTCTGGTTCAATTTGGGGCATTTGTGGTTGGTTTCGGGCACTTCTGGTTCAATTTGGGCCACTTCCGGTTAGTTTTTGGGCACTTCCGGTTCACTTCCTGTTGATATTGGGGCACTTCTGGGTCACTCCAAGATGGCAGCCACACTGTGGGGTGTGGGTGAAGTGGGTGAATAAGGTAAGCATAAGGTGAACAGTTGAAAGTTGGACTGGGGTTCAATTGGTTAGAAAAATTTAGAAGTTAGAGAGGAAGAACTGATAGAGTCCAAGTACTTGTGGGTCTGGTATTGGGGAGAAGGTAAAAGTCTTGGTAAAGGGGAATTCTTGGAATCAGTAGGTATAAACTGAATGTTCCAATGTAAAGTTGGAATGGGTTGTATTGGTCAAAACGTGGACTTTAGAGGGAGAAAACTGAATGAGTCCAAATACTTGTGGGTCTGGTAATGAGGAGAATGTACAATTTTTGGTACGGGGGAATTCTTGGAAACAGCAGGCATAAGATGAATCGTTTAAAGTTGGAAGTGGTTGAATCGGTCAAATAATGTAGAAGTTAGAGAGGAAAACCTGAATAAATCCAAATATTTGTGGGTCTGGTAATGGGGAGAATGTAGATTTCTCTGTAAGGGGTAAATCTCTGAATCAATCGGTATAAGCTGAATAGTTTGAAGTTGGAATGGTTAAAATCAGTTGAAAAATGTAAGTAAGAAGAGAAAACCAAAATTTTGTAAAATCGTACGGGAAATTTAAAGGCGAAATTCTGAAATATTTGAAACGTGGCAATTTTGGTAAAGTTGAAAATCCTCCCCAACATGAATTGAATAACCTGAATTATGTGAATTCCAAATGAGAAAGACGTAAACATGAAATCTAGAATGTGCCCTTAAGAACGAATGGGGAAAATTTGGGTGAAAATTTGGGAATTTTGGGAAAACTGTAAATTTTTCGAATTGGAAAAAAAAAATGGAAGCGCTCCTCGCGTGAATATTTGGAATATGTTAAAAGTGGAATGAAGTGAATCGAATGAATTATGTGGAAGTAGTTAAGGGACAGAAAAGAGGAGAATACTGTAAAATAGAAGAAGAAGAAGAAAGTGAATTGTTGTTATTGTGTGACGGCCTTCGCCTTCAGACAGTAAAAACAATAAAAGTGATTCTCATTAAATACGACACTGTTATTATGAATAACAGTTTCCATAATTCAGCGCCTGCAGGTCAGATTTATGAAATATGTTTGTATTATGAGGCGAAATCACATAAAACGGCAAACATTCTGACCAAATACATCATCTTGAAGAATCAGTGAAAGAACACATCTAAACAAAGAAATAAAGAAATCAAAACGGCAACACGGTGACGGATATCTGAAAATCAGAGCAGAGTTTTAACTCACAAACACCTGGTAACAGAGGTGAGGAAACGGGAAACACTTCCTTAAAGTTGGCCTTAAGAACTTTAAAAGTTAAGATTAGTCACAAACAGGTGGTGCATCAATGTCCTTGAGCATCCTGCATTGTTTGAAAATGAGAATGGTTGCTAGTTTCAATCCCTGCTATTTGTACGACAAACTTGAGAAACTCCCTATCATTTTCAGTGGGAACAGTGTTGTTGGTCTCCCTTTTTTGCTAGTGCGTCATAGTCTAGAGTAAAATTTGTTGTGCCAATTCTTAGGATAGAGCCGAGGTGTTGGTCCGTTAACCTAGATCTGTGACGGGTTGATGTTCATGTGGCTGAACGTCATGTCGCGTAGGTCGAGCGAAATTGTCCACTCTTTTTTAAACACTCGGCACTCAGTGTCCACCTTTCCCTATCCTTGGGCCACTCATTTTAATGGATAGATTCCACGGGAAGGTTTGTGGGTGGCTTTAGCGTAAAACTGTATCTGAAAGCTCAGCGCACAAATTACGAGAATGCTGACGTCACAGCCTACACTCTAAATTCCGCACTGATAGAAATAGAGCGCCGAGTGCGTACACGCACTTGTGAGTGTGGACCCAGCTTTCTGACACGGCTTCCGGTAATAAATGCGCAGGCAGGCGGTTTCCCATCTACTAGGGAAACGCAGTCATTGCAGGGAAAATGACCGGAAAAAAAAAATAATAATAGTACAATTTATTCAGGGTTGGCAGGCCGGATTAAATGGCCCTATCGGCCATAGTTTGCCCATGTCTGGCCTAGATGGTGCTGTGCTAAAGTGAATGTCAACCCAGTCAATGAGGTAAAGTACAACTCCCTTTCTGCATGAAAATGATACGCTTTGGCTTCTTGGTCCAGCAACCCCACTATTTTTTTTTTATGGTCATAAACTTTCTTTAATTTAATTTGTATCGCGATAAACCAGTCAATGAGGTATTCAGTTAAACTTTATATACAAAATATGCACAATAACCAATGAGCCCTCAGTAAACAATCGCATTTCTCAAATTATCTCCTATAAAAGTGATCGGAACCGACTAAAGTTTGATCTAACACATTGGTACTGCTTACTTATGTTTCCCTTCCATATCGATCCGTAAATTTACTTGAAACATTAACGGAGCAGCCTATTTTGAAATGAAAGAGCCTCATGCGTATAGCAGCTATCATTATAGCATTAGCCACCCGCAAACTCCCATGAGCCTCAGCTCGTAGACTCCCATGAGCCTCAGCAAAGTGTCATGGCAGCACCCTGTAAACAATCACGTTTCTCAAACTGTCTCCCATAAAGGTGATCGGAACCGACTAAAAACTGATTTAACACATTGGTGCTGCTTATTTATGATTCCGTTGCATATTGATCCGTAAACGCACTCGAAAACATTAACGGAAGAACCTATTTTGAAATGAGATACCCTCGCGGGTACAACAGCTATTCAGTGACACCCTCTGACTACAGTTGCCGTAATGCTAGGAAGCGATGCGACCTTGTAATTTACTAGTCGTACTAAAACATACTGAAACATTTGGCAGAGCGCTGTGTACAACTAGTATGGATTAACAAATTCATCAATTGATCAATATATAAGGTGCTCTGCATTATAAAGCGCACTGTTTTTATGAGTGAATTTTAAGATTTTAAGTGCGCCTAATAGTGTGGAAAGTACGGTAAGTCTGCAACACAGCAAGCGAAAAATATAGAACGTGAGAAGCTTGACACGCTAAAACTAATTGGTAAACTAATGTAAAATGCAGTCACGAAAAACAGTAGAGTCTGAATTGTGTGTCTACAATTGTGTTAGGCTGGCGAGAAACTAAAACACATTAAAATACCTAAAATACACTCGTATATTGTTCAGGGTCACCTTTGTAAATGCGTTGACAGTGAAGCCTCTGTTGCATGACTTAGCATGTCAATATGGCGCTGCCTACATTCCAAAGTTTCATTAACTTTTATTCCAAACCGGCACAACTTTACAAACACGTGTTTAGCAGAACTCCATAATGCACGTGTTTAGCAGAACTCCAAAATGTCACAAAATGTTCATTCTCCGCTAGACAATATCCAGCGGGACATCTGTTTTACCATCGACATCAAACATTAGTTCATTGACTATTTATGCTCAGCTGGACAGCGCAACGACTGAACGATAACACACAAATGATAACACTGTCTTCACAAAAGTTGCCGGGTTCACACACGCAGCATCAGCGATCTGCGTGAATTTCAAAACCATACAAACACTTCCGGGTTAGAGCAACGCTGGCGTCTGGATTGTTGACTGCCGCTTCGATCCCGAACCGTGACCGCTATTTGTTTGTCCCTTATCTGTTTTGTGTTTCCCGTTTTAAGTGTGCCCGTTTTCTCTTTGTTTTTCCTTCTAATTTTTGCCTTTTCACCTGCCCACTGTGTATCTCTGGAAGCTCCGCTTGCACTTCACTGTTCCCGCTCCCTCTGATTACGAGCTATGCGAGCCAGCTAGTCAACCCACCACTGGACCCTTCTACCTCCTGGCTCTAATCCTGTAGCTGCTCGCTCTTGGTTCGGCAAACAGCCTCAATCGAACTTTCTGGCCGCTCGGCCGGCGTCCTCGGGGGGAGCACCCGCTTGCTGCGAGCTCGCCGGTCGTGTTTCGGCTGTGTGCCGCCATGACGCACTAGGGCTTGCCGTTTGCACGGGTACAGTCGGGATTGACCAACATCACCAGCCACTCTACCAACATCACAACTTGGTCCACTGCTGCTTCCATGCATTTCACTGCCCATCAACTTCTAGCTAACCAGCTGCTAGCCACTTCTAGCATTTTATCTGGATTATTCCCAGCTGCTGTCACGTCTCATCTCCTCCATGAACTATCACTTCTATTACTCCGGGCTTCCATTCCACCAACTTCTCGCACAATTGTCTACACTGCTGCTGATCTTTGTCATCTCAACAATAATCAACGTCTCCCTGCCGTCGCCGCTACATCCACCGTGGCTCTGGACTATATTTTAACAGACATTTCCCTTATGGCTCACCCATCCCTTCTTTCTGGACTACCTCGCGCTCCCCCATCACCCCCACCTCCCGTACTGTACAATCTCCGCTCCCCCACTCCCGCTCCTTCATCCATTTCCCTCGCGCTGCTGAACTGTCGCTCCCTCTCCAACAAATCACCAGTTATTTTTTAACTACTTTTGGACAATAACTTGGATCTGCTCCTCCTCTGTGAAACATGGCAACAGCCCCTGGACTTTTTTTCTCTAAACCAAGCCACTCCGTCCAACTACAGCTATATTGCTAAACCCCGCCTCTCTGGGCGAGGAGGTGGTATTGCTGTCCTCCACAAGCAGTCCCTACACATCACTGAATTGCACCTGAACCTCCCATCTATTTCATCCTTTGAATATCTCGCTTTTTCCCTCCCCAACTCCACTACTGCTGTTCTTATCTACCGCCCTCCAAAGTCACATCCGTCTTTTCTTTCTGAACTCTCTGAACTCCTCACCATTGTATCCTCAGTCTCCTATCGCCTCCTGCTCATCGGTGACTTCAATATCCACATCGACCAGCCAACTACTCCACTGACGTCTGACTTCATCTCCCTTCTGGACTGCTTTCATCTCACCCAGCACACCCTGGATGTAGTATGCTCCTCCTTTCCACTCACATCCAACCCCCGTTCTCTCACCTTTCCACTGTCTGATCATCTCTGCATCTTCTTCTCCGCCCCTCTACCCTCGCCTCATAATTCCACAAAGCGCACCATCTCCTACCGCAACATCAAGACTGTAAACCCGAACACGCTTTGCCAGCTCTTATCCTCTGCCCTTCCCTCCGACCCCACTTCTTTCTCCCCTGATGACCTTGCCACCATGATCAACAACATCCTTTTCGACTCCCTTGACTCCCTAGCCCCCTGGAAAACTTCCTCTGTTACATTCACTAACTCTGCCCCTTGGTACACCCCGCAACTCCGCTCCATGAAACAAACTGGCCGTCAACTCGAACGCCTCTACAAAAGAACCCGCCTCACCGTTCATGCTGAAACATTTAAACAACACATCTCCTCCTATCGTGATGCTCTTCTTGCTGCCAAATCTGCTTACTTCTCATCTCTCATTAATGACACCAACCGGAACCCCTGCATACTGTTCTCCACCGTCAACAAATTGCTCCAGCCACCGGCCACCAAGCCACCCTCCTCACCCGCCCTCTGTAACTCCTTCCTTGTCAGCTTTAACAGCAAAATTGCCCAAATCAACAGTTCTCTGACCGTCACCATCAACAACTCCTCCTCCCCCACCTCCCCTCCTTTCCTGCCCCCCCTTCCCGATCTCCCGCCCTTCCCCTTTCTCACTGCCTTCTCCCTTGTCGACTCCTCCACCATCCTAGACATCATCACCGCATCCAAGACAACCACCTGCTCTCTCGACCCCCTTCCAACAACCTTAACTAAGGCCTGCCTCCCTGTCCTCCTCCCTTACCTCACCACCCTTTTTAATCAGTCTCTATCCCTCGGCCACTTTCCCACTTGCAGCCATCACCCCCGTCCTCAAAAAGCCCATTTTGGACCCACTCAACCTCTCCAACTACCGTCCCATCTCCAACCTTTCATTTTTTTCCAAAATCCTTGAACGCATTGTCTCCACCCAACTCCACACCCATCTCCAAATCCAACAACCTCTATGAACCCTTCCAGTCCGGATTCCGCCCACTTCACAGCACTGAAACAGCTCTTGTTAAAGTCACCAACGATCTCCTCATTTCCAATGACTCTTGCGCCCTCAACATCCTACTACTACTTGACCTTAGCGCAGCCTTTGACACTGTGAACCATTCCATCCTCCTCCAAAGGCTGCGCCAACTAGGTGTTGAGGGCACTGCTCTCGACTGGCTCACCTCCTATCTCACCAACAGAAACCATTTCATTTCTCTCTCCGGTCACACATCCATCCTCTCCCCAGTTACACAAGGGGTCCCCCAAGGCTCAGTTCTTGGCCCCCTCCTATTCATCTGTTACCTCTTTCCTCTTGGTAATGTCATCCGCAAACTTAATCTGGACTTCCACTGCTATGCGGATGACACCCAGATCCATATACGCACCACACCAACCCATAACCCTTCCCTCACTCACTTTGAAACCTGCATCTCTACAATAAAAACATGGCTGTCCCACAACTTTCTCAAACTCAACAGTGATAAAACAGAGCTCCTCCTCATAGGCACTAAATCCTCCCTTAATAAAACTGGATCCATCACACTCACCATCTACTCCACAAACATCACTCCCTCCCCCCTGGCACGCAACCTTGGCGTTATTTTTGACCCCACACTGTCCTTTAACCCTCACATTAGCTCAGTTGTCAAGACCTCCTACTTCCACCTCCGACGCATTGTCAAAATCCGGCACTGCCTCTCTCTCCCTGCCGCTGAATCCCTCATCCACGCCTTCATCTCATCCCGGCTTGACTACTGCAACTCCCTTTTCACTGGAATCACTGCTCACTCACTCCATAGACTGCAACTACCGTATTTGCCGGTGTATAAGTCGACCCCCTAAAATTCGACGGAAATTTACGATTTTATGATATATCCTTTGTATAAGTCGAGCTCAATTGTTGCATTATATTAAACTTCAAAATTCAATCAGAAATATGCGAAATTTATTGACGAAATGTGTTCAAATTCCGGGAGGCCGGGCGCATGCGCAGTGGCCGGAAATAGCTCCAGCCGAGCGGATCGGCTGTTTATAAGCACCGCAGAGGAGATCGCGGAGCCTCATTCGACTTCCAGCGGCCGGCGAGCTCGCGCACGCCGCCCGGCACCACCGGGAGGCCGGAAATAGCTCCAAGCCGAGCGGATCGGCACTTTATAAGCACCGCGGATGAAATCGCGGAGCCTCATTCGACTTCCAGCGGGCCGCGCACTCGCGCACGCCGCCCGGTTCAAATTTTCTAAGTGCCAACGGCTCTTGCGCCATAAAGAGTCCGCCTTGGCTGGTTCCCCATGTCGGCCAGAACAAGTGAAAATTCGGCCTCTTCCCCTGGAAGTCCGGCCAAGTTTGGCGAATATTTTCTAAGTGCCAACGACTCAACCGCCGTAAAGTGTCCGCCTCGGCTGGTTCCCCATGTCGGCCACCACAAGTGAAAATTCGGCCTCTTCCCCTGGAAGTCGGGCCAAGTTTGGCAAATATTTTCAAAGTGTCCGCCTCGGCTGGTTCCCCGTGTCGGCCACCACAAGTGAAAATTCGGCCTCTTCCTCTGGAAGTCCGGCCAAGTTTGGCGAATATTTTCTAAGTGCCAACGACTCAACCGCCGTAAATTGTCCGCCTCGGCTGGTTCCTCCGGTCGGCCAGAACAAGTGAAAATTCGGCCTCTTCCCCTGGAAGTCTGGCCAAGTTTGGCGAATATTTTCTAAGTGCCAACAACATTCATTTAGACATGGCGATTGAATGTTTACGTACCGGTAGTTATTGTCGTTGCTTGACGCGCGATGACTCGCACATTCGCTCAATACCCAGTACTTCCCCCTAGCAGTCATCGTCGCTGCCTGGCTTTCGATGTCTGTTATTGAGGTGAGAATATTTGAAATTGTTGCTGAGGATGCGTGTTAATGCTCGCTGTTTGATGAGCCTGACGGACGCACACCCACGCACAATGAGATGCATGAGAAACGGCCTTGGTTACCATCACATTTGAAGCGATGAATACGAAGTTAAATTTTATGACTCGCTGTATAAGTCGAGGTCGATTTCTTTCGGTCGATTTTGGATCGAAAAAGGTCGACTAATACACCGGCAAATACGGTAGTCCAAAACTCTGCTGCCCGTCTCCTTACCCACACCCGGTCCCGTGAACATATCACTCCTGTTCTCCGCTCTCTTCACTGGCTCCCCATTGAGGAGCGCATCATCTTCAAGATACTCCTCCTCACCTTCAAAGCCCTCCACAACCTGGCTCCCACTTACCTATCCGACCTCCTTGTCCCCTACCGTCCCAACTGCCCCCTCCGATCCTCCAACACCTCACGTCTGACAGTCCCAAAATCTAAACTCAAATCCTTTGGGGACAGAGCCTTCTCCTGCACTTCACCCCGACTCTGGAACTCTCTCCCTCAGTCTGTCTGTGACTCACCCACACTCCCCATATTTAAGTCTCGTCTAAAAACTTACCTCTTCTCTCAAACCTATGACCTACCCTACCCATAACTGGTTTCCTCGTCTTAATTTTATCCCATTGTCTCTTCCCCGTCCCCCTACCCCTCCCCTCCTGTTTGTCTTTGCCTTCTTTCCTATAAGCGTCTTTGGGTTTTTGAAAAGCGCTATACAAATTTTATGAATTATTATTATTATATTTCTGTGTGTGCGTATGTGTGTGTGTGCACGTGCACGTACTAACAGTGATGGGGAAACTGAAACACTTTTTTTTTTTTACTTGAAGATGCAGAACTATTGTGACTGTTATAGTCTGCTCCGCCCCACCCTCACTCTGCTGATCAGCCACACCTCATCAGTCTAACAGCCTTCAGCTGCTCACTATTCACAGTCAAGCCAGTATATACATATATACAGCCTTGCTCCACTCACTCTTTGCCAGACTGTTTACGTTCCCATGCCTGATGTAGATTACAAAAGTCAGATTAGCTAAAAAAACGATAAGTACATATACGATTAGTTTAACTTCAAAGTCTTCAGATTTAGCCACATGAATATGGATTTTTAACATTCGTTCTGAATAATCATTAAACACTAGTAAAACACAGTGTTCAGTGGCTTGCATGAGAGATTCTTAAACATTGTTGGACAAGGAGGGGGAAATGTTTCTATACAAAAACATGGGCGGCAAAGAACAGTAGCTCTGATCATGTTGGGAGAGAACAAAACCTTATTAGGCATCAACATTGAATTCATAATGAGATGAAAAGAAAGCTTGAACTGTCCAGGGACTAACAAATAAGGCATTTGGAATCACCAATGTTGGCTCGAATGACGTTTGCAGGAATGGACGCTGTCCAAGAGACTACCAGTATAGCAGAGTCAGAAAAAGGACAAGACCAACAGCCTCCACCTTCATAGAATTGTAGAGAGAGTAGGCTATATATTGTAAGGATTGCCTGAATTGGTATCCACTTTTTTAAACTTATTTCTGAATGCAGACTGTAATAATACAGTAGAATGGAATTTAACTGAATCTTGTGTAAGTTTGATTTGTGTCAGGGTGAATTTTCCTTAAAGGTATTACAGACGATCCTTCCAACAGCTCAGTAACAATTTGTCTATGTTTTAATACTGCACACGTGCAGGTCCCTCCTCCCCACCCTTCCAATAGAGTGTGTGGTTTATATATATATATATATATATATATATATGTATATGTGTGTGTGTGTGTGTGTGTGTATATACGTATATATACGTGTATATATACGTGTATATATACGTGTATATATACGTGTATATATATATATATATATATATATATATATATATATATATATATATATATATATATATATATCAAAGTCAAAGTCAAAGTCTCCTTTATTGTCAATTCCTCCGCATGTCAAGACACACAAAGAGATCGAAATTACGTTTCTCACTATCCCAGGGTGACAAGACAGAGTTCACAACGCACATACAAGTAAACAACACAGGAAAAATAACACAAGAAGTCAACATCAATGAACAATAAGCGTGATAGCACGCTAGCCGCTCCCGATGCACAGCAGAGTCCGGTAAGATGACAGTCCGGTTCGTGGATCCTATCAGACGAACGCAACCCAATGTATGTATAGGTGTTCGTTAGTAGAGGTAGTGTGTCTATATGCATGTGTTTGTGTTTGAGTGTGTTTGTATGTATGTATGTATGTATGTATGTATGTATGTATGTATGTATGTATGTATGTATGTATATATATATATATTATACCAGGGACTAACAAATAAGGCATTTGCACGCGTTGAGATGGAGCGAAAGGCGGAAGCTGTTGCCATGCGGCAGACAATACAAGGTTGTTTTCAATAAGTTCCTTTTCTTTTATTACGTTCTCACGCGCGTGTTGTGCGAGGTGTGTTCAATGACCACTCACACAGTCGGACAACTCATCAATAGCACCAAAAAGTCCTAACGAGTACGTAAGCACATTGAAGGAAGTACGTGGAAGCATAAAATCATTTATTTGCCTGCCGTTTTCTGTCTTCTCAGATATATTTTTAGCAAGTGTAGAAAAGTCAGGAGGTCAAGAATGAAGAGACGCTTATATTTTATAAGGTTTGAAAAAGCAAAAAAAAAAAGCTGTTGTTTTCTTTTTGTGTGTGTTTTACACACAGCAATAGGACAAAAAGTGTGACTTTTGGGATAGTCCGGCACGCATTATTTGCTTTTACACTGATTTCAATGGGAAACCTTGCTTCCACTTACAAACGCGTCTACTCACAACGCCGAATGCAGAACCAATTAAGGTTCGTAGATAGAGGTACCACTCAATATATGTATATTACCTTATTGAAGATTTATTAAATTTTCAGGTTTGTCTTTTTTTCCCCCTCATAACTGACCATGAAAAACTGGACAAATGACGGAATTATAATGTTCATTTTCATTCCTAAATTCTACAATTTGTGTGTTGAGAATTTAAGAGTGCTCTATAAATTCACGGCAAAAACTGGAGTGTTAAAATCTACTATTGATCACGTAGCTCGCGGAGGCAGCAGCTTTAGCAGGGAATCCCAAAATGTCCCATCCACAGTCACCTTCCAACTCTGCCGGAAAGACCCCATGGCATTCGCAGGCCAGACATAGTCGAGCCAGCGTGTCCTGGGTCCTTTCTGGAGTCTACTGCTGGTGGGACATGCTCGGAACACCTCACCAGGAAGGCGTCCAGGAGGTACACTAATCAGATGCTTGAGCCACCTCATCTGGCTCCTCTCAATGCAGAGGAGCAGCAGCTAGACTAAGTCCCTCCTGAATGACCAAACTTCTCAACCCATCTCTAAGGAAGGGCCTGGACTACCTTCCAAGGAAATCCATTTTGTTTGCTTGGATCTGGGATCTTTCTGCCATGACCCAGAGCTTGTGATCATCGGTAAGGGTAGGAACAAAAGAGTGACCGCTAAATCGAGAGATTTTCCTTTTGACTCAGCTCCTTCTTCACCACAACAGACCAGTACAAGATACATGACAGCTGCACCAATCCGCCTGTCATCCAATGCTCCATCCTGCCCTAATTCGACTGAATACTACAAAATATGAAAATACTTGATACAATTAACAAATGGCATGAATGAACAAAAAAGAGAAGCAATGAAGAGATGATTGTATGTCTGCATGCAAGTGTGTGTGTTTGTAGAACCGTCACTTTACAGACCACACAATCCATTATTAGTCTTACTGAGCAAAAGGGGAAAAAAGTTAAGTTTAAAAATAAAAGCATGTAAGTAAGTGTAAGTCACTGGTGTTTACCTGAAGTACATATCCTCGTATGTAGTCCTGTAGTGTCCAGTCAAGTGCATTGAGGATCGTGATAACCTCTTCTTGTTTGAGAACAGAGAGAAGGCGGTCCAAAAGGATCTTAAGGCGTATGGGAATAGCTTGGGTCCCATACAGCATCAAGCTGCAGATGTCAAACACCACGTTGGTATGCACAATCTCCACCTGGCCATGCTGATACATGTCCTGCACCTTCAATTTACTAAGAGCTAGAACATAAAAATGGGTGGGGTTGGTGAATGTGGAGTCACATTCCCCAAAAGTTAAATTTGTAGTACAGTACCACAAAGTGAAAACAAAACACTTGTTACATTTGTTTTTCATTTTTAACCAACGGGATTGTGAATTATCATAAATAAATGCATAAATGTTTACTAAAATATTGTTAAATGTGTATTTGTACATTCAAAATATGTTTTACAGCCCAGGAAGTTTATACAACTCTTATCTGTCGACTGTCAGTAATGTGTGCAGTGTTGTACCTGAACGCGTTCAATGAATGAAAGTTCATTAACTTCATATTTTGGGCCAAGTGAAGGTAGCGCATTTTTGCTTCGTGGACGGTTTTGTTTTTGTGAACGCGCTCATTCGAGGGTATTGAAGGGCAGTTAATTTTCTTAAAGGGTGCCATGTTTTCTCTTCTTATGTAGACTTAGATTTAGACCTGCTAAAAGTAGTAATTAGCCTTAATTAGGCAGGGGAAAACGATTTGTCAGCACCGACCACAAACAGTCGCATGGTGCGTGCGTCATCAAAATGTGACGTGTGCTTAGAGGAGCCAAGAAAGCGTGATGACACTTCAGTCGATGTAAACTCACTCGCGCGATAAGCATCCCCACTTGCACTTTCTTGTCAAAAGGCAACGGATGAGGTATCGTGAGCATTTAGGATTCTATGAGAGCATTTAGGATTTTTATGATAGGTTGTAGTGCTCTCAATGGCGGTGAACCACTAATTACTCTTAGTGTTTTTTGTTGTTTTAGTAACTTATTTGGGCTTTGCACCTTTACTTTTGCACTTTTATGTCCCACATTCTAAAAGTTTTCTGGTTCTTTGAGGCAACAAGTTAGAAAATAATAAATTCACAAAACATGAAATGTTAGTTGTACCAAATATAATGTTATTTTAAATGTTTTGCACATCCTTTGTTTCCTGCCTCAGTCTGACATCTACGGCAGATTGATTGTATTTGCACATTTGGGCCACAGTTATATTTTTGTATTTGTTTTCTCTAGTATTTGAGACTGGAGGGTGATAGCAGAACCTGGTACGAGTGTGAATGGAATGAGTTAAAACAATGAGAAAATGCCAATATGCCATAGGGCAGCCATGTCCGAAGTCCGTCCCGCGGGCCAAATCCGGCCCCCGGTCATATTTCATACGGCCCACAGTTTCGGTCTTACAATGTATTATTCATGGCCCGCCTGCACTGTCAAACTGAATAAAAAAAATAAAATAAAAAAAAACATGAAACTTGAAACTGTAATTCCTACTATTACCAAAAGGTGGCAGCACCAGCCCTCTCCACTCATTTCTGCCATGGCGACTGCAAAGAAAACGAGGAAAGTTGACATTGAGGGCCGTCGCTTTCAAGAGAAATGGGAATTACAATACTTCTTCACTGAAAATCAAGGCAATTGTGTTTGTCTAATTCGTAAAGAGACTGTTGCCTTGTTTAAGGATTTCAACCTAAAGAGACACCATCAGACTAAACATGCTAACACATACGACAAGCTAACAGGAAGTGACCGCGCTGATAAAGTGAAGCAGCTCCAAGCTGAACTGGCATCACAACAGCAATTCATCACGTGGGGCTGTGAGTCAAAAGTAAATCAAAAGTAAAAATTACTTAATATTAAATATTACGAAGTGGCCATGTTAATACTGTTGAAGTTATGAACCTGTAGACGTGACACAAACTATTACTTTCTGAAAAATATTGTAAATGACAAGAGCAAAATTCACTTGTTTTAAGTTTTAATAATAACAGACAACTTTGCATTACTTATAACTTCTGTTTAAAATGTTCATGAGGCAAAAATAATTTTAAACTCTTGTATCTGACTTTTCAGATATGAATGAAAGGCAGAATTTGTGTTTTGAAAGTTGTTCACATCTGCCTGAGTGCCTTATATTTGGTTATTTCGTCATTTAAAAAATAAAGACAATTGGGACAATGTAATTTGTTTCATAACAGTATTTATTTGCATGAAATTTATGTAGTTAAAAAATGTCTGAAAAAAGTATTGGCCCCCGGGCCCCTTCACTTTATCAAAACTGGCCCTCCTTGCAAATAGTTTGGACACCCCTGCCATAGAGTAAAAGCTCACAGCAACTTTTTTATTTGGGGGAAGAAAACAACTATGAACTTTTCAATTTTGAAACGGTGAACTTGAAAAAATTTAGTTATGAACTATGAATTGAACAAGCTCATTTTAAAATTTGTGAACTGAACTTTAAACTTGTTCATGTAGAAACTGAACTATTATTTAACACATTTTACTCTACATAATTTGGTACAAATTTCCTGTTCAAGGAGAGGGCAAAATATTTTTAGAATGTGCAAATTCAAACAATGTAAGTGGAACCTTAAGTAAAGAATGTCCTTTGCCATGTAATTTATGGCAAAATTGAACGTGAAGGCTGAGCTTTGAATGATATGGAATAATGTGGATTGCTATTAAATGGCCTGGAATGAGCTGAATATGTTTGAGTTGGAATTGTTTCAATTGTTTAATATATTTGGAGTCTGGGGATGAATCTGTAGAAATTCTGATTTAGTGATAAGTTGAGAGTTTTAAATGGTTACAAATTGAATCAGTCAAAAATGTTGAAACTAGATTAAAAAAAAAGAAAAATCTATTTCAAATTGGAGGTAAATAATTAAAATAGAGGGACAGAAAAGAAATCATATCATATATTTTTGAAAATTAATTTCAAACTATTGCTCCACACAGCTTTAAAGGGCCCTTGCAACATTGGGGAGCTGACACTTTGAGATACATTGGTACATTGGGACCAACCATAGTTTCAAGACAAACTGATAAAACCGCTAGGGGTACCTCTTTATTATGCAACATCCATAAAAGGCCAAAAATCAGGCCAATTTGAAAAAGAAAAATCAAAATGGTAGACTGCTTGTTACGTTTAGCAAATTGCTCCAAAAGTCATTATTGTTGGTCTTTGGCTGTTTACACACGCCACCAAATTTTAGTAGATATACATGTAACGTAGAACTGGGGCTGCAAATTTTAGGGGACATGGCCTGAGCCATTTTTTCTTTTTAATCGCATGATAAACTAATAACATATTGATGAGTTTGCCTGCCCTGATGTGTGCAAAGTTTAATGAGTTTTTGTGCATGTTTACATAGACCATCAAATTTAATGTTTCAGAGAAATCTGAGTCCTGAACCCTAACCCAATATAAGGTAGATCTTGTTGACCTGCGAGGAGAAAAACAGTAAAGAATAAAACATTTGTTTCATGTAACCAGTGACACTACCATGACAATGATATGTAAGTTATATGTCCTTCAGGCGTAAACTGTCATTTAATGTGCAAAATTTGACAAGATAGGATCCTGTGGGTCATGTTAGCAAATTTTAAAGTCAAAGCTGTCACGTTTCTGCTCCACATTGATCCTGGAGGCTAACTTTCCACAACGCACACTGGAAGCGGCCACGCCCTCGCGCTAATCAGCGCTCATCGCTGTCACCTGTTCCTTATTACCCGCTCATCAGTATATTTAAATACCGGTCTCCCGTCATTCCTGGTCAGTTTGTCTGCGTTTCTATCCGTTCCTGCTCGCTAGATTTCTTACAACTGATCTCCGTTACTGAACCCTGTCTGGCTCTACCATGATCGATCCAGACCCTGCCTGACACGACCACGATTGCCTGTACTCGACTGTGAGTTTGCTGTGCCTTGCTTGACCCGACGACGCTTGTTCCTCTCTCCTGATATCCCCCGTCTGCCTGCCCAACTGCCTGCCCTGATATTTGCTGCCAACCTATCTACCTGACTTTCTGCCTGCCCACCCGCCCGCCTGTCTGCCTTCGACCCCGTGAACGCCTAGCCGTCACCACCCAATTCCACCTTATCCTCGACCACTGTCCGGACTCTCAACTTTAACCCTGTAAGTGGTCCAATTTTATTTATTATTAGTTGTATGTTGCTAGTGTTCCCTGCACATTAAGTCTATTATAGTTGTCGCTGAGGTTATGCATGTTTGCAGAGCTCCTTCATCCCTATGCGTCCCCAAAGAACCATGTTTTTCCTGAGAATCCTCTTTGTGTATATTCTATTACAAATGATAATGCAACAATAAAACACCTGTGGCTTGTATATGAATAAAACAAGATTTTCCCCTAATTTTAGCTGGTGCATTTTATAATCTGGTGCAGTTTATAGTCCAGAAATTACAGTAATGTCAATTACGAATGGCCTGTCATCCATTTTCAGAGCTGTGGAACTCCAAGTCAATTGTATGAGAAAGCATTTCAGATCTTACCGTGTGCAACCCAGCCATGCTTGCAGTTTTCACACTGACGTCTTTTCTGCTTTCCAGGCTTAAAGTTGTCACAGTTGCAATTCAACAAAGTGCAACAGATAGCCTACCAAAAAAAGTATAAATGTCAACGTTCAAAATGTTTTGAAAATGATCATTTTTCATGTGAACAGTAAAAACAGAGCAATAAACATTTAGGTAAATATCTCATCTTAGCAATTTTAATAATTTTAATTTTTAGCTCTGGCTTGTGTTCACCCTCCTCTTTTAACTATGGTCAAGTAAAAAAAAAAAAAAAAAAACTTTTCTCATCTCTCAGTAGCAAAATTCATCAGTGAACAGCTAAAAAAAATGTCCAGTTAGGCTAATCAAAACAGTTCTGATGCTGCTTACTTTAACACAATATACATCTCATACAGGTGCACCAGAATGTTCAACAGGCTGAAACATACACCCTCTGAGACGCACACGCACGCACACACACACACACACATACACACACACACACACACACACACACACACACACACACAAGCCCAACACACATGCATGACGGCTGCTGGTCATTCAAAGAGAGGAAGGTAATTATTTTCCCAAGCCCACATTATAAATGTGCTTTTGATTCATTAATTTCTACCCCCTCTTATCGTAGTGGATGTTTTTGCTACTGAAGCCAGGCCTGCAGGTGGGGCTCGAAGGTGAGTGTCTGTTGGTCGGGCCTGCACACATGGAGTCTGACCAGGCAACCTGAAAAAGAAACGTGGGTCTTCCCCTTCAATGAGCCTTGGGAGTTAGGCGCGTAGTGGGCTAGGTGGCTGCCCACTGGTAAGGGTAGTTCCGTCCCTGTACCACCAATGTCAAAGTTTGGTCCACATTTATGGTAGTAAGTCAGGTTTGTTTCTGGTACAGGTTTTTCAAGTCTGCACTTTATCACTGATTCTGTTCAAAATTCTTATGGACAGAATTTCTAGGTGTAGCCGAGGCGTTGAGGGGCGGCCTCAGTATCTCATCTCTGCGTTTTGCAGACGATGTGGTGCTGTTGGCTTCTACAAATTGGGATCTCTCACTGGACTGGTTCGCAGCCGAGTGTAAAGTGGTTGGGATGAAAATCAGCACCTCTAAATCTGAGACCATCGTCCTCAGTCTGGAATAAAGGGTGGAATGCCCACTCTGGATCGGGGATGAGATTTTGCTTCAAGTGGAGGGGTTTAAGTTCAAATCTTGAGACCTTGTTCACGAGTGAGGGTAGAATGGAGCAGGATATCGGATTTGTTCATTATCTGCTGTGATGCGGACTCTGTATGAGTTGTGAAGGAGCTCAACTGAAAGGCGAAGCTCTCGATTTACCAGTAGATCTACGTATGTTCCCACCCTCACCTACTGTCACAAGCTGTGGGTCATGAGCAAAAGAACACGTTCCTAGATACAAGCGGCCAAAATGGGTTTCCGACGCAGTGTGTCCGCGCCCTCCCTTTGGGATGGGTTGAGAAGCTCGGTCATCCATGACAGACTCAGAGTCAAGCCACCGCTCTTCCGAGTTGAGATGAGCCAAATAAGGTGGCGCAGGCACCTGATTATTACGCCTCCATGGTGAGGTGTCCGGGCATGTTCCTTAGGCAGGAGACCCCGGAGATGACCCAGGACACGCTGGAGAGACTATGTCCCTCAGCTGGTCCGGGAATGCCTTGGGATTCCCTGGGATCAGCTGAATAGGGTGGCTATGGAGAGGGAAGTCTGGGCTTACCTGCTGAAGCTGCTGCCCCCGCAACTTGACCCCGGATTATTGGTAGACAATGGATAAATGAATGGATGGATAATATTCTCCCCCATGTTTCATCCACAAAATGGTTGGATGGATAAAATTATACCCTATGGTCTATCCCAGCTGACTCCAGGCAGTAGGCAAAGGGTTGCCAGCTAATCGCAGGGTACACATGGATGAACAACCCTTCGCACTCACACTGACGGAAAATTTAGTGTTCAATCGGCCTACCGTGCATGTCCTTAAATGTGGGAGATAATTGAACTACTACTTGGAGCAAACCCCTGTAGGCATGGGGAGAACATTCAAACTCTGCACAGGAAGGCAGTAGCCAAACCCACAACCTCTATATCTATACTATTCCTTTTCAAGAAAATGACCCGCTCGAGAACATTCATGTTATTTGCCATTATGTGCAGCTTAGTTTAGTTGTGTTCACTTGGGAATGGTCATTCCAGCATTTAAATATGTCTATGGCAGTGATTCTTAACCTTGTTGTATCGAACCCCACCAGTTTCGTATGCACATTTTTTCAAATTCAAGACATAGAATGTAATTGTTGTTTTAAATGTTGGTGCACAAAAGAGCTGTGCATGAACATCACCTTCTTCAAAGAACAAAACCAATACATTTCATGAATTGCCCTGTTTTGTGATCAGGTAAGCAATTTCGTACGATCCTGTGAGGATTGGTTTGTTAACAGCAATAAATCCAAGAGCAGGCAGAGTGGTCCTTTTCATTGAATTTGGCTCTCTTCACCTTGAATTCAACAAGTGTTGTGTTCATGTATTCTATGTTTCCATGCAGCTTCAAGAAGTGCTCCTTTAGTTTAGCCGGTCCGAGAAAAGAGTTGCTCAACTTGGCATTGCAAATCATGCAAATAGTACGCTCACTCCCATCACATTCCATGACACATGTGAATCCGTGTTGTATACATATTCATCTGACTACTTTCTTCTTTTGCCTGACATAGTTAGTATGGAATAAAATATTACAGAAATCACATGACGTACTACCACGACAGTCACACGTTGACTACTGAGCGCACTAAAGTCCCTGCAGCACTGATTGACCAAGTGTTTCCTCTCTCCACCTGCTGGCCAGCTGATGCGCCCTCCGCGCTAGACCTCAAGGGTCACCACTACGTTCACTAAGTCATAATCCTAAAGTTAATCAATGTACTTTGAGTTTTTGTAAACCCATTAAATATTAAATACTGTACTAATGTCACATCATTTTTAACTTAAGAGAACCAACGAGCAAAGAAGATCCTATTTTGGTAAGTGCTCTCTTTACAATATCATAAGCAGATATGTTAATTTAATTGTCCCGCCTTCCTATACTTCAAGTACAGACTTTTTCTCAGGTATCAGCTCATGTGGAAATGTGAAGATTGTGAACAACCATTTTTAAGAAGATCTTTGAACCTTTGAAATATTACAAACTTAATCATTCTATTATGTTACAGTGTGACAAAAAAAGTACCGTATTGGCCCAAATATAAGACGACCCTGATTATAAGACGACCCCATCTTTTTCAAGACTCAAGTTTGAAAAATACTTTTTGAACACCAAATTTAATTTTTATACAGAAAATAATTACAGTACATCTGAAACAAACAATTATAACAATATATTCCAGAGAAAAAGCATGTTATTTTGCCTCATTCAAATCATGCAAAAACTGTCTATCACATCTTAATAGCTGAAAATTTAAATATGTAAACTAAAGTGCCATCACATTTGTAAATGAATGGCTTCTGGTTTTTGAAATGTAATTAAACCTACCTACTGTGATAAAACAAACAAATTGCAATAACTGCATTAACCAACAAAGTGAAGTCGAACTGAAACTGTAGTCTTGAAACAAATCTGAATAAGGAAAAGCATTGCAACAAAATAATGCAAACTGCTACCGCTATTGTTGGGGAGCCTGAGGACTGTATAGGGGGTTGGCTCGGATGGTTATGCTCTTTTCACCCCCAGGTGTCGGTCAGAACACAGGAGGGAAGACGTGGTTCAGTTTTGATTGCTTTACTGAATTATTGGCAAAAAAGTAACAGGCACTGTGACTCAGAGGGGCATACAGGCAAACTGGCAAAAGGGTATAGGCCAGGTATGGGCAAACTACGGCCCGCGGGCCACATCCGGCCCACGGGACCGTTTAATCCGGCCCGCCAACCCTAAATAAATTGTATTATTAAACTTTTTTTTTTTTTTTTCTCGGTAATTTTGCCTGCAATGACTGCGTTTCCCCAGTAGATGGGGAACCACTCGCCTGCTCATTTACTACCGGAAGCCGTGTCAGAAAGCTTGGTGCACACTCACAAGTGCGTGTACGTACTCAATATACGGAAATGGCGCACTCGCGCTCTATTTGTATCAGTGCCGAATTTAGAGCGTGGGCTGTGACTTCAGCATTCTTGTAATTTGCGCGCCGAGCTTTCGGATACAGTTTTACGCTAAAGCCACCCACAAACCTCCCCCTGAAATCTTTCCATTAAAATGAGTCGCCCAAGGAAAAGCAAGGTGGACACTGAGTGCCGAGTGTTTAAAAAGAGTGGCCAATTTGGCTCGACGTACGCGACGTGACGTTCAGCCACATGAACATCAACATCAACCCGTCACAGATCTAGGTAAACGGACCAAAACCTCGGATCTCTCCTAAGAATTACCACAACAAATTTTACTCCAGACTATAACATACTAGCAAAAAAAGGGAGACAAACAACACTGTTCCAACTGAAAATGAAGGGGAGGCTTTCAAGTTTGTTGTAAAAAAATGCATTTTGAATATGATTTGTACAAATAGCAGGGATTGAAACTAGCGACCATTCTCATTTTCAAACAATGCAGGATGCTCAAGGACCTGCACCACCTGTTTGTGACTAATCTTAACCTGTAAAGTTCTTAAGGCTTACTTTAAGGAAGTGTTTCCCGTTTCCTCACCTCTGTTACCAGGTGTTTGTGAGTTAAAACTCTGCTCTGATTTTTAGATACCCCTCACCGTGTTGCCGTTTTGATTACTTTATTTAGATGTATGCTTTCACCGATTCTTTAAGATGATATATTTGGTCAGAATCAAAGTCAAAGTCAAAGTCAGCTTTATTGTCAATTTCTCCACATGCCAAAGACACACAAAGAAACCGAAATTTCGTTCCCCCCTATCCCACGGTGACAAGACATGGCTCACAACAGACAAACAAGTAACAAGTATAACAAAAGCGTGCTGAATAAATAATGAATAAATAACACAACAATAAATAAATAAATAAGAGGAGCAGAAAAAAAAAGGAGCAAGTGCGCGTACAGCAGACATTCCCGAAAATAGCGCAACAGTGCCACATGCTACGCAGAAGGGGGTAGCGAGTTCAGGGCCCTAACAGCCTGGGGAAAGAAGCTGTTGGCAAGTCTGGTGGTGCGGGAGCGCAGGCTCCTGTACCTCATCCCAGAGGGCAGAAGGTCAAACAAAGAGTGAGCCGGGTGACTCTCATCTCTGGCAATCGAGGTTGCCTTGCGGGCGAGATGGGAGGTGTAAATGTCCTTCAGGGAGGGGAGCGAAGCACCAATAATCTTACCAGAATGTTTGCCGTTTGATGTGATCTCATAAGATAAACATCTTTCATTAATCTGACCTGCAGGCACTGAAGTGATGGAGACTGTTATTCATAACAGTGTCGTATTTTATGAGAATCACTGATAGCAGTTTTTTAGGGATTTTTTTTTTTTTTAATGCTGTTAATAAATGCATTTGTTTTCAAAAAACTTTTTTTGAATATCCACGCTTTACTACCTACTAAAGGCCAAAACCTTTTATGCAATGACCTTTACAGGTCGTTTATATTACTTCACACAAACACTACATCCATCTGCTCCTGGTTCGGCCCCCCGGTCAAAATTTAGAACCCAATTCGGCCCGCAAGTCAAAAAGTTTGCCCACCCCTGGTATAGGCACACGTTTGGTCATAAGGATCTGAGAGCAGGTGTGTGTAGTGTACATGGGTGAGTCTTTGGGTGTGTGAATGTGATTCTTGTGTGTGTGATTATTGTATGAAGCGTGTGAAGGGTGTGTGGGTGTGCGTGTGCGTGCGTGCGCGCGCGCCCGCGTGTGTGTGTACATCCAGTTCCAATGTATTAAATTGGTTACATTCAGGAAGCATTTTCAGGTTAAACTGAAATAATTTGTTCCATTAAGTAATCAATCCTATTTAAATACTTCAAATTCGGGCAAAAAAATATAGTATGTGTATAGGTCCGTTTTAAATGACAATAATTGAAGGTAAAAGACAGAGGTTACACCAGTTGAATAGTTTTTAAATTGATTGACGCCGAAATACCGTGACGGATTACCTCAATTTTGTTTTTGTTAATTAGGGTTTTGTTAGTCTAGGTTACCCTTCAAGTATTAAATAATAAAATAAAATACTGTCCATCATAGTGCATGTAGCATTTAAGTATAAAAAATAATAATAATGTGCTTATTTACTAACCAGTTGCAGTATATAGCCTTCATCAAGTATTAAACAATGATTTGAACCATGCATATGAATAGAAGAACTTCCCAATCTAATTTATTTGCTTCATGTGAAGTCAGGGTCATATTTTATGCGCTTCTGAAAAGCATCCTTTATTGTTAGATGGGTATGATGATGCTGCTGCCTTGGCTCTGGTCTGTCCTCCCCGTTGAAGTCCTCATCTGGCTGATACTGTGAAAAGTTTACGAAATTGAGATTTAATTTAGTGGGTATAGCTTAATGACTGTAGAAAACAGCAGAGGCTGTACTAACACATGCACACATATAGATTGCAAGCAGTAATTTACAGACGTATTGTGGCGAACAATATTGGGGAACATTGATTTTAAAAAGTAATGTTATAATTACTCACGTTTTCAAAAACGTAACTGAGTAAATAACTGAATTACTCTATAATAAAAGTTACTCGTTACCAGAGAAGGTAACTATTTGCGTTAGTTAAAAAATACATAATGTACACATTGTGTGCATGTTTTTGCCGTTAACCTCAATAAATTTGAAATAATGTTTGTATCGTCACCTTGAAAATGTTTTCATCTGCTTGCTCCTGTCTCTGCATTTCTGCCTCTTCTCCGTTTGTGTTGTGTGACTACTGACTCGTGTGCTTCGAGAAAAAAAATTAAAAAATAAAGAATAGTTTGCTTCGCCACGCATATTGAAACACTGACACGTGTTAAAACACTGGCCTTAACCAATTGCTTACTGACTTGAGTTAACCCAAAAACTCCGCACTTGTCTAGGCTAGCATCCGCTCGAATTACTGTTAGTTTATTGAATCGCTGTTCATTTATTCAATCACTGTTTATTCACTGTTAGTTTATTCAATCAATAACATCAACAGCTTTGTTGGGACAGGGAAAGTAATTATTTTATCCCCTTAATGAGAAAACGACACCATAACACTGTTTTTTTTTAACACAGTTCTTTGCATCACTGATGATGAAACCGTTTTTGTGATATCCTATTAAAAACATTTTAATGACAGAATGATAATGAATGATAGTCTATTACAACTGGACGCACACACGCACGCACACACACACACACAAGCAAAACAACTAATAACGTTTGATAACATGCGTTATTTCAGGGTTGTTTAATGTTACGTTAAGCGATTCAGTAAATGGTTGCCTGGCAACGTTACCTAATTATTATGCTATACCAGGGGTGGCCAACCCGCAGCTCGCGCGCCGCATGCGGCTCCTTGCCTGGTTACATGCGGCTCCTTTACGTTCCCCCTGTACCCTGCAGCACAACAACCCCACACCCAGTCACCCCCCCGCCCCCCACCCCTCTCATCCCCTTGCACAGGGACTCTGATCACTAGTCATCACCCGCCCCAGTGGCATCCCCCCCTCACCCCCCATCCTGTATTACCTGCATATACTGTCCATATCTGCATATACTTACTGCATTCCTATCCTATATTTTTATTCATCACTCTTACTCCCCTTGTACATATCTGTTCATATCTGGTTATACTGACACTATGTTGCATATTTATAACCCTATATTCATAATTAGCATTCTAGTACCGCCTGCAAATATCTGTTCTACTGCACCTTATTGTACATACTTAGCTAGTCATATCCGTACTCGTCCCTCATGTATATTATCCCGCATAGAATAACACACCTCATATTTACCTGATTGCTAAACGGAAATGTGCTTTTGGGAGTTTGCAAACATATTTTTTAAGGTTGTGTTAAACTTATAATCATATTAATATCTAGTATTGGAGTGCTCGTGTGGATTGGTGGGTGGCGAAGAATGTGCAGGCAAACTGCATGAACTTGTTTTCTTGGAAGTGTTGTGTATAGGCCCAGACAGGGAGTACCGGACGAGAGAACACCTCAAGGTCGGGAATGGGAACAACAGCACGTCTATGTGTCTTGGACTTCGCGGGAAATTCCAACCACCTGACCTCCGCGATAGCACCGACACGGGGAGGAGATGGCCATCCACCAATCATCTCACAATATTTTGCATGCTTTAATATTCATATTGTGTTTCTTTAAAACTCTGGGCAATGTGTCGTCTTTTGGTGGTCACAAAAACGCACGAGTTTTAGTGTGAGGGACCCGGGACCCAGGCCTGTATTAGTGCGCTTTGTCAGGAATAAATAATTGGTAAATTTGGTCTAATTGATCTACTGGTCTTCTCTTTGACAGAACGAACTCGCAAAATTGTTAGGTGCGCCAGTGTGTGGATTAGGACATAGCAATTTATGTGTTAAGTGTTGATCGCAATTTGGAGTCAGATCAATAACTAGAATCCGTAACCTAACATTGCACTGTACCTATTGCTCAGTATTACTTTTTACTCTGCACTTTACTGTTTTTTGCACTTCTGGTTGGATGTCAAAGTTCTTTTCGCTGTACTGTACTTGTGCTGTACAATGACAATAAATTTGAATCTAATCTAAATATCAACATTTGTGGGGAGTGTTCGTGGGTTTTCGCTTCGAGTGGTTTTAGTTTTCGTGTGCTTGTGTATGATGTGGCTCTTTGCGGTAACACAATAAAACATGTGGCGCTAGTCTCTGACTGGTGGGGGCCTGGGGGTAGTTCATGTGTATGATGTGGCTCATTGCGGTAACAGTAAAAATCGTGGCTCTTAGTCTGGTTGGCCACCCCTGTGCTATACGATGCTGGACATAAAGTTAACGGTACATCGCCAAACAGCTCATAAAGGCTAAACTTATAGCAACGTTATTAGATGTGGGCAACAACGGTAACACAGGAATCAAAATGCACTCACCTTGAATTCTTTGTACAAGTCTGGATGTCGTTCTTTTAGATCAGAAAGATTAATGTCAGTGCGGCCCGCAAGATTGATATAAATGACACTTGTCGTGTGCGGAGCTGAATGAACCAATCACGGTGAGGTATATGGCTCTGAAGGGCGGGACATCTCCTCGCTCACTTATTCATTTCTCCAGTCAGTTGGGCGGAGGAGAAACCGTGAAGCCGCTGACTCCGCTCGGCGCCAACAGTCCTCCAATTAATTGAAGGCGCGTCGTGAGTGAAACTTAAACTTAACAGTAAGTGCATTCACATGACATTCGTCGTTATCCGATACGATCTGCCATGTATACGCCTTTCTCCGATAACGATCTGAGAGCGATAGTGCGCATGCGCCATAGCCCCGCGCAACTGAAAGTTAAAGTTAAACCCGAGACTGACTCCAAGTGGAATCACATATTACAGAGCCCCAAAGATGTCTCTTTCAAAGCCTGCAGTGAAGAGAAAGGTCGGTGATGCGCACAGACAATTTCACGAAAAGTGGGGAGTGCAATATTTCTTTGTTGAGCACAAGGGCACCCCGACGTGTCATTTTTGCACTGAAAATGTTGCGGTGCACAAGGAATACAATTTGAAACGTCATTATACCACTAGACATGCTGATGAGTACGAAAAATACCAGCGAGATGAGAGAGGGTTGGCTCTCTCATCTCCCTGGTATTTTTGGTTGCCAGCCTTACACTAACGTCTGCTGAGGCAACACGACTTCTTTTAAACAGCAACCACAGAGAATAATGCAGCAGTCGAAGCTAGCTATGTCGTTAGTGGGATGATTGCGAAGGCAGTTTTTTTTTATTTATTTATTATTTTGTGTTAAAAATAAAGATATTTGAGAACATTGGAATGTTTTAGCAGCGCTTTTCTCGTCAGTCAATATGTGGTTTCTTCAGTCGTCTGTATCTGCTGTATGATCATTATTTTATTATTACAGATTGATTGATTTGATTCATTTTTCATTTATTTATTTAATTCATTATTTTGTGTTAAGATATTTGAGAACATTGGAATGTTTTATCACCGCTTTTCTTGTGGAAATCCTGATGCGGCCCAGCCTCACCCAGACTCTGCCTCCACCCAGGTAAATTGAATTTGAGACCCCTGTTTTAGATGTTTCGCTAAGTTGGATGTGTTTCCCTTCTTGTCTAGAAACGGTGACGGCATCTTTCACATACAGATATTTGAGGATCAACGATTAATCCCCGCTCATCAACCCCAAATGCAAAGTACCCTAAATGCACAAAACGTGACTGTTTGGTGTTTTTCTTTTCAACAAATAGAGGTGCTGCTATTGCTGCAGTTGTAGATGACGCCAATGCACGTGCCACTGCCATGTTGCATGCTGTGAGCACAAGTAGCAGGGAAGCACGTCATCAGACGCTGCATGGGTTGCTAGATAACCGCTCATTTACACCCCCCTAAACAAAACAAAAGAGGCAGCCTCATCTCCCTCCTTCCTTTGTTACCAATGTTACTTCAGGTATTGCTGAAAAGGCAGTACCGTCATTTTTTAGAATATTGCCTTTGACTTGGTACCAAAGTATCAGTTCTCGTTACAACCTAGTGGCGAGAAAGGAAAATTTTTTGATGTGACCACAGAAAATCTTATAAATTAATAACAATGGTAAATATGAAACTTTTTTAAGTGTATGTAAGTGAAGGGTTGCCATATTGGCCAGGGCCAGCTTTGCAAAATAACCACAATGTTCTCTACTCCAAATGCTTAGTGTTTATTTTACACGTTTGTGATAGACTGATATATTATTTTTTCAAGGCCGATACTGATGTTTGGAGCCAATATTTTTTTGCGGTACAGGGAAAATTTTGCCGTTAACATTTTTAATTATTCAAACGACTTAATTTCCTGTAAATGGCTTTAAGCACATGTAAATGTTTGTTTAATACAATACAATTCAATCCGTAGAGAAGATACCAACTTTTAATTGTAACACAAAGCACAGGGAGCTGCAAAGCTCAGAAACATGTCTTATAAAGTTAAATGAAACTGTAACAAATGAATAACTCCCTAAGATGTTCTAGTCCAACTTAAGTTTTAAAACATTCAATACAAGTTAAATTTTAATCTCTCAATTACAACTATTATCTTTGAATGAAGTACGCAAACAATTTATCCCCAAAGCAGCTACTGGCCAACAGGTCACCAGTGTGATGTACCTTTAGACATCTTAACATCTCAAGTAACCTATTCATGATTGTTTTTCAGACTTCAGATTAATATTAAAAATAAAAGTCGATGCAAACATGCACCAAAATGTGGTGTATCCGCCCCAATAGGCTGATTATCTATGACTAACATCGCAGCATTTGCATTGGGGCTATGTGGACTTTCCATGTTTTCCCTGAGTCTGTGTTGGTTATCTCTGGGTTCTGCGGTTTTCTCCCACATTCTAAAAATATGCATGGCAGTGTGCTGGCATCCATTGCCATTTCGCATTCCACCTCTCATCTAAAAGTCAGCTAGGATCGGCTCCAGCACACCTGGAACTTTAGTGAGGCTAAATGGTACAGAGAATAAGATCATGAGCATGACAATATTACAATTTACAGGTACCAAACATGTATTCATTTATAGTTCACTTCAAGATGATATAAAATTGGATTGTAGCTATGATTATTAATGTATAACAAAATAAATTTGAATATAGATATTTTTCTAGAAAAATTAAAGGCTTGATTCAATGAAAGTTAATGCTATTGCAAATAGCAATAAATAAATGGTTAAGAATAATAAAAAGGAAATATTGGAATGTGTATTAAAAACCTTTCCTGAATGTAAGTTACATAGATGCATGCGTCTGGCATCAAAACGTAGCGATCCGGCTATTTATTTGTATGAAATGATATGGTTATTTTTTCAACATCATATTTTGATGGGTAGTAATTCATATCAAAATCTCTTTTTAATATAGTATAATCAAAATTATTTTGGTTAAAGCAGTGTGTATATTGTGCATATCCATAAGTTAATTTCAAATAATACAATGACTGCTATAGAATTTCATTTCTCATATAAAAGTCGGCTCGGATAGGCTCCAGCACACCTGGAACTTTAGTGAGGCTAAGTGGTACAGAGAATGGATAGATGAGATCATGAGCATGACAGTATTCCACTGTACAAGTACCAAACATGTATGCATTTTAGTTCACTTTGAGATGATAGATAAATTGGATTGTAGCTATGATTATTAACGTATAACAAAATACATTCAAATATAGAGATTTTGGTAGATAAATTAAAGGCCCGCTTAAATGGACGTTAATGCAATAAATGGGTAAGAATAATAAAAAGGAAATATTGGAATGTGTATTAAAAAAACTTTCCTGAATATAAATCAGATGCGTGCGTCTGGCATCAAAGCGTAGCGATCCGGTTATCTAAATTGTCATGTGGTCAGTTTATATGAATTGATATGGTCACTTTTTCAACATCATATTTTGATAGGTAGTAGTTAATATCCAAATCTCTTTTTAACATAGTATAAACAAAATATTTTTGGTAAAAGCAGCGTGTATATTGTGCATATCCATAAGTTAATTTTAAATAACAAAATGACCGCTATAGAATTTCATTTCTCATTTAAAATTCAGCTAGGATAGGCTTCAGCACACCTGGAACTTTAGTGAGGCTAAGTGGTACAAAGAATGGATGAATGAGATCATGAGCATTACATTGTTACAATGTACAAGTACTGTTAGAGATTCGCTCACTCCAACTTATTTTGCAAGAACCACACGGGAGACAAGCAAGTCCTTTTAGACACCTGCAGGTGGAGAGTTCACCCGTTGAAGGAATGAAGTCTGAAACTCTCCCAACTGCAAGGACATATTTATTAAGAGAAAGAGTGGGGGTAAGAGTAGACTGAATAGGAAGCCCTTGTGCTCTAGTCAAAACATATCAGGGGATGTTTTACGACCTTGTGTAGGCTGAGACAAGGTAGGTTATTTATTACCGGTTGCATTCCAACATAATCATACGATAAGGATAATTTGAAAAACCCTAACAAGTACCACTCCTGTGTGCATTTTTAGTTGACTTTGAGATGATGAAAAATTTGATTGTAGCTATGATTATTAACCTATAACAAAATACATTTAAATATAAAGATAAAATAAAGATTGTGCTAGATCAGTGGCTCTTAACCTGGGTTCGATCAAACCCTAGTGGTTCGGCAGAGCCTCCACAGGTCCAAACACACCTGATTTATCGTGTAAATATGTGATGACGCATATCTAAACTGGTCTCGCAAAGGCAACAGCAGAAGTCACACTTATTTGCAGGTATGTAATTTGTTTTGAGTTCATGCATTGTGTTGGTTTTGTACTTTGAACAAGGGGATGTTCAAGCTTGGGTCATTTTGTGCGCCAGTAAAAAAACAATGATGTCTTGAATTTGAAAAAAAATATTTTATTTTTAATTAAAGAGGGGTTCAGTGAATGCGCATATGAAACTGGTGGGGTTTGGTACCGCCAACAAAGTTAAGAACCACTGTTCGAGATAAATTAAAGTCCCGCTTAAATGGACATTAATGGAATAAATGGTTAAGAATAATAAAAAGGAAATATTGGAATGTGTATTTAAAACCTTTCCTGAATGTAAATTAAATGCGTGCGTCTGGCATCAAAACGTAGCAATCCGGTTATTTAAATTGTCGGGTGGTCATTTTATATGAAGTGATATTTTGATGGGTAGTAGTTATTATCCTAATCACAATGACTGCTATAGAATTTCAAATAGGGATAAAAGTTAATGAATGTGGCAAATGTACTAATACCTCCAAAAAAGCCAAGTTGTACCTGTCAGGGATCTACACAGTTTTACTTCAGTTTACATTTATCAAACTTGCTTCACTGCAGTGTGGGAATAAACAGACTTTATGAAATTATCTTCTTACCTCAGCCATCTTCATTATCTTCAGTCAGAAGTTCCCAAGGGTATCTTCCCTGTGAGTCCTGAAAACAACTGCTCCCAACTCTCTTGTTCGCACAAGTACTAATGCAAAAATGCCATCACGTCACACTCAGCAGTTTCTCCTGCTACAATAACCACACATTCTCTCTCTCTCTCTCTCTCTCTCTCTCTCTCTCTCTCTCTCTCTCTCTCTCTCTCTCTCTCTCTCACTCACTCACTCACTCACTCACTCACTCACTCACTCACTCACTCACTCACTCACTCACTCACTCACTCACTCACACACACGCACGCGTATGCACGCATGCACACACGCATGGACACAGGCACACACCCTCTTAGAGTCACATGGCAGTCCCCTCACAGCTGGCTGGAAGAGGGCATGACACTCATCTTTCACAGATATTTGATCAAAAGGTACCACAAATGCTTGAGGCTCTTCTAATGCAGTCAGGGTTAGGGTTATTAGGTTCATATTGGGAAGAGGTGGATATGAACAAGGTCCAGTGAGCTTAAACTGCTGTATCACAGAGTTCTTATCTAATTTGACTAAGGGTGTATTCAGAGCAAAAAGTCCTTTAGTCCGCCTGTTTGGTCTGGGCCAAAAGCAGACCTAATTTTTTTCGTTTAGTCTGGTTCCTATTCATACTGTACATTTTGCGAGTGAAATATATTTTGTAAACACATCCACGCTTCTAACGATCTGTGCTCCCATTGGACAACAATGACCAGGGCGGCACACAGAGCACAGACCTGGAAACAGACGAAAACATGCGAGTCCTATGTCCTGCATTCCTGCTCTGCATAATTGTGCTGTTGGTTCAGATCTACGCTGTTTGTATTCACACCTGAAGCGAACCGCACCAGAATTTGTTTGGAAGCGAACCACTTTTGTGGTCTAAATCACATCTTTAATCCGCACCAGGATTTGTTTGCGTGTATTCACACCTGCATAAAAGGTCCGGACCAGTGTTAGAATGGAACCCTGGTCCTTTTAAAGTGGACCAAACAGTTAGGTCTGAATACACCCTTAGAAACATGATAATGTACACAAAATATTTCAGCATTAGGAAACAATTTAGTGTAATGTTTGACATTCGTATCAAAACCCATATTCAATGTAAGTACTTTTAGACAGGTTTTACATTTGTGCAGACGTCTAGGCAAAATCTTGAGCCCAGAGAGGATCATATCATTGAGTTTATATTGTTGGTCGATATCTTCTACTCTGTTGGTGAGAATTTTTATCAGCTGGTCTTTCTTGGGATTCGCAGCTTTGAGAAATGCAATTTCTTGGTTTCTAATCCAATCAATCGAGTCTCCATTTCCATAATACTCCTCTTAATGTCTCTGATCTCCCCTCCAGTCTCTTGAAGAGTGTTGAGCGTTCTCTGCTGATTTTTTTTCCCCCCAGAGCTCCTAGAGTTTTCAGCTGATTTTTGAATTCTTCCAAAGCATCGGCCATTCCCTGATCCTTTTTTGGTCCCATTGCTCAATAATAATAATAATAATAATTATTATTATTATTATTATTATTATTATTATTATACATCTCAAGTAAAACTATTTTACGTTAAGTAGTTTGTATTTTGCATGTTTGTGTGTCTGTCTGCCGTTATCTCTCAGTTGTTATTTCAATAAAATGAAATTTGTCTCAAAATCCGTTTTTGATATAAGTACAGAAAGGTTTTACATTTACACAAATCTATGTATAAACAATATTCCTAGTTCATTTGTGAGTGGATGCAAATACTGAGTCGCTGCATTGAAATAGATATTGGATTACATGCAAGAAGGATTTATCCAGACATTTCCATTTTCTGGGTCCATATAAGTATCAACCCATGTTTTAAAAATTGACATTTGTTATAGTATTGCTTGAAAGCTTCAGGTCAGGTAAAAGTCATGGTGTTGGGTTACAATAGCCATCCCTCCATCTGAACCACTTATCCTCACGCGGGTTGCGAGCGCGCCGGAGCCTATCCCAGCTGACTTCGGGCAGTAGGCGGGATACACCCAGAACTGGTTGCAGGGCACACAGACAACTATTCGCACCTATGGGCAATTTGGAGTGGTGAATCGGCCTATCATGCATGTCTTTGGAATATGGTAGTAAACCGGAGTGCCCAGAGGAAAGTCATTCAAGCACGGGGAGAGGACATGCTCTATTTTGCCGATGGTAGCTTGAGCAGGGAGACGTGTGCCATTTTACTAAAATAAACGGTCCACTACCATGAGGATGACCATGTTCCCATTGGAGGGCAAAAGGATGCGGCACCATGGTCGCCGCAGTACTGGCAGGGGCTGGAGAAACCCAGCAGGGGGCCGGCTGGAGGTCACAGGTCGGCAAGGCTCGGATGTACAGGCGGTGCAGAACAGACTGAACATTGATGTTGTGTTCAGGCATGGTTTTTGAGAAGATTAAGATGGGCACCTTTGTGGCCTCGGTGGAAAAAGACCAAGGCTGAAAGGAGAATTGAATTTGGCAGCTCGACAAAAATGCACGAACCTGTCGGGGATTACCGTCGAATCTTTACGGGCTTCCGACCTTTGGTTCCAGAACATCCGGAACCGACATTGGTGCAGTGGCTGGTGGGGCCTCAGGTTTTGGGCGCAACTGCGCAGGGCAAATCGGAGTTGGCAAAGCGGTTGTGGGCGCTAGGTTCTGGCACACCTGATGCATCAGCTGGGTGAGATTCTTCACCTCCTCGGATAGTTTGTTGATGACCCTCCACGCGAACCACTTGATCCATTCCAGGAATTTGTGCACTGGTCGTGAGTTGGTCAGTTCATACTGTCAGAAGCAGGACAGGATGACCAAATGCGACACTGGTTTATTTTGTAAAAGGGAAGTGGGAGACTGGAACGCTGACAGAGAAGGAGCAGCAAAGACACTGCGCAGACACCATCTGAGAGCAGGAGCTCGTACATGGCAGGTTGCTTTCGGACTGGGGACACGTTAGCTGGCAGATCGACGGGCAGATGTACGTGAGCTGTGACAGCATGGAGTCACTCTTTTTGTTATCAAAATAGCTGCAAGCAAAGTGAGAAGGAAGGAGTATTAGTTGATTGGGATCAAATTAAGGATACATTTGGGTCAATAGTTAGTCAATGATGCTTTACATAAAAAGTATGCGCTCAAGAGGAAAGATTTGGAGTACCCTATTTTCTGCACCATGAGGCACACTTAAAAGCCTTTAATTTTCTCAAAAAACAAAGGTGCGTCTTTCAATAAGGTGTGCCTTGTGTGGACCAAATTCCAAAATCTGTAAAGTTGTTTTGTGTGGCTTCCGTAATATTCAGGTGTAATGTGAAGACCCGATAAACCAATCAGCGGACATTAGTTTTATGTAGATTGGGGCAAAAAACAATCAGAGGACTGGACGTAACACGGAGAGGAGTACGTACCTCCGCCGCCATTGGTAAATAAATACTATCGTTTGTGCAAAGTAAACAGCATTAGGACCCTCTAAAATGGCATGGACAAAGAAATGCTTGCAAGGCACAATTAAAGCTTTTTGGAAAGCCAGGTTCATTGCAGAAGAGCAACGTGAGGACAAGACAATGAGAGGGAACTTGGCATGTTTAGTAGCGAACTTGCCCAACTGTTTAATTTGGATACAGCAAATGAGGACTTGGACAGATTTGCGAATGAATATCGAGTAACAGTAATGTGAGTACAGTAGAGTAAATGGTTAAACAGTAGAATAAAGTACAACCGAACTCACTGTCTTGCTCCCATGATGTTTTATTGTTTGCCGTAAATCATGGCATGCATGCGCCCTATAATGCGGTGCGCCCTATGTGTGGATTAAATACAAAATAGACCCCGCAATTGAGTCTGCACCTTTTAACCCGAAGCGCCTTATGGTGCAGAAAATATGGTACTGTGTTGGTCCCTTTGAATTGTAAATGTCTTGTTCAGATAGGTTAATAGGCTAGACATTTTGTGAGAAGAGATTAAATCGACTGATGAAGATTAATAATTGCGCAAACTCTAGTTTCATTTTTTGATGGACAGCAACAATATTATGATTAATTTGTTGAATATTTGTCATGTGATATGTTTCCAGATTAGTAGATTGTTTTATCAGAAATCGTGAGAATAAAGAAGGCAGTTTAATTTGTAAGATTGCAGCTGAATGCCACTTGTAAGAGTCAACAAGAGAGATCTTTGCAGGAGCATCGATGGTTCCTGATTTCACAGTTTTTGATTTGATATTTACCAGTTTAATTTGGTTTAGCAGGGATATAGCAACTTACAGATTTAAATTCAAAAGCAAAATTTCATTTTTAATATATATGTACATACACAGGCTAACATCAGGATGGAAAAAGAAAACTAGCTGAAAAGTGGCATTTCATCTACAGTTAGTACAAAATGCTTCGGCGAGACTGTTCACACGGAAGAGAAAATTTGATCACATTACCCCAATATTAGCCAACTTACATTGGCTCCCGGTTCATTTAAGATGTGACTTCAAGGTTCTTCTATACCTGAGCCTCTGAGTGTCTCCCATGTCGGTGTCCGAGGCCGGATCGCAGGTGACAAAATGTCCTGGCGGCGCCAGCCGGCTGCCAAAGGTCTCGTAGAGTGTCCGGCTGAAGTCGGGCGGGTTGTCGTTGGTGTCAGCCACGCCCACCATAATGCTGACGATGCTGCTGAGCGTCGGATCGCCCCGTTCGTCGCACGCACCACAAAATTGAAGCGCAGCCTGCGCTCGTAGTCAAGCAGCCGCGCCGTCAGCAGCAGGCCGCAGTTGCACTCCACGTGGAAGTAGTCGCTGCTGTTGTGGATGTCCGACACCATCTCGTAGCTCACCCTGGAGTTCTTATCCGAGTCTTGATCAGACACCTGTAGGACACTGGTTCCGATCATGGCGTTCTCAGGCAGCACGGCCAAGTACGCAGGCTTCTGGAAGACAGGCGCGTTGTCGTTGAGGTCCTGCACCACCATGTCCACGTCTACTTTTATTCACCACGTTAGTTCTCCTCGATCGTTATGGCCGCTGTTTACATTTCACCACACGCACATGCGATCGAAGCCACGCAGCTGCTAGCTGACCAGGTAACAGACATGGAGAAAAAATGACCAAACTCACTGATCATTGTTCTGGGTGATTTTAACAGAGCAAACCTCGCACACGAACTCCCCAAATACAGACAGCACCTAACGTTTTCCACCAGAGGGACACAGACACTAAATCACTGCTACACCGTAATAAAGGACGCATACCGCTCTGTGCCCTGTGCAGCTTTAGGAGTCTCAGATCACTGTCTAGTTCATCTGATCTCAACCTACAGGCAGAAATTAAAAAACATCTAAGCCTGTGGTGAGGACTGTGAGGAAATGTACAGTCGAGTCAAAGCAGGACCTACAGGCCTGCTTTGACTGCATCGATTGGGGTGTTTTTGAAGCTGCAGCTTCAGACCTGCATGAATTCACCAATACTGTGACATCATACATTAGCTTTTGTGAGAACTTGTGTGTGCAGACTACGACCTTCTGCGCGTACAACAACAACAAACCTTGGTTTACACCAAACCTCAGGATGCTGCGCAAAGCCAAGGAGGAGGCCTACAGGAGTGGGGACCGGGACCTGTTTAGGCAGACCAGGAACACACTGAACCAAGAGGTCAGGAAAGCCAAGAGGTGTTATGGGGAGAGCCTGGGCAGACACCTCTCTGCCAATCCTGATCCCTCAACAGTGTGGAACGGCCTGCAGAGCATCACGGTATCGGTCCGCGGGTCACATGGTGCCGGGCCGCCAAGCCGCACAGAAAAAGCGACTATCAATTAATTCAGGTCAAGACGCTCGTCCCGATCACGTGACATGTTTCCCCAGTCGAGCCTGCAAAGCGAGCAAAAATGAGTAAAAATTTACTTTGAAAAATATAAAAAATTGGCGATTCTTTCCCAATTAAATCCGTCGGTTCAAGCCCAACGAGGAGACGGAAGAAGAAGAGGCTACAACTTCTAAGAAAAGGAAAGCTGCATTTAAAATAACATTTCTGGAGTCCTACTCAAAATATGGATTTATCGCCTCAGGTGACTGATGCGCTAAGCCCACTCTGCATAATATGTGGCGACAGGCTATCTAACGAGGCAATGAAGCCTTCGGCACATGGAGACCAAGCATCCTGCATTAAAAGACAAACCTTAACCACTTCGGGTGTCAATGTCTCCGATTACGTCTAGATGGGACCGGTTCGTTTCTCAGAAACAAGCTCAGTGCTCCCACTAATTCAACATAATGGTGAGTTTTATTTTTATGTCGTTTATACTTGTTTTTATGCCAGTCATATCATTTTATTTCATCATATTTATATATTTATTATAAATGTATTATTTATTCATATAAATGTATTATTTATCTATATAAAGGCCGATCTGTGAAAATATTTCTGACACATAACCAGTCCGTGGCGCATAAAAAGGTTGGGGACCACTGCTGTAGAGAACCCAAGGCTTGCAAACCAGCTAAACAGGTTTTACTGCAGGTTTAAACGGTCCACCCACACAACAGGACCTCCTGCAGTACAATCAACACACACACCTCCACCCACAACCCCACTGGCCACACCTCCATTGTCGTTATCACCTACTCTCTCTCTTTCAGAAGCCGCGCCTGCACTCCAGATCCGTGAGGAGGAGGTGTGTCAGATGTTCCGGAGACAAAAGGTCAGTAAGGCACCAGGCCCAGACGGCGTGTCCCCCTCCTGCTTGAGAGTCTGTGCTGAACAACTGGCACCCACCTTTGCACGGGTCTTTGACCGTTCCCTGGAACTGTGTGAGGTTCCCTCGTGCTTCAAGAGCTCCACCATTGTACTGGTTATCAAAAAGCCCACCATCACAGGTTTGAATGATTACAGACCTGTCGCCCTGACATCTGTGGTCATGAAATCCTTTGAGAGGTTGGTGTTGAACCACCTGAAGTACATTATGGGCCCCCTGCTCGACCCCCTGCGGTTTGCCTACCAGGCAAACAGGTTGGTGGACAATGCGGTCAACGTGTGACTGCCCTACATACTGCAAGACCGAGACACCCCAGGGACGTATACCAGGATCCTGTTTGTGGACTTCAGCTCGGCGTTCAACACCATCGCTCCTGACATCCTCCACCAGAAGCTCATCCAGCCTGCGGTGCCTGCTCCACCTGTCAGTGGATCACCAGCTTCCTATGTGAGGCTGGGGACCATCACATCAGACACCCGGACCACCAACACTGGTGCCCCCCAGGGGTGTGTCCTCTCCCCACTGCTCTTCTCTCACTATACCAATGATTTCTCCTCAGGCAACTCTTTTGTGAAGCTCCTGAAGTATGTGGATGACACCACTCTCATCGGACTGATCCGGGACGGTGATGAGACTGCGTACAGACAGGAAGTGGAGCGGCTGGTCCACCACCTTAAGCTGAACCCACTCAAGACCGTGGAGATGACAGTGGACGTCAGGAGAGACCCTTCACCACTTCCACCTCTCATCATCCTCACGAATGCTATTCCCTCCACAGACACCTTCAAGTTCCTGGGATCCACAATCTCTCGGGACCTGAAATGGACCTGCCACATAGACTCTGCTCGGAAGAAGGCCCAGCAAAGGCTGTATTTTCTGAGACAGCTCAGGAAGTTCAACTTGCCACATGAGCTGCTGAAGACCTTCTATACTGCCATCATCCAGTCTATCCTCTGTACCTCCATTACTGTCTGGTTTGGATTGACCACCAAACAAGACAAGCATAGACTGCAACGGACAATCAGGACTGCAGAAAAGATAATCAGGACCAACCTCCCATCTATCCAAGACTTGTACCTGTCCAGGACCAGGAAACGTGCAAGTAACATCTCTACAGACCCTTCTCACCCAGGTCTGTTCGAACTACTCCCATCAGGACAGGGTTACAGAGCGCTGTACGCCAAAACCAGCAGACACAGATAAACTTATATACTTCTTGAACTTCGGACCTGGCGCCCGTCAGCATGTTGGTGGCCCTGACCGTGAGGCGGTAGTGCGGCACCGTCTCGTAGTCCAGCGGGTACAGCACGCCCATGTCGAAGCTGATGTCGAACTGCCGCGGCGGGTCGCCGCCGACCAGGGTGAAAACGTTGGGCTTGCCCCGTTGGGCTGCTGGCGTTGATGCTCAGCAGCGAAGTGGACATGGCCACGTCCTCGCGCACGGTGACACCGTAAAAGGTCTTGTCGACATGGCTCGGTTCAGCACGCTAACAGGAAGCTCCACCTCATTAGACATGGCACACTTGTTGTCGCTGTCTGCTTGCTGGAAAACAGTCTGCCCGAGCTGATCCTCGACTGGCAATGGTTTCAATGTATGTGTAGTGTGGCCATACTTGTCCTCCCCCGTGTTGCATGGTTTCTCTTTCACACTGATGCTGTTTTGGCAAGGAATGAGAAGTGACGGACGCCCATTTTGAAGCACATGAGTTTTGAAGACGCTTGTGGGTGCCGTCAAGGCAGACTTTGCCTATAATGACCCAGCCTAAGTCCAGGAGCTGGGCAAAAGGTGCGTGACTTGATCTCTCACTTTGTGCGCACATATCATATCTCTCCCCAACAGGATCATCATCTCTGCATCAGGATCCAGCTTGCGAATGTGAGGAGCGAGGTGTTTCAATTGCGTATGTGCGAGGGCTACCTCTGGAGTTGGAATCTCAGATTTGTTATTCATTATTTCATAGCACTCAATGAGAGGTGGAAGGTCTAGGCACACAGCTCCATTCACTGCTTCGATCTGAAAGTCCACCACCTTCCTGCCGATCATCTCCGTGGTACTGGCGCAGGTCTTCATCAGGTAAGGGGAGAAGCTGCTCTTGACTTTGAAAAGGTGGAAAAATTCAGAGTGGGCGAGTGAGCGGTTGCTCTGATCGTCAAGTATGACATACATCTTGACAGAGCGATCTGGCTGGCCCTGAGGGAAGACACGCACCAGGCACACCTTTGAGCATGAGCGTGGGAGGTTAGGGTTAGGGTAACCCTTGCCACAAACCTTAGCGCATCGTGACGTCACTTCAAGTGGGGAATTGCCTTGCGCCACTGTGTCTATTTGTGGAGGGGCCATTTGGTCGGGAGGCAGAGAGGTGTCTGGGTGCATAGCGGAGCTCTGTCTTTGGCTGTCACACTCACCACATTTCAATGATGCCTGACAATCCTTGGCAAGGTGGTTTGGGGCGCAGCATTTAAAGCAGCGTTTATGTTCTTTAGGAATGTCTTTTCTTTCCTGTAATGTTTTTGCTCTAAATGATCTGCATTTTTCCGATAGATGTGTTTTCTTGTGCACATGGCAATAACGAGCCGGATCATTGTTTTCCTTTCCATCGTCTGCGGAATTTAAGGTGTTTGCATCAGGGGTACCAGACACGTCTGTTTTGCACACAGATACAGCAATCTTAAATTCACTTGGCTTGAATGGAGCTTTCTCAACTTTGCCGTACGGCTGGCTACTGATGGACAGGCTGAAGTTTGGGTTGTTTCGAGACTTGCCTTGGCCATACACAAAGTCGACAAAAAAACGAAAAGGGAGGGAAAGATATCCTGTAGCGCTCCTTGTACTTTGTGCCTACACTGAGCCATTTCTCCTGCAAGCTTGAAGGTAACTTCTCCACGATAGGCTTTATCACACGAGGCGTGTCGAGGTAAGCAAGGCCAGGAAGATATCCATCGTTTTTGGCTGCTAATAGCTCCATGAGGAGATCACTGAGCAACCTTAGCTTTGTGTTGTCTCTAGCAGACGGATGGGGAAAATCGTCCACTCTTTTGAACAGGGCATTTTCAATTATTTCTGGTGTGCCGTAGCATTCATGCAGTCTATTCCAGGACAGTTGTAGGGCAGCTTTAGGCTTTGTGAAATAAACAGCACGGATCCTCTTGACATGTTCAAACGAGTCATTATCGAGCCACTTCACTAAGAGGTCCAGTTCCTCACTATATGATAAACGCAAGTCTTGTGTTGCAGTTAGGAATGAGGACTGCCATGGCCTAAAATTATCTTATCAAATTTTGTGACTCCAGTAGCCACAAATCCTTTGCGAGCAAGAAACTTGGCAAAGTCTATCATGTGTGGAGGGCTGGCATGAGGAGGAGAATGTTGTATATGTGGACTGTCCGGTGGCTTTGGGGCAGATGTGTGCCTTGCTGCATGTGAAGGCTAAGCGGGGGTTCCGATGTCACTCTGGAGAGGCCTGAGGTTATCACACGAAGGCCTGAAGTCATCCATCCGTGGTGGTGTCGTAGGTGTGGGTGATGACTGTCGTAGGAGGCTATACTTACAATGTCTGATTGCACCATGAAATGGGGGGCCATAATACTGTGTGTCGATTGCCTCTTGGAACGGCTTCTTTTCCTCATGTTCCTCATTCACTGATGGTCTGCAGGCGTTGTGTGAGGGCCTCTCCTCAGCTGCCGCAGGTGGTTGACTATGTGTGGGGTCACGGAGCCAGACTCCACTGTAAGCTACAAACCGGATTTGGTTGAAGTTGGGAAATTGTGTAAAATGTAAATAAAAACAAAATACAACGATTTGAAAATCTTTCTCAACCCATATTCAAAGACAACCCATATTTAATGTTCAAACTGATAAACTTAATTGTTTTTTGCCAAATAATAATTAACTTAGAATTTCATGGCTGCAACACGTCCAGTAGAAGTTGGGAAAGGTGGCAAAAAATTCTGAGAAAGCTGAGAAAAGCTCATCAAACACCTATTTGGAACATCCCACATGTGATCAGGCTAATTGGGAACAGGTGACATGATTGGGTATAAAAGGAGCCTCCAAAAAACATGCTCAGTCATTCACAAGCGAGGATGGGGCGAGGTTTGCCACTTTGTCCACAACTGCGTGAGAAAATAGTTGAACAGTTTAAGAACAACATTTCTCAAAGCAAAATTGCAAGGAATTTAGGGATTTCAACATCTACGGTCCATAATATCATCAAAAGGTTCAATAACTGCACGTAAGCACCACGGCCGGAAACCAAGACTGAATGACCGTGACCTTCGATCCCTCAGACACCACTGCCTTAAAAACCGACATGAGTGTGTAAAGGATATCACCAAATAGGCTCAGGAAAACTTCAGAAAACCACTGTCAGTAAATACAGTTCGTCACTACATCAGTAAGAGCGGGTTAAAACTCTACCATGCAAAGCAAAAGCCGTTTATGCACAACATCCAGAAACGCCGCCGGGTTCTCTGGGCCCGAGCTCATGTAAAATGGGCTAATGCACAATGGGAAAGTGTTTAGTGGTCTGATGAGTCCACTTTTCAAATTGTTTTTGGAAACACTGGACATCGTGTCCTCCAGACGAAAGAGGAAGCGGACCATCCGGACTGTTATCAATGCAAAGGTCAAAAGCCAGCATCTGTGATGGTATGGGGGTGTATTAGTACCCATGGCATGGGTGACTTACATTTCTGTGAAGGCAACATAAATGCTGAAAAGTACATACAGATTTTGGAGCAACATATGCTGCCATCCAAGCGACGTCTTTTTCATGGACGCCACTGCTTATTTCAGCAAGATAATGCTAAGCCACATTCTGAACAAGTTATGACAGCGTGGCTTCGAAGTAAAAGAGTCCAGGTTCTCCCCTGGCCCACTTGCAGTCCAGACCTGTCTCCCATTGAAAATATGTGGCGCATTATGAAGCGTAAAATACGACAGGGAAGACTCCGGACTGTTGTACAACTGAAGTGGTTCATCAAGCAAGAATGGGAAAGAATTCCACATGAGAAGCTAAGAGAATTCGTCTCCTCTCTTCCAAAACGTTTATTGAGTGTGATTAAAAGAAAAGGTGAAGTAACGAAGTGGTAAACATGCCCTTTCCCAATTTCTACTGCACGTGTTGCAGCCATGAAATACTAAGTTAATTATCAAAGTCAAAGTCAGCTTTATTGTCAATTTCTCCACATGCCAAAGACACACAAAGAAACCGAAATTTCGTTCCCCCATCCCACGGTGACAAGACATGGCTCACAACAGACAAACAAGTAAACAAGTACAACAAAAGCGTGCTGAATAAATAATGAATAAATAACACAACAATAAATAAATAAATAAGAGGAGCAGAAAAAAAAAGGAGCAAGTGCGCGTACAGCAGACGTTCCCGAAAATAGCGCAACAGTGCCGCACGCTACGCAGAAGGGGGTAGCGAGTTCAGGGCCCTAACAGCCTGGAGAAAGAAGCTGTTGGCGAGTCTGGTGGTGCGGGAGCGCAGGATCCTGTACCTCTTCCCAGAGGGCAGAAGGTCAAACAAAGAGTGAGCCGGGTGACTCACATCTCTGGCAATCGAGGTTGCCTTGCGGGCGAGATGGGAGGTGTAAATGTCCTTCAGGGAGGGGAGCGAACCACCAATAATCTTACTAGCCGTATTCACTATGCGCTGCAGGGCCTTCAAGTTCTGTTCAGTGCAGTTACCACCCCAGACAGCGATGCAACTGGTGAGGACGCTCTCAATGGTGCCACGGTAGAATGTAGACAGGACTGCCTGAGGAGCACATGCATGCCTGAGCTTCCGCAGGAAGTACAGGCGGCGCTGAGCTTTCTTTGCCAGTGACGAGGTGTTTGCGGACCAGGAGAGGTCCTCACTGATGTGCACCCCCAGGAACTTGGTGCAGTTCACCCTCTCCACCACAGCACCGTCGATGATCAGCCACCAGAGTCGTGTCGTCAGCAAACTTCACTATGCGGTTGTCGCTGTAGGTCGCAGAGCAGTCATGCGTCAGCAGGGTGAAGAGCAATGGACTGAGCACGCAGCCCTGGGGGGCCCCCGTGCTCAGCGTGATGCTGGCGGAGATTTTGTCGCCAACACGCACCACCTGAGGCCTCTGACAGAGGAAGTCCAGTAGCCAGTTGCAGAGGGAGGTACTGAGGCCCAGCTCGTCGAGTTTGGAGATGAGTCGCTGCGGCACAATGGTGTTGAAGGCAGAGCTGAAGTCCACAAACAGCAACCTCACATATGAGTCCTTTCTCTCCAGGTGGGTGAGGGCCGAGTGGAGGGCAGAGCAGATGGCATCCTCAGAGGACCGCTTGGCACGGTACGCAAACTGGAAAGGGTCAATGGTGGGGGGGAGAAAGGACTTGATGTGCTCCATGACCAGCCGCTCAAAGCACTTCATGATGATGGGCGTCAGTGCCACAGGGTGGTAGTCATTGAAGCAGGACGGTGCAGGTTTCTTCGGCACAGGAACGATGGTGGCAGCCTTGAAACACGAGGGGACGATGGCCTGCTGCAGGGAAACGTTAAAGATGTCCGTGAAGACACCCGACAGCTCCCCAGCGCAGTCCTTCAGCGCTCGACCCGGGATGTTGTCAGGGCCCGCTGCCTTACGGGTGTCAATAGCGGCAAGCGCCCTCCTCACACCGTCGGCAGAGAGGCGCAGGGGCTGCCCGTGTGGGGGGGGGGAGTGGTCTTCAGCGGGCAAGTGCTGTTCTGGGCGTCGAAGCGAGCAAAGAAGCGGTTCAGATCGTTCAGCAGACGGACGTCGCCCTCACAGCTCCTCGGCGCGGGCTTGTAGTCCGTGATGGTCTGAATGCCCCGCCAAAGGCTACGTGCGTCCTTGCTGTCCTTGAAGTGGGTGGAGACCTTGCACGAGAACGCCTTCTTTGCTTCTTTGATGCCTCGGGACAGGTCGGCCCTCGCTGTCCTCAAGCCAGCCTCATCCCCCGCTCTGAAAGCTGTCTTTGTAGTGTATTCAATTGAATTTAGGTTGAAAAGGATTTTCAAATCATTTCATTTTTTTTATTTACATTTTACACAATTTCCCAACTTCAACCGAATCCAGTTTGTAATAATAATAATAATAATAATAATCTATAATAATAGTTTTCTCTGAGCACTCCAGTTTCCTCCCAAACATGCTTGGTAGGCCGATTGAGCACTCCAAATTGCCCCTAGGTGTGAGTGTGAGTGAGAATGGTTGTTCGTCTCTCTGTGCTCTGCGATTGGTTGGAGACCAGTTCAGGGTCTCCCCCGCATACTGCTGGGATAGGCTCCAGCACGCCCGCTATTCTTCTAAATCTATGTCTAGCCTAGCTCATTGCCTTTTAATTTCCAACTGCTTCTTTGAATATGCTACCTTGGTTGCCGCTGCTTTAGCCAAAGCTCTGGCTCTGGCAGCTGCCTCCAGAACGGAATTGTAGGATGATGAGTGCTTGGAGTTACCACTAGCTCTCGATGCACTGCGGACTGATGACTTGGAAGATGAAGGTCGACGTGAAGTCTCTTCAAAGTCTACCGTCTCCATGTCGACAACGCTGGATACATCTTTGTCAGCCATGTTTGGATCTTGTGTTGTTTCCTCAACTCACTGTGGTGTGGCTTTTTACTGTACTGATCCCTCTGTGCGTTATGTACTTTGTGTACCTTATCACAGTTCATCAGCCAGCCAAACTCATGAGTCAGGATTCAAAGTGTCTTGTTCCCTTGATTTCCATCCAGTGTCAAACACAACGAATAAAACTGCAAATGAAACAACAAAAACACTTAGTTTCTTCCACAGTATTGTTCTTATAAACTGTAATGAAGTTATCCAACAAAACGATTACAGCTTACAGCCATTGCTTCCGTGAGCATAAGTGGAGAAAAAATTGCCTGGATGGCGCGAGTAAGCCTAACGTCTCTCAAATTCATTAGTTGTCAAGTTTCTTTAACTTCCGGTGCATTTCAAAATAAAGTGCTGATTCGCTTCCGAACGACAACTTGTGTATGTTTCCTTACACTAGGCACCCTATGTCCGGCCCGCGGGCCAATTCCTGCCCGCGTCTAAATTTGGACCGGCCCGAAGCATTGTCATAAAGTCCATAAATTGCCCACTGGCACGGTTGTGAGGACCTGCGCGCCCCAGAGCGAGCCAAAGAAATGAAACTCGTCCGAACGGGAAAGGTGAGAAGCTCCGTCATCCGGGAGGGACTCGGAGTAGAGCCGCTACTCCTCCACGTTGAGAGGAGCCAGATGAGGTGGCTCGGGCATCTCATCAGGATGCCTCCTGAACACCTCCCTGGGGAGGTGTTCCGGACATGTCGGCATGTAGAGGAGACGGCTCTGTATGTGAGTGAAGTTGGAGTAGGGCCCCAACTTCACTCACATACAGAGCTGTCACGTCCCACGTCTTTCCTTGCACTTTGTTAACGCTACAATATAGTTATATACTAGATCTGTGGAATAACAACGAGGCTGACGTCAGGGCGCACGCACGGCATTGTTGACAAAGGACAAAGAATTTCATCAATGGATTTAATGATTTAGTGTGCACAGATGGTTTGATAATATTATTGCTCATATAATAGTTATTTAATATCTAATTTATATATCGTTATATGGGCCTGTGGAATATTTTGACGTGCAAGCGCCGTCAGTGGCGCGCACCCATTGTTGACAAAGGACGATCGATGGATTTAATGAATTGGAGTGACGCAGATGGTTTTATAAACGTTTTATTTATGTAATAGTTTTTTTAAATAACTCTGAATGTTATGTCAGGCCCGTTCGCAGCTCTTCGTTTGTGTTTATATCACGTTAGCATACCTATCGTTTAGCCTGTTGTTGCTCGTTCATGTCTGTTCTTGGTGTTGGATTTTGTCGAATAAATTTCCCCCCATAATGCGACTTATGCTCCGGAGCGACTTATATGGTTTTTTTTTCACGTTATTGTGCATTTTATGGCTAATGCGACCTATATTCCGGAGCGACTTTTAGTCAGAAAATTACGGTAATTTTCTGAGATTGCTGATTTGAATGAAACCAAGCTATATTCAAATGGTGATAACTAAAAAATAGTATGAGAGAATCCTACCTTTTTCTTCTGTTGAAAGAACATAGACTAATCCAATCCAATTTGGGACCACATACCATATTTTTCTAACTATAAGTCGTGTTTTCTTTCATAGTTTGGGTGGGGTGGCGACTTATACTCAGGAGCGACTTATATGTGAAATTATTCAAAAATTTTCAAAATTCAAAAATCTGCAATGTAGTGAAACCGCAATAAATGAAACGTGATGTAGCAAGGGATTACTGTAATTTGAACTGCAACTGACATCAGCGGCGCGATGCACACACGGCGGTTGTTTACATAAAGGACAAAGGATTCGATCATGGGATTTAATGACTTGGAGTGACAGAGATTGTTTGATAAAATTGTTGTTTATAATTATAAGAGGCTGTGGAATAATTTGAACTGCAACTGACGACTCCGACGTCAGCGGCGCAGCGCACATGTGGCGTTTTTTTACATAAAAGACGAAGATTTTGATCAATGGATTTAATGTTTTGGAGTGACACGGATGGTTTGATAATATTGTTGTTCATATAATAGGAATTTGATATGTACAGTCAAACCTCGGTTTTCGACCACAATCCGTTCCAGAAGGCGGTTAGAGAAGCGAATCGGTCGAATTCCGAATCTATTTTTCCCATTACAAATAATGGAATGTTATCCGTTCCAAGACTAAAAAAAACGCCTTTTTTAAGCATTTTTTTATTTGCGCATTTTTATTCGATCGCGCAACTGCAGCGCACCGCCGAACGCACAACCGTAGCGCGTTGCAGACCGCGCAACTGCACCACGCTGGTTGCATTATTGTGACAGAGCCTTCGCTGAAATTTAAAAAATATTTTTAAAGTCTTGATGTACTTTCCAAAATTTAAGTGGACCTCAGTGCGCAGGGAGCTTAATTTTGACCGATTGCGCAACTGCAGCGCGCCAGGCGCTCACTGTCGCATTGCTTTAAGAGCGTCTTTGTGTTTTAGAATGGATTTTCTGCTCCCACTTGTTTTCTTTCAAGGCATGATTAGGGGTTCATACAATCCTCAAAGTAACGAAAATACAATAACAACGGAGTCAGTCGGCATCCGGGCCGCGCTGTCGGGTTTTCTCGGGTCCTCCCCGCTCATCTCGCGAGGTTCGACCTCTGATTTTTGTTCAACAACCGAAGCAAAAAAAATCGCGAATTTTTTGTTCGAATTCCGATTTGTTCAAGAACCGGGACATTCGAAAACCAAGGTTTGACTGTACTTTATATATTGTTTTATGGGCCTGTGGAATAATTTGAACTGCAGCTGACGAGTCCGACGTCAGCGGTGCGGCGCACACTCGACGTTGATTCCATAAAGGACGAGCGATGGATTTAATGATTTGGAGTGACACAGATGGTTTGATAATATTGTGGTTTATATAATAGGAATTTGATACATACATTATATATCGTTATATGGGCCTGTGGATTAATTTGAACTGCAACTGACGAGTCCGACGTCAGCGGTGCGGCGCACAGGCGGCGTTGATTCCATAAAGGACAATCGATGGATTTAATGATTTGGAGTGACAAAGATGGTTTGATAATATTGTTGTTTATATAATAGTTATTTAATATATAATTTATATATCGTTATATGGGCCTGTGGAATAATTTGAACTGCAACTGACGACGAGTCCGGCGGCGCGGCGCACACGCGGCATTGTTTACATAAAGGACAATCGATGGATTTGATGATTTGGAGTGACACAGATGGTTTGATAACGGTGTTATTTATGTTATAGTTATTTGGATAACTGTTGATGTTACATCAGGCCCATTCTCAGCTCTTCGTTTGTGTTTATGTCACGTTAGCATACCGTATCGTTTAGCCTGTTATTGCTCGTTCATGTCTGTTCTTGGTGTTGGATTTTGTCGAATACTTTTTCTGCAAAATGCGACTTATACTCTGGTGCGACTTTTATATGTTTTGTTTTGTTTATTGTGCATTTTATGGCGGATGCGACGTATTTTCCAGAGCGATTTATAATCCGAAAAATACGGTATGCTTACATTATAATAGCATACAATATTGTCTAAGCCTTGAACAATGAGTGAAAATGCTCAAAATTGGTTTTGATTTTTGGGGTTGTCTTTTCTGAAAATGCTTGGTATTTAAAGAGTTAATAAGTAGAATAGAATTTTCTGTTTGGAAAAAAATACATTTTACATGGGCAATACATTTCAGAATAGTGCAGCGCTATCTGTGCGGGTTTCATATTGTTTTAATTGACTGACCAACTGACTATTATACGACACATCTATTTAAGCCAGTGCTTCTCAAATAGTGGGACGCGGTGCGATTCTAAGGGGGGCGCATGTGACACCAGGGAACATGCTTTTCTTTTGGCTGCACTAGATTAAAGGGTAATTAGACATCCACTGCAGTAGGTGGAAGTGGTGGTATTGTCATGCTGTCATGTGTCGTCCGGATCACTTCCTGTTTTATTGTGTGATTTTCCTCTCGTTCCAGTCGGTGTGTCCTTCCCCTGTGCGTCCGGTCACGTGAACCCCTGATTCCAAGTGTGTGCACCTGCGCCAATGACAAACTGTCTTCACCTGTGTTCCCCTCCTGTGTCCATATAACCCGCGTCTTTCCCCGTATCCAGTGCCAGTGCGTCTTGCCTTGTCAGAACACTAGCGATCACGAAACCCTCGAGTTCCACGTAGAAGCCTTGTTTGAGCAACTTTGATCACCGATGTTAACTTGGTTACATCGCTACCTTGTTTTTGTATTTCCCTCGGTTCGAGGCGCTTTGATTTCCCCTTTTTCTCCCTCGGTTCGAGGCACCTTTGTTTTCCCTTTTTTCCCTCCTAGTGAGGCGTTTTTTGTTCGACTGTCAGTGGAGACAATAAAAGCCTTTTTGGACATTGAACTCTCTGCATTCGAGTCCTCTCCCTGCTCTGCGCCTGACATTACGCACTGGCCAGACATGGACTCGGCAGAGACAGCGCAGCTGGTCGCCCAAGTACGCTCCCAGACTGCGCAACTGGGCCAACAGCAGAAGAAGAAGCAGGAACTGGTAAAGAACCAGGAAGGCTTCAGAGAGGCGGTGGCCGCCCAGGTGGATTCGCTGAGTCGTCAGATGCAAGACGTCCTCGCTCTGCTGACCACGGGGCGAGCTGCGACGCCCTGTTCCACAGCGGCGCCCCCGGTGGACCACCCGGCGCCCGCGCCTCTGGCGAGGGGGATCAGACTGGCTTCCCCCGAACGATATGCAGGTGAACCCGGGCTGAGTCGAGCCTTTATAACGAATTGCGAGATGCAGTTCGAGCGAGCTCCCGGCGACTTCCCAACGGAACGCTCCCGAGTGGCATACACGATCTCCTATTTGACGGGAAGAGCCCGGACGTGGGCGACCGCAGAATGGGCCAGGAATTCCGCTACCTGTCACTCGTTTTCCGGATTCATCGAGGCCCTGCGCATGGTGTTCGATCCAGTTCCCATGGACCGAGAGAAGGCACGAGAGCTGTCCCATATCACCCAGGGTCGAGAGACAGTCAGCGACTACGCGATCCGCTTCCGCACTCTGGCCGCGGAAAGCGGATGGAACTCGACGGCTCTGTACGATGCTTTTCTCCAGGGTCTTTCCGGGACCATCCAGGACCAACTCATTTCCCTTGATCTTCCTGGGGAGCTCGACGCTCTCATCGCGTTGGCCGTCCGAACTGACAACCGACTAAAGGAGTGGAGGAAGCAGCGCGCAAGCCGGGGTGCGATCGTTACTCCTTCCGCATCATTGGGCGGGCGGTCATCCCACGAGACGCACCACCAAAGATCGATCCCGGCTGGGCCACTCGAGGGGACGGAACCCACGCAGCTCGGCCGGGCCAAATTGAGCGAAGAGGAAAGACAGCGTCGACGTCAGGAGGGCATATGCTACTACTGCGGGGCGCTTGGTCATCTCCTCCTCTCCTGCCCGGAGCGGAGTGCGCTGAGGGTAAGCACCTTCTCCGTGGTCCGGCAGAAGAATAGGGTTCTACCCGTCGGGACGCTAACCTGCCAAGGCAAGGAACTCGAGCTCGGGGTGTTGATTGACTCAGGGGCCGACGAGAATCTGATTGACTGGGCTTTTTCTCGCAGCATAGGTGTAAAGACCGAACCCTTGAACACAACCATAAAGGCTAAGGCACTTAACGGACAAGCTCTTTTTGACGTATCTTATATAACCGAACCCCTCTCATTGTCGTTTGGCACTCATCATGAACTAGTAAGACTGCATGTAGTCACCTCCCCCCTGAATCCGCTTATCCTCGGTTATCACCACAACCCTGCAATAAACTGGGAGTCAGGGGAGATAAAGGGGTGGGCATCCCAGTGCCAAGTATCGTGTGTCAAACCAAACCCTTCGATCGAGTCCACCTGCACTTCTCCCTCGGACCTTGCGTCTCCTGAATCAGAGTTCAGAGCTCCAGATCTAAACCAAGTACCCAAATGCTATCATCAACTTGCGGAGGTATTTAGCAAAGCCAAGGCGAGCTCCTTACCACCCCACCGTCCCTACGACTGCGCCATAGACCTATTGCCCGGTGCTTCGATCCCCAAGGGTAGACTTTATTCCCTTTCGGGCCCCGAAAAGAAGGCCTTAAATGACTATATCGACGCGTCACTTAAAGCAGGTCTGATCAGGCCGTCATCATCGCCTGCAGGGGCCGGATTTTTCTTTGTGGGGAAGAAAGAGGGAACCCTGCGCCCCTGCATAGATTACAGTCCCCTCAACCAGATCACGATAAAGAATCGGTACCCCCTCCCACTCATGTCGGCCGTGTTTGATCAGTTGCAGCAGGCTCGGGTATTCACCAAGTTAGATTTACGTAACGCGTATCACCTGGTGCGCATTCGGGAAGGTGATGAGTGGAAGACGGGCTTCAACACCCCCCGGGGACACTTTGAATACCGGGTAATGCCGTTCGGCCTCACCAATGCCCCCGCGGTCTTCCAAGCCATGATCAATGACGTTCTGAGTGATTTCTTAGACCACTTTGTTTTCGTTTACTTGGATGACATCTTAATTTATTCACCAGATTTGAGGACCCATGAGAGTCATGTTAAGTCGGTCCTGCAACGGCTCCTGGACCATCGACTTTATGTCAAGGCCGAAAAGAGCGAGTTCCATGCAGAAACGATATCGTTCCTTGGCTTCATCATAGCCCCAGGAAAGGTCCAGATGGACCCAGCCAAAGTAAGCGCGGTGACCCAATGGCCGGTACCGGATAGCCGCAAAAGAGTGCAGCAATTTCTAGGATTTGCTAACTTTTATAGACGATTCATACGAGGCTTCAGCGCCACTGCGGCTCCCCTGCACGCTCTCACCTCCCCGACAGTTCCGTTTCGCTGGACGGCGGAGGCTGAAGCCGCCTTCCAGGAGCTGAAGAGGCGGTTCACCACCGCTCCAATTCTTACCTTGCCTGACCCATCTCGTCAGTTCGTGGTGGACGTTGATGCCTCCAGCCAGGGAATCGGCGCCGTCCTGTCTCAGAGATCCCAGGTCGACAACAAGCTCCATCCCTGCGCCTTTTTGTCCCGACGGCTGACCCCCGCGGAGCAGAACTATGACGTCGAAGATCGGGAATTGTTAGCGGTCAAAAAGGCTCTGGAAGAATGGAGACACTGGCTGGAGGGAGCCCAACACCCCTTTCTGGTTTGGACCGATCACAAGAACCTGCAATATATCAAGGAGGCCAAGCGATTGAACTCCCGCCAGGCTCGTTGGTCCCTCTTCTTTAACCGTTTCCATTTCACGTTGTCTTACAGACCGGGGGCCAAGAACACCAAACCTGATGCGCTGTCACGCGTCTACAGCCCAGACCCGGTGTCCACAGAGCCAGAGCCCATTCTCCCCCCTCACTGCGTGGTGGGAGCCGTAACCTGGCCCATAGAGGACTTAGTGAAGCGGGCAAACCACGATGATCCACCCCCTAGGGGAAGTCCCGAGAATAGACTGTTTGTTCCGCCCCAACTACGATCCCAAGTGATCCACTGGGCGCACACCTCCCGGCTCACGTGTCACCCGGGCGTGCGAAGAACCCTGCACGTCCTCCAACAAAGATTCTGGTGGCCCTCCATGGGGGCGGACGTCCGGGAGTATGTTGCAGCCTGTTCCATCTGTGCGCGAAGTAAGAACACTCCGGGCCGCCGTGTAGGGTTGCTGCAGCCTCTCTCCATTCCCTCTCGACCATGGGCCGACATCTCTGTTGATTTTGTCACGGGACTGCCGGTGTCTAGCGGTAAGACGACGATACTCACCGTCGTGGATAGGTTCTCCAAGATGGCCCACTTCATTGCCCTGCCCAAATTACCTTCGGCCAAACGTACGGCAGTAGTTCTCATGGACCACGTCTTCAGGATCCATGGATTTCCTCGGGACGTCGTGTCAGATAGGGGCCCCCAGTTCGTGTCCCGCTTTTGGAGGGCCTTCTGCAAGCTTATAGGGGCCACCGTGAGCCTCACTTCGGGCTACCACCCGGAAGTGAACGGCCAAGCAGAACGCATTAACCAACAGCTGGAAACGGGCCTCCGCTGTCTGGTAACCCAGAACCTCTCGTCGTGGAGTCAAAACTTGACCTGGGTAGAGTACGCCCATAACTCCCTTTCCACCACGGCGACCAGGATGTCCCCCTTCATGTGCGCCTTTGGATACCAGCCCCCGCTCTTCCCCGCCAGCGAGCCGGAGGTGTCAGTTACCTCGGCACGCGCCGTGGTGAGACGCTGTCGGCGCATCTGGGCGGCGGCAAGGGCCATACTGGTCCGCCAGGGCGACAGGGTGAAGAGGATGGCTGACCGGAGACGTCTACCGGCCCGGCCAGCGGGTCTGGCTGTCCGCCCGGGACCTTCCCCTCCAGGTGGGCTCCAGGAAGCTGGCCCCCCGTTTTGTAGGGCCGTTCCCGATTTCCAAGGTCGTCGGTCCAGCGGCTGTGTGACTCCGTCTGCCTCGGTCCCTTGCGGTGCATCCCACCTTCCACGTCGGGAAGGTCAAGCCGGTTAGGGAGAGTGGGATGGTGCCGGCTCCCGCGGACGGTGGGGGGTGGGCCTGCCTACACAGTGAAGAAGTTACTGGACGTGCGCCGGAAGGGCCGAGGCTGGCAATTCCTGGTGGACTGGGAGGGTTACGGGCCAGAGGAGCGGCAATGGGTGCCGCGTAGCTATATCCTGGATCCCGGGCTATTAGATGACTTTTATGCGGCTCACCCCGATGCTCCGGGTCCGTCTGGGATCCGGCCCTAGAGGGGGGGGTTATGTCATGCTGTCATGTGTCGTCCGGATCACTTCCTGTTTTATTGTGTGATTTTCCTCTCGTTCCAGTCGGTGTGTCCTTCCCCTGTGCGTCCGGTCACGTGAACCCCTGATTCCAAGTGTGTGCACCTGCGCCAATGACAAACTGTCTTCACCTGTGTTCCCCTCCTGTGTCCATATAACCCGCGTCTTTCCCTGTATCCAGTGCCAGTGCGTCTTGCCTTGTCAGAACACTAGCGATCACGAAACCCTCGAGTTCCACGTAGAAACCTTGTTTGAGCAACTTTGATCACCGATGTTAACTTGGTTACATCGCTACCTTGTTTTTGTATTTCCCTCGGTTTGACGCGCTTTGATTTCCCCTTTTTCTCCCTCAGTTCGAGGCGCCTTTGTTTTCCCTTTTTTCCCTCCTAGTGAGGCGTTTTTTGTTCGACTGTCAGTGGAGACAATAAAAGCCTTTTTGGACATTGAACTCTCTGCATTCGAGTCCTCTCCCTGCTCTGCGCCTGACAGGTATCACTGGAAGAGTGTGCGCAAGGAATAGTCACTCTACAGTGTAGAGCAGGCGATAAAAAGTGCCACTGCACACCATGGAAAAATATTGAACAGGGTTGAACAGAACGGCAGAGAGAGACTGAGATAAGAGAATTGGAAGTCACACGAAAGCTTAGACAAGGAAATATGACGAAGCGTACGTTGCGTTCGGCTTCAGTGCGATGGGAGACGAGGAAAGACTGGTGTGTTTACTGTGCTTTACAATGTTGGCAGCGGACAGTATGAAGCCAAATAAATTAAGGCGGCACTTATAAAGTCATTGCACCCCAATTACGCTGATAAGATGCTTAAGGTTTTTCAGAGAAAATGGGCTGAATATTGCCAACAATCATCCCACTTTGTGAATGCTACTTCAGTCAATCAGCAAGCACTGTAAGCATCATATAAAGCAGCGTACCAAATTGCTCAGTGCAGGAGAAAAACACACCATTGCAGAAGAGCTGATACTACCTGCAGTCGTGGATATGGTCTCCGTCATGCTGCCTCATTTTGAGCACAGATTGTTTTATTCATTTTTGTTTTTTACTTTAAAATGTTTTATATATTGTGCTCCTGAACTAATGTTGCTGATTACTTTGGCTTGAATATCATTTATTGCTATTATTTAATTTAATATTATGTATGTTTATTATTATTTATTGTATTTTTTCCAGCATAAAATGGCAGTTGGTCATGAATGTTTATAGTTCAAATAATTATAATTTATTTTTAATTTCAGGCAAAGCGATGCACATTGAATCTGTTCTGTTACAGACTAAAAAACAATGTTATTAATAGTTATTCTTTGTTGTAAGTTGATCTTTATTTTCTATTTATATTTTGTTTCCTTTAATGTTAATAACATAGGGGGGCACGGAATGTTTTCTTCTTCCTAGGGGGGACATCACAGAAATGTATTGAGAAGCACTGATTTACGCTATGGAAGCATGCACTCTTGCACTCATTACATGTATCCTCCAAGCGTTGGCCGTTTTTTCTTCACTGCACTTCAGCTGTTATGTCCTTATTCCTTACATAATGTCTGTGCCAGGCTGTGGCTACTGTATCAAACGGTGGCGTAAGTTGTCTTTGTGTTTCCAAAAAAGCACTATATAAATGTTGTGCAGTATTATTATGATGTTTACCTCATATTCCACAGCATTATTCAATTATTACACTCTCACTGGGTCACTGTAAATAAAATTGACAGCAGGAACTTAAAAATGACTTTTAATTTAAGTATGAATTCATCTTTATTGACAAACTTTCATATTTTTTGCAGCTATTGTTATTAAAGATTATAAAACCAGCTGGTAACTCATGATTGTGTAGATAGTACAGTCATGCAACAGTACATTTATGATTGTGTTCAAAGAAGAGTACTTTGAAACAAGAAAAAAAGCAAAGAGCACTTTCAATGTGTAGCAAAAGATTGCTCGTTTATGTGGGAGGTACGGGGCTTTCATAGAGATTTCTTTTATACATAACAGCACAAGTGTAAGTCAAAATAGCTACTGAGTGCTCTTCAAATATTAACACAGTACTAAAGGTTATTTGTGCCTAATACGGATACATTTTCAATCTACTTATGTGGTATATGTGACCACATATAAAGTACCCTGTGGTAAGCTCACAACCACAAAAAGTGAAATAAATTGTGGACTAGATTTAAACAAATTTTTTAGTGCTAAAACATATTACCTACCCAACTGACTTTGTGTGCGTGCGTGCGTGCGTGCGTGCGTGTGTGTGTGTGTGTGTATGCCTGCGTACGCGCGTGAGTGCGCGTGTGTGAAGGGTGGTATAATCACGTTTCAGTGAAGCTACATGAAAAATGTACACCTGTATTGGAGATTTAACAGTATTTTTGGAATACTTCGGGGTACAAAAAGTATTATCCATTTATTCATTCATTCATCTTCCGAAGAGCTTACCCTCATCGGTGTCACATGTGTGCTGGAGCTTATCCCAGCAGTCTTTGGTGGGGTAGATCCTTAACTACTCGCCAGCCAATTGGAGTGCATACAAACAGTTACAATCACATCTATGGACAATTTAGAGCAGACATGTCCAAAGTCCGGCCTTCGGGCCAAATGCGGCCCGTGTCTAAATTTAAACTGGCCCAAAGCATTGTATCATAAAATCAATAATAAGTTGCCCGCTGGCACTGTCGCGGGGAGCTGCACGCACCAGAGCGAGCAACAGAAATGACACTAACGGGAACGCGCACATGAGCCAGCGCTCATGATCGTTTGCGAGCGTGTCTCCTCCGTCCCTTCCCAGTTCACGTGCATACAAGTGTCCATTTGCAAGATAATCAGTGACACAGACACTTCCTCGTTCAAATGTACACACTCTAAGGCGCCGCTAAAATCAGAGACGATGCACAGGGAAAGGCTAAAAACAAAGAAAAAACAAACAAAACACGGACTACTGGTGAGAACTGTCTACTTCATATTAACTCTTCACACTACTACGCGTCTGCGCCGCCCACTCACAGTGATCGCAAACAACAAAAAGACTATGGATTATTTTGTGATTAGGAAATAATTTGTTGTGTATGAAGTTGAAATAAAAAAGATAAAATGGAAAATTATTTCGTTTGGATTAAAAATCTGATGTCAAATCAATTTTCATTTGCTAAGTTTGAGCATGCCAAACAAGGAATTTGACTCCGGTACACTCGTTCTCTGTACAACATTCAGGACATGTGCAAAAATTGACAATTATTCTCAAACATTCCCTGATCTTAAACTCTCAGGAGAGCAAGGAAAAATTCAAAACTCCTACTAGGGGAAATGAAAAACCTTGACAAGAGACCACAGATGGTAGGATCCCTCTTCCAAGATGACCAGGCTGCAATGGATGCAGCGAGGACACAGTACCGTAATTTACGGACTATAAGCCGCGACTTTTTTCCAACATTTTTAACCCTGCGGCCTATAGTCAGGTGCGGCTTATATAAGATTTTTTGGGGGATTTTTGTGATACTTGATCATTTTTATACACTCGTAAAAAGGCTGTGGACCACTGTTGTGCGGTATCTTGAAGAAAAAAAATAACAACAAAAATACTATTTTGAAACACTAGTATGGCTGCTGCTTATTCTGGCTGTGTTGCTTGTGACTATTATGAGCTTTAGTAGGAATGCACGCTAGGTGACCTGCGTCAAAGGGCTCTAAAACCCTTTCTCTTACTCTGCCATGTGACTCAGAGATTACACAAAGCAGTGGCGCTGTTTGGACCATTTGCATTGTATTAAAACCCAATCAATCAGCATTTAAATTCAATTCTTCTGACATTTTGCTCACCAAAAACAAGTTGTAATGAATGTGAACTTTTAATGCAGATGGTTACTTTGAACCCTGAGGCTTAAATACAATAACAATAATAAAACAAACTTAATACAGTCAAACCTCGGTTTCGAACGTCCCGGTTCTCGAACAAATCGGAATTCGAACAAAAAATTCTAGATTTTTTTGCTTCGGTTGTCGAATAAAAATTTGGAGGTGGGACCTCGCGAGATGAGCCGAGAGGACCCGAGGAAACCCGACCGCGCGACCCAGATGCCACCTGACTCCGTTCGTTGTTATTGTATTTTCGTTACTTTGAGTATTGTATTATATGCAGTAAAGCCATCCTAAAACACAAAGACGCTCCTAAAGCAATGCGACACTGAGCGCCCGGCGCGCTGCGGTTGCGCGATCGGACCAAATTAAGATCCCTGCGCACTGAGGTCCACTTAAATTTTGGAAAGTGTATTAGGACTTTTAAAAATATTTTAGAAATTTTAGCCACCACTCTGTTACAATAATGCGACCAGCGCGGTGCAGTTGCGCGGTGCAGTTGCGCGGTCGGCGGCGCGCTACGGTTGCACGATCGGCGGTGCACTGCAGTTGCGCAATCGGACAAAATTAAGCTCCCTGCGCACTGAGGTCTACTTAAATTTTGGAAAGCAGATCAAGATTCAAGAGTTTTTATTCGCCATGTTTGAGCGTGCCAAACAAGGAATTCCACTTCGGTAAATCACAGCCTCTGTTCAACATTTAGGTGACTAACAACAACACTCAGGACATGTGAAAAATGGCAGATATTCTAAAACATCCCCTGATCTTAGACTCCCAAGAGGCCAAGGAAAAAACTCAAAACTCCAGCTAGGGGAAATGAGAAACCTTGAGAAGAGACCACAGATGGGAGGGTCCCTCTTCTAGGATGACCAGGCTGCAATGGATGCAGAGAGGACACATAGTACAAACAGTGTAGACAATTCAAAAAAGGTGTGGAGAGCAGGATGTTATTGCACAGTAATGACTCTGAGACTCTAAGAGTGGTGTGAGTTCATCAGAGCAACAGCCTGGGGGAAGAAGCTGTCTCTGTGTCTGCTGGTTTTAGTGTACAGAGCTCTATAACGGCGTCCGGAGGGGAGTAGTTCAAACAGACTGCAACCTGGGTGAGAAGGGTCTGTAGAGATGTTACTTGCACGTTTCCTGGTCCTGGACAGGTACAAGTCTTGGATAGATGGGAGGTTGATTCCAATTATCTTTTCTGCAGTCCTTATTGTCCGTTGCAGTCTGTGTGTGTTGACAGTGATGGAGGTGCAGAGGACAGACTGGATGATGGCAGCGTAGAACGTCTTCAGCAGCTCCCGCGGCAGGTTGAACTTCTTGAGCTGTCTCAGGAAGTGCAGCCTCTGCTGGGCCTTCTTCCGGACAGAGTCTATGTGGCCGGTCCATTTCAGGTCCCGAGAGATTGTGGTTCCCAGGAACTTGAAGGTGTCTGTGAAGAGAATAGTATTACTGCGGATAGTGAGGGGTGAAAGTGGTGAAGGGCCTCGCCTGAAGTCCACTGTCATCTCCACGGTCTTGAGCGGGTTCAGCTCCAGGTGGTTTTGGCTGCACCAGTGGACCAGCCGCTCCACCTCCTGTCTGTACGCAATCTCATCACCGTTCTGGATCAGTCCGATGAGAGTGGTGTCGTCTGCATACTTCAAGAGCTTTACAGGAGAGTCACCTGCGGAGAAATCGTTGGTGTAGAGAGAGAAGAGCAGTGGGGAGAGGACGTACCCCTGAGGGGCTCCAGTATTGGTAGACCAGGTGTCAAATGTGATGCTCCCCAGCCTCACACGCTGTCTCCTGTTGGTCAGGAAGCTGGTGATCCACTGACAGGTGGAGGCAGGCACCGCGAGCTGGATGAGCTTCTGTTGGAGGATGTCAGGAGCGATGGTGTTGAACTGAAGTCCACAAACAGTATCCTGGCGTACGTTCCTGGGGTGTCCAGGTGTTGCAGGATGTAAGTGCAGTCCCATGTTGACCGCATCATCCACCGACCTGTTTGCCCGGTAGGCAAACTGGAGGGGTCAAGCAGGGGGCCCGTGACATCCTTCAGGTGGTTCAGCACTAACCTCTCGAAATATTTCATGACCACAGATGTCAGTGCGACAGGTCTATAGTCATTCAAACCTGTGATGGCGGGCTTCTTGGCCACTGGAACGATAGTGTAGCTCTTGAAGCACGAGGGCACCTCACACAGCTCCAGGGAAGAATTGAAGATCCGTGCAAAGGTGGGCGCCAGCTGCTCAGCGCAGACTTTTAAGCAGGAAGGTGACACGCCGTCTGGGCCTGGTGCCTTCCTGATCTTTTGTCTCCGGAAAATCTGGCGCACTTCCTCCTCGCGGATCTGGAGTGCGGGCGCAGCCTCTGCAAGAGAGAGAGTTGGTGACCACGGTGATGGAGGTGTGGACAGAGCAGTTGTGGGGGGAGGTGAGTATGTAGATTGTGCTGCAGGAGGTCCCGTTGTGTGGGAGGACCGATCAAACCTGCAGTAGAACCTGTTTAGCTGGTTAGCAAGCCTTGGGCTCTCCACAGGACAGGGGGTTCATTTCTTGAAGCCCATGATGCTCTACAGACCTTTCCACACTGTTGAAGGATCAGGATTGGCAGAGAGGTGTCTCTCCAGGCTCTCCCCGTAACACCTCCTGGCTTTCCTGACCTCTCGGTTCAGTGTGTTTCTGGTCTGCTTGAACAGGTCCCGGTCACCACTCCTGTAGGCCTCCTCCTTGACTTTGCGCAGCCTCCTGAGGTTCGGTGTAAACCAAGGTTTGTCGTTGTTGTACGTGCAGAAGGTCTTAGTCTGCACACACAGATCCTCACAAAAACTGATGTATGATGTGACAGTGTCAGTGAGTTCATGCAGGTCTGAAGTTGCAGCTTCAAAAACTCTCCAATCGGTGCAGTCAAAGCAGGCTTGGAGGTCCTGCCTTGACTCCACTGTCCACTTCCTCACAGTCCTCACCACAGGCTTAGAAGTTTTTAGTTTCTGTCTGTAGGCCGGGATCAGATGAACTAGACAGTGGTCCGAGAGTCCTAAAGCTGCACGATCCACAGAGTGGTATGCATCCTTAATTACGGTGTAGCAGTGTCTGTGCCCCTCTGGTGGGACACGTTATGTGCTGTCTGTATCTGGGGAGTTCGTGTGCGAGGTTCGCCCTGTTAAGATCACCCAGAACAATGATTAGTGAATTTGGTAGAAGTTTCTCCATGTCTGTCACCCGGTTAGCCAGCATCTGCGTGGCTTCACTCGCACGTGCGTGTGGTGGAATGTAAACAGCCGCCATGACGATCGAGGAGAACTCCAGTGGTGAATAGAACGGCCGGCAGTTTATATGAAAAGTGCTTCTCGGAGAGGGCTGCAAAACTCTTTCAACACCGTGACATCAGTACACCAACGTTCATTAATGTAGAAACAGAGACCACCTCCCTTTGATTTTCCGGAAAGCTCCGCGCTGCGATCAAACACGTTAGAGCCGAAACCCAGCTAACTCCACGGCGTGGTGGGGGGTTCGTTCGCTAAGCCACGTTTCAACAAAACACAGCGCAGCGGATCTGCTGAAGTCCGTGTTCCTTGGAGTGAGGAGCAGCAGTTCGTCTTTCTTGTTCGCCAGGGAGCGGACATTCGCCAGATGAATTGACGGTAGGGCAGAACGGAACCCTCTCTGCCTCAGCTTAACGAGGGCTCCGGCTCGTTTTCCGCGTCACCGCCGTCGTGCTAGCTTGTATAGCACCGCCGCTCCGGCTAAAATCTCCGACAAACAGTCTGAATCAGAGAGAACAGGAGAGAAAATGCCAGAAGAAGACTGACCGATGTTTAACAGTGCTTCTGTAGTAAAAGTGATCCGGGATGGACAGCAGAGGACACAGAAAACACACAAAATAAGACAAAGAAACAGAGAGCGACTCACCGTGGCGGCCATCCGCGGCGCCATCATGACGTCAGGACTTTCAAAATATTTTCTGAATTTCAGCCACAGCTCTGTCACAATAATGCGACCAGCGCGGTGCAGTTGCGCGTTCGGCGACGGCCTACGGTTGCGTGTTCGGCGGTGCGCTGCAGTTGCGCGATTGGACAAGCATTGGGGGGGGGGGGCAGGGGTCTTGGAACGGATTTTTTTTTATCCATTATTAGTAATCGTTCGAAAACCGAGCCTCCAGCCTACAAAAGTTTGCAAGGGTATCGCTACCTGACTGCTGGTTATGTCCATTCCGTCGAGTCACAGCCAGTGGAGCGAAACGGAGAAGATGCCAGCCGTGGCAGTACAGTCAAGAAGACAGAAAAAAAGAGTCATCCGTGGGAAGGTAAGCTTATTCTGAGGTTTGTCAGTTTCTGTAACAACCTGCAACATGTGGATCTATGGATGTGACCCTTCGGAAGACTTTGATCTCGTGACTTGTGCTGTCAAGTATGAGTACGTACCTAATCTACGTGCCTGCCTTTAGAAAGCCAATATCTTAAATGGTTTTAATGACAAGATTTTCATCCATCCATCCATCCATCCATCTTCTTCCGCTTATCCGGGGTCGGGTCGCGGGGGCAGCAGCTTTAGGAGGGACTCCCAGACTTCCCTCTCCCCAGCCACTTCATCCAGCTCATCCCGGGGGATCCCAAGGCGTTCCCAGGCCAGCTGAGAGACATAGTCTCTCCAGCGCGTCCTGGGTCGTCCCCGGGGTCTCCTACCGGTGGGACATGCCCGGAACACCTCCCCAGGGAGGCGTCCAGGAGGCATCCTGATAAGATGCCCGAGCCACCTCATCTGGCTCCTCTCAACGTGGAGGAGTAGTGACTCTACTCCGAGTCTCTCCCGGATGACCGAGCTTCTCACCCTATCTCTAAGGGAGAGCCCGGACATCCTGCGGAGAAAACTCATTTCGCCCGCTTGTATCCGAGATCTCGTTCTTTCGGTCACGACCCATAGCTCGTGACCATAGGTGAGGGTAGGAGCGTAAATCGACCGGTAAATTGAGAGCTTTGCCTTTTGGCTCAGCTCTCTCTTCACCACAACGGACCGGTACAGGGTCCGCATTACTGCCGACGCTGCACCGATCCGCCTGTCGATCTCACGCTCCATCCTCCCCTCACTCGTGAACAAGACTCCAAGATACTTGAACTCCTCCACTTGGGGCAGGATCTCATCCCCGATCCGGAGAGGGCATTCCACCCTTTTCCGATCGAGGACCATGGACTCGGATTTGGAGGTGCTGACCCTCATCCCGACCGCTTCACACTCGGCTGCGAACCGTTCCAGCGAGAGCTGGAGATCACGGCCTCAAGAAGCCAACAGCACCACGTCGTCTGCAAAAAGCAGAGACGCGATGCTGAGGTCCCCAAACCGGACCCCCTCAACGCCTCGGCTGCGCCTAGAAATTCTGTCCGTAAAAATTATGAACAGAATCGGTGACAAAGGGCAGCCATGGCGGAGTCCAACCCTCACTGGGAACGAATCCGACTTACTGCCGGAAATGCGGACCAGACTCTGGCATCGGTGATACAGGGACCGAACCGCCCTTATCAGTTGGCTCGGCACCCCGTACTCCCGAAGCACCCTCCACAGAACCTCCCGAGGGACACGGTCGAACGCCTTCTCCAAGTCCACAAAACACATGTGGACTGGTTGGGCGAACTCCCATGCACCCTCGAGGATCCTGCCGAGGGTGTAGAGCTGGTCCACTGTTCCACGGCCAGGACGAAAGCCACACTGCTCCTCCTGAATCCGAGGTTCGACCTCCCGACGGACCCTCCTCTCCAGCACCCCTGAATAGACCTTACCAGGGAGGCTGAGGAGTGTGATTCCCCTGTAATTGGAACACACCCTCCGGTCCCCCTTCTTAAAGAGGGGAACCACCACCCCAGTCTGCCAATCCAGAGGCACTGTCCCCGATGTCCACGCAACATTGTAGAGGCGTGTCAGCCATGACAGCCCCACAACATCCAGAGCCTTTAAGAACTCCGGGCGGATCTCATCCACCCCCGGGGCCTTGCCACCGAGAAGTTTTTTAACTACCTCAGTGACTTCGACCCCAGAGATTGGAGAATCCGCCTCAGAGTCTCCAGGCCCTGCTTCCTCAATGGAAGGCATGTAGGTGGAATTGAGGAGGTCTTCGAAGTATTCTCCCCACCGACTCACGACGTCCCGAGTCGAGGTCAGCAGCACGCCATCCCCACTGTAAACAGTGTTGACGTTGCACTGCTTCCCCCTCCTGAGACGCCGGATGGTGGACCAGAATTTCCTCGAAGCCGTCCGAAAGTCATTCTCCATGGCCTCACCGAACTCCTCCCACGCCCGGGTTTTTGCCTCAGCAACCGCCGAAGCCGCGTTCCGCTTGGCCATCCGGTGTCCTGTCCTGGTGGCCGGACCTGTCAGCTGCCTCCGGAGTCCCGCAGGCCAAAACGGCCCGATAGGACTCCTTCTTCAGCTTGACGGCATCCCTTACCGCCGGTGTCCACCAGCGGGTTCGGGGATTGCCGCCACGACAGGCACCAACGACCTTACGGCCACAGCTCCGGTCGGCCGCCTCAACAATGGAGGCGCGGAACATGGTCCACTCAGACTCCCCCGGGACGTGGGAAAAGCTCTGCCGGAGGTGGGAGTTGAAGCTCTTCCTGACAGGAGATTCTGCCAGACGTTCCCAGCAGACCCTCACAGAGCGTTTGGGTCTGCCAGGTCGGACCGGCATCTTCCCCCACCATCGGAGCCAACCCACCACCAGGTGGTGATCAGTTGACAGCTCCGCCCCTCTCTTCACCCGAGTGTCCAAAACATGCGGCCGCAAATCCGATGACACGACTACAAAGTCGATCATCGAACTGCGACCTAGGGTGTCCTGGTGCCAAGTGCACACATGGACACCCTTATGTTTGAACATGGTGTTCATTATTGAAAATCCGTGTCGAGCACAGAAGTCCAACAATAGAACACCGCTCGGGTTCAGATCAGGGGGGCCGTTCCTCCCAATCACGCCCTTCCAGGTCTCACTGTCATTGCCCACGTGAGCATTGAAGTCACCCAGTAGAACGATAGAGTCCCCAGAAGGAGCGCTCTCCAGCACTTCCTCCAGGGACCCCAAGAAGGGTGGGTACTCTGAGCTGCTGTTTGGTGCATAGACACAAACAACAGTCAGGACCCGTCCCCCCACCCGAAGGCGGAGGGAGGCTACCCTCTCGTTCACCGGGGTGAACCCCAATGTGCAGGCGCCCAGCCGGGGGGCAATAAGTATACCCACACCTGCTCGACGCCTCTCACCGTGGGCAACTCCAGAGTGGAAGAGAGTCCAGCCCCTCTCGAGAGGGCTTGTACCGGAACCCAAACTGTGTGTGGAGGCTAGTCCGACTATATCTAGTCGGAATCTTTCTGCCTCGCACACCAGCTCGGGCTCCTTTCCAGCCAGAGAGGTGACATTCCATGTCCCAAGAGCCAGCTTCTGCAGCCGGGGATCAGACCGCCAAGGTCCCTGCCTTTGGCTGCCGCCCAGCTCACATTGCACCCGACCCCTTCGGCCCCTCCCACAGGTAGTGAGCCCATGGGAAGGGGGACCCATGTTTCCATTTCGGGCTATGCCCGGCCGGGCCCCATGGGCGAAGGCCCGGCCACCAGACGCTCGCCTTCGAGCCCCGCCTCCAGGCCTGGCTCCAGAGGGAGGCCCCGGTGACCCGCGTCCGGGCGAGGGAAAACAAAGTCCATTTATGTTTTTCATCATAAGGGGCTTGGGTGAGCCGTGCTTTGTCTGACCCCTCACCTAAGAGCCGTTTGCCATGGGTGACCCTACCAGGGGCATGAAGCCCCCGACAACATGGCTCCTAGGATCATAGCGGCACGCAAACCCCTCCACCACGATAAGGTGACGACTCGCGGAGGGGACAAGATTTTCAAGTATTCTCAAAAGTTTATGTGACAATTTCATGAATTAAAACAGGCATCAGATTAATAATAGTTATCATGTGTAACTATCATTGCTTGTGCCAAATGCGACTACATTCAGTCCAATTATATTTACAAACATTCTGTTTATAGGTACACCATGGCCAGAAGCAGAGTGCACCACCTCTGGAACCATGGGTTCTGGGGGATGAAGATGGCTGTATCCACACAGACCATTGCACATGCATGGCGGGCCTCGGAAAAGCATGTTCTCACATCGCTGCACTGCTCCTCTATCTTATGGCATGCAAGGAGGAGCGAGAAGGCGTAGCATGCACCTCCATGCCATGCACATGGGCTGAACCTAGAAGGAAAGGTTCCCTGGCAAAACCAATCAGGGACATCAGATTAAATTCAGGTGAGAGCTGCTTCTGATGATTTCAGGACATAATAACAATTACTGCAATTCACATCATTGATTTCCTTCCGTTTCCTTTTTCACAGGAAGCGACTCCAAGCGGCTGAAGCCAGCCAACCATCCCAGCGAACTGGAGCAAGACGCATTCCTGAGGGGACTGGGAGATGCCTGTCCTGATGCTGCAGCTCTCAGGATTCCTCCTGGATACCAGCCACCACCAGCACCTGTTCTGCCTCTGCTGCTCTCTCGGCTGTATGATACTGCCTTGGTGGGTGAGCCGAGAGAGGAACTGGAGAGAAGGGCAGAGCAAGTGCTGGAAAGGATGTCATGCTCAGCAGAAGCTTCTGAGAATGCTGCTTGCCCCACAAGGAAGCAGGGTGCCTCCAGACTGTGGCACGAAGTAAGGGCGGGTAGAGTGACGGCATCCAATTTCAAAGCTGTGGTGGCGACAAATGTGGATGCACCCTCGAAGTCAGTGGTGCATTCAACATGCACTACTGAGCCATCCCCACTTTGCACACCAGCTATAAGCTGGGGGCGACAGAAAGAGGCGACAGCGCTTTCTGAATACAAAGCCACAGTGGAGAAGAGCCCCAGGCATGTGGTGTTGGGTAAGACCAGCCTTGTAGTGTCTACTGAGGTGCCGCTGTGATTGTTGTGGGGACGGGGTGGTGGAGGTGAAGTGCTCTTACAAAGCCAGAGACTCATCCCTGGATGAGTTCCTGAACAACCCAGCATGCTGTCTGGCAGTAGGTTCAGATGGGCGGCCTCACCTGAAGGTGACTCATGAGTATCACTATCAGGTGCAGCCTCAGATGTATGTGTGCAACCGCCTCTACTGCGACTTTGTCGTGTATACTGAAAAGTTTCTCTTGGTGGTGAGAGTGGCACAGGACCGAGCTTTTGTAGAGCAGCATCTGTCAAAGGTAAGGACCTTCATGGTGAAGGTCGCTCTGCCTCAGATGCTCGCTCATGTGTTCACGAAGTGATGAGAACGATCATGATGCAGGTCACGTGTGTCATGTTGGTCATGTATGTCAAGCATGTGTGTTCCAGTGTCTCTGAAATGCTGTTTTTGATTGCAATCAAATGTATGCAAATACGTAGTTGTGCTAGGTTCATTTTGGCTTCACTTCTAGATTATTTTACTGGTTCTTTTATCACGGACAAACCATGCAAATACATTTACAAGTACACACACGCCTCTTTCACTGGCCATTTACTCGCCCCACTGTGGGACGACAGATGGACACATGTTACAAAGAGCAACAGACACTGACGATCATATCCACCTTATCCTGCGCACTTCCGATCAATGCCAGTGGTATTGTGCCCTCCGGAATCACAGATTTCTGCCGAAGCAGGCCAATGACCCTCTCCACATGAATCCTCACATGCAACACCTTCCTACTTTGCTCCACAGCCCTTCCCTGCAGCTGCTTCTTACCCCGAGTGAACTCTGGCATAACTCCCTCTCCATATCTGATGCCAGCAGAGGTTTGCACTGTGAATCCTCTATCTGCTAGGACCTGGTCACCCGGTAAAAGAAGATCCAGGGGGCCACTTTCCTCTGTGATGTGCTTGTCTGAAGCACGCCCTCCATAGCCTAAACTAATGAAACTGATGCTGCCCTGCGGTGTTATTGCAACAAGGTATTTCACAGTGTTCTTTTGTTTGTAGATGAGAGGAAGCACGAGCATTGAAGTCGGCACTTCGTTCTATTGAGATTTCAAAACAATCCATGACAGCCACACACTTGGGAAAAGTGGTTTTAAAGACTTCTGGCATTTTATTCCTAAGCCCATCCCGGTCTGGCCACTTGATGAGCCAAGCCAGCCTATCATACGCAACATCTAGCCATTTGCAAAATATCCTTGAGACAGGTGACTGGGAGATGTTGAAACGGTATCCAAGGTCCAGCATGAACAGGTTCAGTCGAAGCTTCATGAGAAAAATGACCATTGCTGGAAGGGAGAAAGAACATTCCGAACGGAGCGCTGTACATAAGGAAGGAGGAAGCTGAACAAGTGCATGAGTGTCGCATAGTTGGGGAGACCAGTGTAGAATATGACTGCCTTATCATCATTCTCAAATGTGTGCTGATCTAGCAGACACGTCTTATTCTTCAATGCCTCCACCTCAGCTCGGAGAGCATCAATCTCTGCTTCTTTTTCATTGATGTGCCTCACTTCCACATCCGTCTGTGTTGACACGCCTGGCTCGCCATCCGGTTCAACATCTGGGAAGACATAAAAATGTTAATAGTTGACATATTAAATTACTATGTAGTATGTACTAACATGTTTACTTGATGTTGATGTCCATTCAAATAATAGAAGGAAGATCAATTATGAAAAATTAGTTCTCTTTATCTGTAGCGCAAAAAATGAAAATACATCAAAACAGTTATGTTCAAGATTCATATAGAATGGTATATTTACCACGTTCTGATGTGATGCTTTCACTTGCATCCTGCGCCGGTGTCCTCCTTACATCGAGCCTCTCGGCGCGTTTGTAGCAGTGCAGTGATGCCTCCTTCCTCTTCTTCTTCTCAGAAAATGTGAACAAGAACAAAGTTGGCATGTAGGCAGGATGAAGAGGGTCATCACTCTTTGCACCTGAAACAGTAAATATTGTTTTTCAGACAAGCTTGATGTAAAAATGGAAACTGGTGGATCCAGTTTGGTGTTTCAGGTGGGGCCGAACTGATCTTTGGGTGTATCCGCCAGTGACAATGGATGAATCTGACTTATAATTGTAGATATGTGAACAATCTAATTATTAGAAACTAGCAATTGGACAAACATACTGTAATGAAACTGTGTAATTATGCATTCCTTAGGTCATGGCCGAGTAGCAGCAAGAAAAAGTGAATAGCAATACCTCACAGATGAATGTTGACGTCAATAAAACAAGATTACGTACCTCCCACAAAGTGATCTGAGCAGATGTACGAATAAATAGTTGGCTTCCAAAAAGTTGAAGCTGTTGCGGCCATGTTCCGCCCTACGAAGCGCCGCCACCCAGCTAACCTTTCTGGTCTGGTCCGCAGGGAACCGATATAACTTCTTGGTGTCGCTTTTTTGGAAACGATAGGCACACCTTATGACACAACAACTCTTCACCATTGTTTAAGTTGCCTACGTAACAACTTGCCACGATGTGCCACCGATACAATGCTAAAAAATGCTCTTGGCCCTATTAGCGTCCGCTGCTTTTTGCCACCCAAACAAACCGTCGGCCGGTCTGTGACGTCCCGTGCATATCCTCCATTGGTTGCCAGCCATTTGTCAGACACACAAACAACGATTCACACTCACACTAATACATACATACATGCAATTTAGGCCTACCACCCATGTTTTTGAAATGTGGGAGAAAACCGGAGTTCCCGGAGGAAATCCACGCAGGCATGGGGAGAACATGCTAGCTCCATACAGGAAGGCTGGACCGGGAATCAAACAACAACAACCTCTGCGCTGTGAGGTGGACATGGTAACCAACCACTGTGCCGCCCCTCCCCATTGTCATTGTGTTATAAATGTTCAACCGTGTCCTGCTTAATTTAGTCCATTTGATTCAGTATGGTAATGTTTAGCATCCACAAGAGATCTCTTAGACCCTGCTCTAAATGTATTGCTATTTATTTATGAATTTATTTTCAAATAGACTAGACCACCTGTCTTAGACTCGTGGACCGCGGGCCAACTGCGGCCCGCGGGACGATCATTTGCGGCCCTGTTTTAATATGAAAGCTTAACGTTAGTGCGGCCCGCAAGATTGATATGAATGACACTTGTGTGCGGAGCTGAATGAACCAATCATTGGGAAGTATATGGCTCTGGAGGGCAGAACATCGGCCGGGCTGTCCAGTGCCTCGCTCACTTATTCATGTATTCCTCCAGTCAGCTACATGGAGGAGAAGCCGTGAAGCCGCTCGGGGGGCAATCAGAGAGCGAAAGTGCGCACGCGCCACAGCCCCGCGCAACTGAAAGTTAAAGTTAAACCTGATACCTACTCCAAGTGGAATCACATATCACAGAGCCCTGTAGTGTTTTGTACTCACGCTAGGTACAAAATGTATAAGGACGACGACATGCAAAACTAATCTTTTAATGAAGATTGCGGGAGCAGGAAAACATGCTGCATTCAGGAAGGCGTATGCTTCCAACATCCGGCTACGTCACAACGTGCTGCGTAATCCTAATGCCAATCAGGACAAGACATTTGGTAGATACCCAATACGATAGGCTAAAGTTACTGGACTGGCAGTATGGACATATTCTAAGAGAATATTACAAGCCCCAAAGATGTCTCTCTCAAAACCTGCAGTCAAGAGTAAGGTCTGTGATGAGCTCAGACAATTTCAGGAAAAGTGGGGAGTACAATATTGGTTGAGCACCCGACATGTCTTATTTGCACTGAAAAAGTTGCGGTTCACAAGGAATAAAATTTGAAACCTCATTATACGGACTGGACATGCTGAGGAGTACAAAAAATACCAGGAAGATGAGAGAGCCAACCAGGTTGCCAGTCTTAAAACACGTCTACTGAGGCAACGAGATTTCTTTAAGAAAGCAACCAAAGAGAATAATGCAGCAATCGAAGCAAGCTAAGTCATTAGTGAGATGATTCCTAAAGCAGGAAAGCCATTCACAGAAGGTAAATTTGTCAAAAAGTTGTCAAGTGGCATGGTGGTACAAGATGGTGTAAAATTGGGTATCGAATTTGGCCTAGGCACATTGGCTATCCCAAAACATGTAGTAGTTCCAAAATTTCACCAGGAGATGGTGTTAAAGCTTGACATAGGGGTGACCTGATGGAAACTAACAAATCTAATAAATTAAATTGTTAGCAATTGGGAGAACACGACCTGTTCAAACACGTAGCAACGCACAATTTTGGAATATGAGTTTTCTATGCCATAATTTTAAGATGTAACAGCTTGAGCAATATCAATATATATGTTAAAGGTAGAAGAACCCATTATTATGGTTAAGGATGATTATGTTAAGATTGCTCTTTACTAGACAAGATATATGTTATTAATGTTGCAATGTTTTGTCCAACCTGTATTTAACATTGGTGTTCCATCCGTACCTGAATGTATCAAGTTGAGAGGAGACATCAAGGGCTAATAGTGAAAGAATGAGCAAAACAGGAAACAGCTGCATCCGGTGGCAGAATACAGTCATGTGCAGTGGTTGCTGCTTTGAGCACGGTTGCCAAGACAACCAGTGGTTTCCAGCTGACCTTGACAGGGATCAGCTAAGGAACATTCTCAAAACTTCCAGAAACTTCCAGAAAGGCCACCTCACGTGTCGGTGAGGTAATTCCGATGAGGTAATGCCAGAAGCCTATAAATATGTTGTCCTGACACAGAGCGAGGCAGTTCTTCCTAGTCAGGGCGATGGCCGTGACAGTGCCCGGAGTAAAGAACAGCGTTTAGACAAAGATGGATTTTTCATTCTTTTTGAGATTGGACCAAAATCTACTAAGATGAATTTCCAGAGTCTTCGAATTGGACTTTGTCAAATTTTAAGCTTCGAATTGGACTTTGTTAAATTTTAAGCTTCAAGGAAGGCAGAGGAGACAGCCGCTTCGGGCAGAAAGGGGAAGACGCCAATGTTACGGCGTTGGCTAAGCATGGCCAGATCATTCCTAATTTTTAAACAGAATTCGGATTTTGGAACAAAGGAGAGCCGATCACTCGACTTGTTCAACCAAATTGAATTTTAGACCTTTTGTTCTGAGACGGGTGAGTGGAATTCATTGTTGTAATTTCGACTTGTAATTCTTTTTCTTTTGCTTATTCATTAAATTTCTTCTTAATCCTTAATTCGGTTATCGATTATTTCGTATTAACTATGGTGAGCATGGTTTTGTATGCAGTAATTAGAACTTTAAATTTTCTTTATTTCCCTATCATAATCATTCTTTCAATCCGTTCAATTCTTTTTAAACTGAAGACAGCTTTAATCCTTAACATCAGGAATTGTCAGATCTGGTTCGAAGTAGTTATCTTGAGCTCAGCTGCGGCGAGTGCGCTCAACTAAATCAACGAATCCCTTCGGTCTTACCAAAGACAGATACATTTATCCGAGCGATAACAAATGCTTCAAATCAAAAAAGGGGAAGGAGGCGCTGGTAAAAAGGGTGTGGTCATCTTGATTCTGGGCCTCAAGTGCTTACTCTGCACCGGTTTCAGAGTGACTTTAAAGGAATGGGCGTCATAAAAAGAATGAATTAATTCTATCCGAATTGATATCTTAGAGGCGTTTAGACTCGGACGAACCTTTCCCCGCCCCGACCAGGAAACTCTCGTCTTCCAATAAGGGCTGCGTTACAGCAGAGGGGTCGAAGGGGAGTTTAACCCTTGAAACAGAGGGTCGGTCACTTACGGTCGATAAGTGCGGATTTGTCAAAGTGCATACTGCAGGCTGCACATATTGTTTATCCAGAAAAGAAAGGTCAGTTTAACAACATCAGCCTTTCTGACAACACTGTGGCAGAGTACATTTCTGACCTGTCAAGTGACATATATGATCAACTGTGTGAGAAAGCAGAATGTTTATATATATGTGACTCTTGATGAGACCACAGACATCACTGATGTAAGGTATTGGAATAATATAATAGTCTAACGCACACAGGGCCTATATTGAGGATTGACTACCTTTTTACTTTTGGTAAAGCTTTAAATAGGGTATGACATTGCTATCATGGAACTTTCCAACCACAGTCTAGTACAGGTATGGGCAAACTACGGCCCGCGGGCCACATCCGGCCCACGGGACCGTTTAATCCGGCCCGCCAACCCTAAATAAATTGTATTATTAAACTTTTTTTTGGGGTCATTTTGCCTGCAATGACTGCATTTCCCCAGTAGATGGGGAACCACTCGCCTGCGCATTTACTACCGGAAGCCGTGTTAGAAAGCTCGGTGCACACTCACAAGTGCGTGTACGTACTCAGTAGTACGGAAACGGCAAACTCGCGCTCTATTTGTATCAGTGCCGAATTTAGAGCGTGGGCTGTGACGACAGCATTCTTGTAATTTGCGCGACAGTTTTGCGCTAAAGCCACCCACAAACCTTCCCCTGGAATCCTTCCATTAAAATGAGTCGCCCAAGGAAAAGCAAGGTGGACACTGAGTGCCGAGTGCATTTTGAATATGATCTGTACAAATAGCAGGGATTGAAACTAGCGACCATTCTCATTTTCAAACAATGCAGGATGCTCAAGGACATTGATGCACCACCTGTTTGTGACTAATCTTAACCTGTAAAGTTCTTAAGGCTTACTTTAAGGAAGTGTTTCCCGTTTCCTCACCTCTGTTACCAGGTGTTTGTGAGTTAAAACTCTGCTCTGATTTTCAGATACCCCTCACCGTGTTGCGGTTTTGATTACTTTATTTGGATGTACGCTTTCACCGATTCTTCAAGATGATATATTTGGTCAGAATGTTTACCGTTTGATGTGATCTCATAAGATAAACATCTTTCATTAATCTGACCTGCAGGCACTGAAGTGATGGAGACTGTTATTCATAATAACAGTGTCGTATTTTATGAGAATCGCTGATAGCAGTTTTTTAGGGATGTTTTTTTTTTAATGCTGTTAACAAATGCATTTGTTTTCCAAAAACTTTTTTTGAATATCCATGCTTTACTACCTACTAAAGGCCAAAACCTTTTATGCAATGACCTTTACAGGTCGTTTATATTACTTCACACAAACACTACATCCATCTGCTCCTGGTTCGGACCCCCAGAATGTTTATATATATGTGACTCTTGATGAGACCACAGACATCACAGACACTGCCCAGCTGGCAATAAATGTCTGTGGTGTTGATGACAATTTTGAAGTGATGGAGGAGTTGCTCACAGTAATTTCAATGCATGGCCAGACCACCGCTAAGGAAATATTTCACCAGCTGTGTGATGCCATTGAGAATGCCGGTTTGCCATTTGTTGGAATAACAACCGATTAATGACAGGGAGGAAGAATGGACTGGTAGCACTTGTTAAAAAAAAAACAACAACTGGAAGAGGAGGATTTGGAGGCGGCCATATGTAGCTCTGCACTGCATTATCTATCAGCAGGCCCTTTACAGCAGATGCCTGAAGTTTGACAATTGATGTCTGTCACTGTGAAATGCATCAACCAAATCAGATCCAGAGGCTTAAAACACAGAAGGTTCCGTGCTGTTTTAGAGGAAATGGAGTCAGAATATGGGAATGTGCTCTACTTCACTTCGGTACGTTCGCTCAGCAGGGGAAACGTATTGAAGAGATTTTTTTGAGTTGAGAGCAAAAGTAAAATACTTCATAGAGAAGGACAGGGGTGGCTGTTCCTGTGCTAAGTGATCCCAAATGCCTGATGGGCTTAGCTTTTCTTGTTGATATCACACATGAGCTTAATGTACTGAACAAGAAGCTACAAGGCCAGGGGCAACTTGTCAGTGCTGCCTATGACAACGTGAGAGCATTCCGCACATAACTTGTGTTATGGAAAGCTCAGCTCTCTCAGACAAACCTTTGCCATTTCCCAGCATGCAAGGCACTCATGGATGCAGGCACACCATTCAGTGGTGAGAAATACGTATGTTGAGGCCATTTTAAAGCTACAGGAGGAATTTGACCACAGATTTGAAGACTTCAAGACGCACAGAGCCACATTTCAAATTTTTGCAGACCCCTTCTTCTTTAATGTGCAAGATACCCCTCCTGTGCTTCAAATGGAGTTCATTGACCTGCAGTGCAACTCTGCACTCAAAGCCAAGTTCAGGGAAGTGAGTGGAGAACCAGAAAAGCTTGGGGCATTTTTGAGAGGGTTGACCCCCATCTTCCCTGAAATTTCCTGAATGTTCAAGCGGACCATTTACCATTTTGGGAGCACATACTTGTGTGAGAAGCTCTTCTCCACCTTGAACTTCAATAAGTCCAAGTACAGGTCCAGACTTACTGATGAGCATCTTCAAGCCCTACTGAGGGTCTCCACTGCTTCCTCCCTCAAGCCAAATGTGGCTCGGCTGTGTAAGAAGAAATGCTGCCAGGTCTCTAGCAGCAAGAACTAAGCAAGAGAAGCCATGTTCAGAACAGTTCATGTTCAATGTTCCATTCATGTTCAGAAAGTTAAAGGTTAAAGAATTGTTAATACAGACATTTGAAACTGAATAAAAATAATTAGTTTTCTGCAGTCAGTCAGTCAGTCAGTCAGTCAGTCAGTCAGTCAGTCAGTCAGTCAGTCAGTCAGTCAGTCAGTCAGTCAGTCAGTCAGTCAGTCAGTCAATATGTGGTTTCTTCAGTCATCTGTATCTGCTGTATGATCATTATTATTATTTTATTTACTTATTACTGATTTATTTCTTTTGTATTCATTTTTTAATTTATTTATTTAATTCATTATTTTGTGTTAAAAATAAAGATATTTGAGAACATTGGAATATTTTATCAGCACTTTTCTTGCGTAAATCCTGATGCGGCTCAGCCTCACCCAGACTCTGCCTCCAGCAGCCCCCAGGTAAATTGAGTTTGAGACCCCTGATGTAAGGTATTGGAATAATATAATAGTCTAACGCACACAGGGCCTATATTGAGGATTGACTACCTTTTTACTTTTGGTAAAGCTTTAAATAGGGTATGACATTGCTATCATGGAACTTTCCAACCACAGTCTAGTACAGGTATGGGCAAACTACGGCCCGCGGGCCACATCCGGCCCACGGGACCGTTTAATCCGGCCCGCCAACCCTAAATAAATTGTATTATTAAACTTTTTTTTGGGGTCATTTTGCCTGCAATGACTGCATTTCCCCAGTAGATGGGGAACCACTCGCCTGCGCATTTACTACCGGAAGCCGTGTTAGAAAGCTCGGTGCACACTCACAAGTGCGTGTACGTACTCAGTAGTACGGAAACGGCAAACTCGCGCTCTATTTGTATCAGTGCCGAATTTAGAGCGTGGGCTGTGACGACAGCATTCTTGTAATTTGCGCGACAGTTTTGCGCTAAAGCCACCCACAAACCTTCCCCTGGAATCCTTCCATTAAAATGAGTCGCCCAAGGAAAAGCAAGGTGGACACTGAGTGCCGAGTGCATTTTGAATATGATCTGTACAAATAGCAGGGATTGAAACTAGCGACCATTCTCATTTTCAAACAATGCAGGATGCTCAAGGACATTGATGCACCACCTGTTTGTGACTAATCTTAACCTGTAAAGTTCTTAAGGCTTACTTTAAGGAAGTGTTTCCCGTTTCCTCACCTCTGTTACCAGGTGTTTGTGAGTTAAAACTCTGCTCTGATTTTCAGATACCCCTCACCGTGTTGCGGTTTTGATTACTTTATTTGGATGTACGCTTTCACCGATTCTTCAAGATGATATATTTGGTCAGAATGTTTACCGTTTGATGTGATCTCATAAGATAAACATCTTTCATTAATCTGACCTGCAGGCACTGAAGTGATGGAGACTGTTATTCATAATAACAGTGTCGTATTTTATGAGAATCGCTGATAGCAGTTTTTTAGGGATGTTTTTTTTTTAATGCTGTTAACAAATGCATTTGTTTTCCAAAAACTTTTTTTGAATATCCATGCTTTACTACCTACTAAAGGCCAAAACCTTTTATGCAATGACCTTTACAGGTCGTTTATATTACTTCACACAAACACTACATCCATCTGCTCCTGGTTCGGACCCCCGGTCAAAATCTAGAACCCAATTCGGCCCGCAAGTCAAAAGGTTTGCCCACCCCTGGTCTAGTAACTAGACCATGGTCTCAAACTCATGGCCCGCGTGCCAATTGCGGCCCTCGGGACAATATTTTGCGGCCCCCTGCGTGACATCTAAGCTGTGTGTTAGTGCGGCCCGCGAATTTCTTTTCGCACATGCATCTGGCCGTTTTGCTTTTTTTGACACGTATGGGCTCCCGTAGCTCAGGCTCGTGACAACTGGGCGAATTAGCAATTGGCTAATTGGCGAATTAGCACTTTGACACGTTTGAATGAGCGAGTGGAGGGAAATATCTTGTCACTGTCACCTAGTGCTGTACATTGTTTGTCAGCCCCCGTCATGTCTGTTTCAAAACCTGCCGTGAAGAGAAAAGTTGCGGATGAGCACAGGCAATTTCAGGAGAAGTGGGAGGCGGGATATTTTTTTGTTGAGCACAGGAACGTCGCAACCTGTCTAATATGCATGGGTAAAGTTGCTGTTAACAAAGAGTTTAACATCAGACGTCATTACTCAACTAAACATGCTGAGGAGTATGCAAAATACCTGGGAGATGAGCGAGAGGATCGGGTCGCCAAACTTAAATAATCTCTACTGAGGCAACAAGTTTTTTTTTTCAAAAAAAAAACAAGCAAAGAGAACGAAGCGGCTGTGAAAGCTAGCTATGTTGTGAGTGAAATGATAGCAAAAGCTGGAAATGGATTCAGGCACAGCATTCAGTGGTGAGAAGTATGCTGATACCATTGGGAAGCTACAAGAAGAATTTGATCACAGGTTTGCAGACTTCAAGACACACAGAGCCACTTTTGACATTTTTGCTGACCCCTTCTCCTTTTATGTTGAGGATGCCCCCCCTGTTCTGCAGATGGAGCTAATTGACCTGCAGTGCAATACTGAACTCAAAGCCAAGTTCAGGGAAGTGAGTGGAAGAACAGTGGAGCTTGGACAAGCTTCCCTGAGCTTTCCAGGATGTTCAAGCGGACCATGTGCCTTTTTGGCAGCACCTATCTGTGTGAAAAGCTCTTCTCCACAATGAACTTCAATAAGTCAAAGTACAGGTCCAGAATTAAAGATGAGCATCTTAAAGCCATACTGAGGGTCTCAGTTGCCTCCTCCCTCAAGCCAAATGTGGCTCAGCTGTGTGAGAGGAAGCGTTGCCAAGTCTCTGGCAGCAAGGGGTAGGAGGAAGTAGAAATGAAGCCTATGTTCTGAAGAACTGTTCCTGTTCTTCATGTTCTGCATGTTCTGACTGTTAATTTGTTCAAATTGAGAAGATTGGATCAGGACCTTTTTTATGGATTACTTTTGTGGATTACGATTTGATGCGGCCCAGCCTCACCCAGACTCTACCTCCAGCGGCCCCCAGGTAAATTGAGTTTGAGACCCCTGAACTAGACTGTTGGTTTTTTCATGGCATGAGCAGCTCAAGTTCCTTCGTTAAGAGCCAAATCGACTGCCTTTAACTTAAAACTGCCATCATGTGCATTTCTTGTGTCCCCCATAATGAGGGTTTGTGTATAAAGCTTTCTTACTTCAGTAATGTCCGTCTTGATCTCGATCTGTCTCTTCTTTGTGTGAATTATATGGCACTATTTGCCTGGCGGATGGACATATTGATCAACACACCACTCTTCTCCCCAGTGACCGTGTCACATATCCCTCCACCCAGCAAAGCGGTGCCGCACAACAGCGGTCCACAGCCTTTTTATGAGTGTATAAGTATATTAGTCATCACAAAAATCACAAAAAGTCCATAGATACGCCGCACCGCACAGCAAGCCGCAGGTTTCCAAACTTGAGCAAAAAGTAGCGGCTTATAGTTCGGAAATTACGGTATTATGGTGAAAGTATTAAATGTAGTCATTTCCGCAATTTCTAATTACAGGTCTGATAATGGTGTGGCTATGTTAGCTGGCTAACTGCATCAGCCAGATGTGTCTGATAAATCATCACAATATTTACATTAGACAATGTTATTGTAATTCGATGTTGCTTTTTTACCAGGAGACATCTTGTTTTGTGGATATGAGAACTAATTTATATTTTTTCCTATTTTGCCTATCTTCAGATCACTCCCCTTTTGCTCAGGATCTTACCGGACCATAGGCAAGATGATTGCAAAAGACTTGCAATCCATATCAGTGGTGGAAGATGAAGGGTTCCGGTTCTTAATGAAGAAGGTGGTTCCACGCTATCAAATTCCAAGCAGACATCTGTCATTTCAAAACTGTATGAGCATGAGCAGGAGAAGTTGAAAAGATCAATAGACAATATAAACAGTGTAGTTTTGACGAGTGACATGTAGACCTCTAGAATAAACTGACTGTGACACAACACTTCATTGATGAGAACTGGCAGATGCAGTCATGCAATATTACAACAACGCATGTGATTATTCAGTACAATGCAGACAATATTGCTGAAATTCTCCTAAAAATAACCAATGACTGGGGCATTGCTGGAAAAATCCATGCTGTTGTTACAGACAATGGAATAAACATAGTTGCTGCTATAAAAAAAAAAAAAAGCTGGCAAGAATCATCTTCTCTTACTGTTTTGGTCCTAACGACCATTTGTTCGTTTTGGTTAACCCTTGTGTTTTCCCTTGAGCTATTTGTGACATCTATTGGCCATTTTAGTGATGACATGATAGCGAGTGTATTTCCGGCTCTCTTCCCGTTTTGAACGAGAGCTTAGTTAGATGACACGATGCAATATTGGGACAAGGAAATGTACACACTGGTAGTGCTAGTGTAGTCAATCTATTCAGTTTTGTTTGTGTAAAATATTATTTGGGAAATTGTTTGAAAGACAATATAAGCTAAAACATAATTGTATTTCTGTTTAGTTTTACAGCTTTCTGTTTTGCACATCGGTGTGAAATAAAGGACAGGAAAAATCAGAGGATCATTCTCCTCACCTAGCTGTTTACACATGCTGGATAGCGGAATACCTACATGTTTAGTGAGGCCAGTATAGTAAAACAGCAGACCCTCACCTGTCAAGAAGACAGAACGCCAGCTGATAATATAAAATCAGCTTTGCCCATCAAGACAACGCCACTAACCCAGGCACACCAAGCCATCACGTCATCTGCCCAGAGGTGTCCCCTGCTTTATAAGCCATGGATTATCCAACTGAAATGCCACATTCTCCTGGTAAGACCGAACTGGACACCGGGAAATGGGAGATGAGAGCAACGATATCGGCATCAGGCTCTGTCCGTTCAACATCTCTTTATGGATCAACACGCAACTCTCGTAAGAGCACAGTGCTAGCAACTGTTAAAGCTAAAGCCAAGGCAGCAAGAACCAAGGCAGCCTTTTCTGAAAGGGAAATGGCACTGAAACTTCAACAGGCTGAATCAGAATTACAAGCTGCCAAAGCAGAAGCTGAATTAGAGGTGTTCAGTGTAGAAAAGAAATGGAGTATAGAATAGCCGAAGCGGTAGTGAAGCCGAATTAGAAGATGACGACACCGTTGGGGAACCATGGTCAGAAATGAATCAAAGCCACCAGCGCGTCCTCAAATGCAGCCAGCTAGGACACCATCCGCCATGCATCCAGTGACACAATCCGCCATACATCTAGTGACACCATCCGCCACGCTGTGACACTGTGACATCGTCCACCCTGCATCCAGTGACATTGCCTGCACAGCCCCCAACACGCCCACCAGCACAGTCCCGGGGACCGACACCACCACCAAGACAACCTTTACTGCCACCACAGCCAGCTCAACAGCCACGTCAGCCATTCATGGCACCTGCAGGTATGTGCCACATGCCACTCCAAGCCAGTAACCAATCATGACAGGGAGAAGAATATGGGCTGCCCACTCCTGCTCCAAATCTGGCTTGACCTCATCACCCATCTGTCCAAGATGGTGTCGAGTTACTTGGTTGATAGGAGGGTAAAAGATAGTGCGTGAGTGTGTATTGGATTTGGCCCAGACGACTAAGATGAAAATCCAAATTTCAAAGCTTGACATGGAGGACCTGAAGAAGGGGGCCTGAGTCGGCGTTACTTAAAAGTTAGTTATTCAAAATTAACTATTGTTAAATCGGTAAAGGGGAATTTGTTGGACGAACCAGTAAACCTCCATTCCCGTTCCAAATTTCGCCAGAAGATGGTGCCAAAGTCAGATTGACCTAACGTAGTAAATTAATCGTTTAAAAAGTCATCGATTAGATGAAGACTTGTTCTGAAGCACAGCAACACACAATTTGAGTATGTTATATTATTTTGTTTTGCTATAATATACTTTGAAACTGCTTGAATATTTTAATTTGCTAACTAGGGAAGCCCATGCTCATCGTTAGCTAATGACAATGAGACATGTTAATCACAGTTAGAGTAAGCTGCAATATACTTTATTTCATTCTGCTTTGCAATACTGTATAGTTAGTAGCAACTTGAGCAGCATCATAGCACTGATGTTTCATTTACACATGAATGTATTAAGAGTTGAGTAAGGACAAGGGGCTGACATTGATACCGTGGGTGGAAGACTGCAATCCCGCGCTTGAGCTTGACCTAGAGATCACCAGCTTGTCAAAATACGATTTGAAGATGCTTGAGTGTTTTATCCTGCTAACTAAGAGAATCCACAATCATAGTTATGATTATGTGTTAAATTGACTATTGTGAAAGTATGTGTTATTATTGTCACGATGTTTGATCAGTATCAAACATGTATGTAATATTGATGTTCCATTTACACATGAATGTATAAATGTGAACGAAGACAAGGAGGCGGAAACAGTTAATGGTGATACTAAGTGGTGGAAGACTGAGATCCCACATATGAGCGTGACCTCGGTCATGTTCATCCAGTTGAAGCCTCAACAAAATGCTGTTTTACGGAACACAAGTCAGAGAAAAAACATTTGCAAATGTCACGTTGATGGACAGTGGACAAGATTTGGGAGTGGGAAACAGGATGAAGCATCCCTGAGAAAATTGTTACTTCCGTGAGAACATGGTCACCTCATCTGGTTGAATCCGGTTGAGACCGGCCGAGATGCAGGTGCAGTCTATTCTGGAAGCATTTGGGTCATCTGAGGCCAATGTATGACGTCATGGAAAAAAAAAAACTGGTATGTGACCAAGCAGGCATAGTACCCACGAACTGGACTGGTATAAAAGGTTCGTTCGGACAAAGAGCATCGCTCTCGCTCACCCGGTGGGCTCTCCCTGTCAGGGGTATGCCCCTGCAGCTACTGCCGTAGGTCGAGAACGCCGATTAGACAAAGATAGATTTCATTCTTTCTGAGATTAACCCAAGGTCCGTTAAAATGAATTTATACTATCTTCAAATTGGATTTAGTCAAATTTTAAGCTCAAAGACAGGCTAGGAGATGCAAACCTCGGTGCAGGAGAGAGGAGCCATTTTTAGGGCGTCGTCATCTCCATTCTTTAGGCAAGCCTGTTCTTTTAAACAGAATTCGGATTTTGGAACAAGGAGAACTGATCACTTGACTTTTCCACCAAACAGCATTTTAGACCTCTAGCCTCTTACCCTTTTTTACTATATGTTTGAGTTTTCAATCGAGAGAACTTCGAGACTGAATAATTTTTGCTCTATTGAGAATGGTGAGTGGAAGTTATTGTTAGCTGTTTGAACAATTGACACTTGTAATTCTCTTTCTTGCTTATTCATTAAATTTCTATTATATAATCATTTAATTTCGATGATGATTACTTCTTTTATGCTTTAAATCTCTTTTGTTTCTCTATCATATTCATACTTTAAACCGTTCAGTTCTTTTTTAAATGAAGACAGCTTTAATTCTTGACATCAGGGAGTGTCAGAATCTGGTTCGAAACCGTTAACTTAAGCTCGGCTAGTGTGAGTGTACGCTAGTGAAAATAAACGAGTTCCCGCGGTCTTAACAACTCTAAACTATTCTGAGCTGATAACAAAAGCAACAATCTTAATAGGAAAGGAGAGCCGCTGAAACGGCCGCGATGGAGGAGATCCTGGGTCTCGACAAAGTAGTTACTCAACACTCGGGTTTCTTTGATTTCAGCGGGACTGGCGTCCGGAAATGACGGAATTAATCTAACAATAGATTAGTTACCTGAACAGCCGTTAGACTCGGAACGAATCTTCTTTCCGTACCGACTTAAATCAATTCTCGTCTCCCCTACAGACTGCGTTACTGCACAGGACTAAAGTACAGAATTTTATCCTTTAAACCAGGGGTGTCCAAACTTTTTGCAAGGAGGGCCAGATTTGATAAAGTGAAGGGGCCAGGGGGCCAATACTTTTTTCAGACATTTTTTAACTACATAAATTTCATGCAAATAAATACTGTTATGAAACAAATTTCATTGTCCCAATTGTCTTTATTTTTTAAATGATGAAATAACCACATATAAGCCACTCAGACAGATGTGAACAACTTTAAAAACACAAATTCTCCCTTTCATTCATATCTGAAGTCAGATAACATTGAACAAACTGTATGAAATAATTAAATGTACAAGACTTTAAAATTATTTTTGCCTCATGAACATTTTAAACAGGTGTTATAAGTAATGCACAGTTGTCTGTTATTAAAACTTAAAACAAGTGCTCTTGCTCTTGTCATTTACAATATTTTTCAGAAAGTAATAGTTTGTGTCACGTCTACAGGTTCATAACATCAACAGTATTGACATGGCCACTTCGTAATATTTAATATTAAGTAATTTTTACTTTTGATTTACGTTTGACTCACAGTCCCACGTGATGAATCGCTGTTGTGATGCCAGTTCAGCTTGGAGCTGCTTCACTTTATCAGTGCCGTCACTCCCTGTTAGCTTGTCGTATGTGTTAGCATGTTTAATCTGATGGTGTCTCTTTAGGTTGAAATCCTTAAACAAGACAACAGTCTCTTTACGAATTAGACAAACACAATTGCCTTGATTTTCAGTGAAGAAGTATTGTAATTCCCCTTTCTCTTGAAAGCGACGGCCCTCAATGTCAACTTTCCTCGTTTTCTTTGCAGTCGCCATGGCAGAAATGAGCGGAGAGGGCTGGTGCTGCCACTTTTTGGTAATAGGAGGAATTAAAGTTTAAAGTTTCATGATTTTTTTTTTTTTTATTCAGTTGGACCAGACCTGGCCAAAACACGGCCCGCGGGCCACATCCGGCCCTTTGTGCGTGCCTGTCCGGCCCGCATGAGGCCAATGGTAAATTATATTTGATTACAACTAAATTAAAAAAAAAGAAAAAAAATCTGTGTCGTGCGTGCAATACAACTAGTCAAGTCAAGTCAAGTTTATTTGTATAGCCCTAAATCACAAACAGTCTCAAAGGGCTTCACATAGCCAAAATTGACAATTATTCTCAAAGCATCCCCTGATCATAAGCTCCCAAAAGGGCAAGGAAAAACTCAAAAAAACCCTGCCAGGGGAAAATGAGAAACCTTGAGAAGGGACCACAGATGGAAGGATCCCCCTTTCAGGATCACCAGGTTGTAATGGATGCAGGGAGTGCACAAGTAATACATAATATGAAAATCAATGAAAAAAATGGATGTCGGAGGTGCCCTCGATTGTCCTGGCAGTGTCCTCAAGGGGGCCGAGCCGCAGCTCCCCCATCCCGAACTGGTCCCCGAGAATCCAGCCAGCCGCTATCAGCTTTTGAGCCACCTAACCCCCTCCCCAGCCGGGGAGGAAGTGGGCAGAGAGAACAGAACAAACTCCGGCCAAATCGGCCATCACAAGTTAGTTAAAGGCCATCTCATAGAAATGTGTCTTTAAACGTGTCTTAAATGTTTCTACTGAGGTAGTAGTTCTAATATCCATTGGTAGGGCATTCCAAAGCTCTGGAGCCTGTTGGAAATGATATACTTTTTATCATTGGATTCTATGTAACTACTTTTGTGTGCAAGATTCTCCGCAGTATCTGGCCTCGTGAAAATGACTTGGGGGCATATGGCAGTCATTAGCCGCGCTATACAATAAGCCCCACAGTTAGCTAGACATGTGCAGATCATGTGATTGTCATGGGACGGCTGAAGCAGACAAAGGTCTTATTTAAGTTGAAGTCATGAGTACGGCACAGCAATGTATTCCCAGAGGCACTAAAGACTACGTCTTTGTTGAGCTAATGGTCATGAGACGTCCATACTGCCCCGTCCATAAGAGTACCCCCTGTGTTCTGTGGTAATGGGATATAGCTATGGAATGTCCTTCCTGTCTGGAAACCTACTCGACCATGTACACTTACCCCTTTGTTTCTCTCTCAATAAATGGCACGGCTAAACTCAGAGCAGACTACGGGTCTCAGCCACACTTGCTGTGTGTCTGGGATGCGTCCTTCTGCGCAGATGAAAACGCCAAGCCAAAAAGACCTACCGCCTCTGAGATTGATTTCAGATAAATGTTGTCAACCCAACATTTTTGGGGGCTCGTCCGGGATTTCCTGAAAATCTGCTCGCTGGTCCGAAGAGTGTTGAAGACGCCGAATCCGTGCACGCCAGAGGTCACAGGACGCCTGAAGGAAAGCCCTGGGGAACAATGTTCATCCACCAGGCCGGAGTCCGGTTCAGCACCTCTCGGCAGCGATGATTGACGGAATCTTCAAAAGAAATCTCTCAGAGACTCGGTGAGACCTCTTTGTTGGCCGCGTGGTTGGGGTATTTTAGTCCCCAGAAAAAGGGTACCTGGGTAAGGACGGCGGAGTCCTTGTTGTGAATTCCAAGTGATAGGAATTCGGTCTACAGATGGAACTTGTAGACGGAAATACACCTCGTTGTGTTAAGAAAATTCCGCGGTGTGAATGTGTGTGTGAATGGTAGCACGTATCACTCGCTATTGTGCTGCATGTAACATGGTGAGAAGAAATGGCAAATTTCTGTGGAATTCCTCACCAGAAAACTGGTCGAAGCAGGAATTACCACAGAAAGTTGTTATCGCACTAAAGAAACATTCCATCTTTAGAAATCCCTATGATTTAAATGTTGAACTAAATTGATTAAAGTGGGGGCCGTCAAAGTGTTACTGACAATGTATCAGGGATGAGAAGTATACGTTAAATAAGTTACCAAACTTGAGGCCGCAAGTATGATTGTCAGACAATGAAGCTATAGTGCGTAGGCGCACTGTTAGGCGTGGCTCAAGAAGAGGAGCCTGAGGCAGAAGCTCCTTCTGCTCCTATGCAAAACATGCATCTAATTTAAAAGACCTGAACCCCCCCCCCCCCATATAATAGCAAAATATATCATGGTCAGTCAATAAGAACTCCTGTACAAGCAAGAAGCATGACCAAGGCTGTTAAATTTCCCCAAAGTATAAATGACACTGATGTATGCGAATGATACAGTTGTCAAACCTTATTGAAAGGCCACTAATGTGAGAAAAAATAAATAAAAATAGTAAAACCAAAACATTAAATAGAGGAAGACGTTTGCGCAGCATTGTTTGTTGATGTTGTTTGTGCACTGTGTTTTTGTTGTGGGCCTTTGTGTTGTCCTTGTGTTCTCTGTGTGTTTATGTGTGTCTATGTGTTAACATTTTGAAATTGGCTAAAATAGTGTGCAAGGAAAGTTACTAGACTGGGGTCTATTCGATTTGCACTGCAAGAAAAAAAAAAAGGAGACATTAAAACTGGAAAATGCAATTTTTGGAGAAATTGGGGTAAAGGCAGGCAAAAAAGATGAATAAATACTTAGGAGATGCAACAGAATGATGTTCGAGCAGAACTGAATCAGTTGAAACGTGTAGAACTTAGAGGTGAAATATGAATTTTGTAAAATTTTGCAGAAATTTTAATCAATCTTTTATTGGCCAAGTTTGAGCATGCCATACAAAGAAGTAATAATTTAACGTCAAAACATGATTTTTTTAATTTTGCAATTTTGGGAATGTTGATTTGACTTGAATGTTGACTTTCCCAGTGTGATTTGAATGGGCTGAATGATGTGAATTTCAAACTGGGACAATGTAAAGGTGAAATGTAGAATTTGCCTTTAAGAATGAGTGGAAGGAAAATTGCCCTAAATTTGCAAATTTTGTGGAAATGAATAGCTTATGGAATTAATTGAATGCAAACATCTTTTGAGTGTATTTTTGGAATATGTCAAAATCGGAATGAGTGGGTTGTTTTACCAAGAACCTTGAGATAGGACAGGTTCAAATGAGGACTGTGAATTAAAAATGATGTAGTATGACTGTGTGGACAGCTTGAAGAGAGCTTGAGGAGAGTGAGAACAGTGCATGCGTGCGTGCCTGTGTGTGTGTGCGCGTGTGTGAGATGCAAATGAGCAGGAATGAATGACAACATACAGGTTGAATGGTTGACGTTGTTGGAGACTACTATGTGAAAAGTAGTAGAACAACTTTGAAGAAAGAGTGATTTTGAGCATATTTAATGCTAAGAAAAGAAAATAGGCTTATTTCACAGTGGTTGACTGATTATCATGAATTGAAGGGCTCGTTTTACGCTTTCATCTAAAAGTCAAGTCAAGTTTATTTGTATAGTCCTAAATCACAAACAGTCTCAAAGGGCTTCGAATAGACAAAAATTCAAGTTTTCGTCTACAATGATGATAATTGCTTTTGAAACAAAGGAAGTGTAAGGATGAGATTCCTTTCTCCTCATGCAGCATTTAGGCCAGAGAGGAAGTGAAGTCAAGTAACAGAAGTTAGGATGCGTAAAAACCAGAAGTAAACTATCTTGGTTTACTCTCAGCGAAAGGGAGAGCAGGGAACAGGTTATATTAGACACACCACGACCTGTCACAAAGAACAACTGATGTTTTTTTTTCTCTGTCATTACTGCAGAGCTTGGGCTCCACGCTATGCTGAAATTGCTAAGCCACTAACAGGAGTGGCTCATGGACAGCCGTTAGCAGTCAAAGATACATTCGCGTGGACACCAAAAGTAGAAGAAGGATTGACAAGATTGAAAATGATATTAGTTCAAACAACAAAGGGTGTGATAATGGATAAGGTGCTATTGACGATGTCAATAACAAAACTGTTTTGCCAAAATGACTTTTAAGGCAACGCCTGTTGTGTCACTTATGTGACAACGGGGGGGGGGGGGGGGGGGGGAGGGGGGGAGATGAGTTATTAGTTACCTATTAGTTACCTTTGGTTTAGATTCTTGAAAAAAAAAAAATTAATCATGTCCTGTTTGTGTGAAACATGATCCACACAGGAACCTAAAAGAAACTCTATATGAAAATTCGAAGATTCGAATAGTGGAGCCTAACAGGAACATGGAAAAAGTGAACAGCTGAGAAATGGCCTTCGATGTACTGGCAGTGAATTATAAATTCAGGACAGTTCAGTAATATCTGTAAAGTGAGCATAACACCATTAATACTGAGGTCAAAATAGAGATGATACTAGGCAAAATTTGGAAACTAGATCAGAAATTGAAGGCTCAAATCAGGAAAGGTGGAAAGGTAATAGAGAGAATGGCATAAAATCAAAGTTAGGAAAACAAAAGATAGATAGTAGCCTGAAAATAGGAGGAGTTTCTGGAAATTACAGTATAATTGAGGGAGATCACAGTTAAGGCTTGCAATTTAAGTTTAGGGTAATCTGTCAATTTAAAATGGTTCAAATGAGGTCCATCACAATACATCCGAGCGCTCATGAAGGAAAGGCGCTGTCCTTCTCAGGTAGATTAGATTATTGATAATAGTAGAATTTGAAGTTTGATTAACAGAAGGCACTATGGAATTTATGTCAAATTGGAAGATGATATTTAAGTTTGGTATCCCAGTCTGTCTTTTTCAGTATCCATCAGTGACTCTGAAACTCGATCCCGAGACTCCACCGACAGCTGAGAACATCAAGAAAAATGGTGCATGGCTCTAAGGCACCTTTGACCTTTGCAAGAGCAAAGAAGGACTATATTTGTGTTTGGGGGGAGCACAACGCCCTGGAGTAGAACGACATCCTTGGAAGCGAAATACAAAGAACGAAGGAACTCACAAGATGAGAATGGACTCAGTTGAAAATGGACTCATCCAAGAGTGAGGGATGAGTTGACTCTGAGACTACAACCAAAGATAACAACTTGACAATGAGGTGCGGCGAAAGACACACGAGACCTGAAAGATGCATCAAGCTGCTGAGACGTTATCAGACTTGGTGGAGCTTGGGTCAGAGTGGATGGAAGCTTGCTTGGGCACTGAGTTTGACACAACTGAGGAGTCTTGCTAAAAGATAAACAAATAAGGAACAAATTGTGTAGTGTTACGAAGAAAGAAAAAGTATCATAATCAGAGGATAAATTTGGATAAAACAGACAGGCTAAAATTGCAAGAAATAAGAGTAGAATCACATTTAGCCCATCCAGATTAACAATTAGACATTTAGTCATTAACAGTTCGGAGAAGGAAAAATAGGGCATTAGGATCTACTAGGATGCAGTCAAAAGGTGATTAGATTATTCAATGGAGGTAATTAATAAAGTAGAAGTTAATCACACCTCATAGGGAAATTCTGGTGTCAAAACAAAAAGTTTGATAAGATCAAGGAATAACAGCCATGAAAACTTTTGACAGTTAAGAATAACACTGCATGAGACTCACACCAAGTGACAGTGAACGCGATGACAAATGTGATAGGACTCGGAAAACAAATGCCTTAACATGGCAAAGTGAAAATAATGTAGTGGAGTAGACTGTTGGAGGAAGACTTTTGAGTATCTCTACCCAGGTGCTCGATCAGAACGATGGATTAGGACAAGATTATTTAAGGACCTGCTGAGGCTGCTTCTTTCCCCATGCTCACCCATGAACATGCTCAGCAGTACAAATGACTGAATTTTTAGGCATTTAATTGGCAATTTTACAGTAAAGGTCCGGTACGAATGTACGAAATATTCACTTGGGAAGAACATCCAGAAATGAAGGGTTTACCGTTAATATTCGCTGATTGCCTGTTCACTTACACATACTAAATTTGTTTGTTGTTGTATGAGTGATAGATGCAAATGGATTGGCGCTTGTGTGGTTACGAATATGTGTGTGTGTGTGTGTGTGTGTGTGTGTGTGTGTGTTGAGGGCAGTATGAAAGCCCAAAGTATTTTGTAGTTGGTATGAAAGGGTCACAGTTGAGGGTAAGATTCCTCTCACCTGAGACGGGAACACCCAAGCGTGATGACTAACAGCCGATGGTTAATCAAAGGCACCATGAACAACAAAAATAGTTCATGGAGAAGGCCTAATTCAGCAACACGGATGGACAAGACAGGACTGATATCGAACACTAGGACGATGGACATATGACATGACGAACCTGGACTCACCCGACAAGGTGACAGACTATGTAGATGACAACCATACATCTGGAACTTAAGCTTGCTTGAGGCAAGTGCGAGCTTTGCTTTGTTTCTGTGTGTCACTTGACTTATTGCAGCGTCAACCGCCAGCCGAGGAGCAGATTGCTGATTGTTTTATAACTTGTATTACTTTTGCCGGCTGTCGATTGCAGTCTTTGAAAGTTTATGTTGAATTCACGTGAAAATGTTAACCCTAACCCTTTTGATTTTTATGATGATTGATGATTTTCAGGACGGAATCCCCATGCGCCATGATTCATGGTGTGTCTATTTTCATTCAGTAGATACTCGATGCCTGTGTAGTTTTGTGAGTACAAGTGTCCATTGTTGGTATTGCCGAGTGTGAGGTGCACAGTCAATTTTCAGGAACTTGGGGATGACGATCTTGGATGAGTGCAAGGTTCGACAGGACTGGCTGCAAGACATATGATGATGTGGTAGGACATTTGCCGGTTCCTTTTTGGATGCCTAATGACACATTGGACGAATGTGTCAAAGGGGGGTGGGGTTACGTTTGAGTGCGTAAGTAGATACATATAAAATTTAATTGTGACTTTCAATGCTTTTTTGGATTCACTTGTTTTGGAGGCTTTAACAGGACGTGCCAGAATTCAACAGGCAGCAGTCACAGGAGAAATCGTGCGAGACTGACAGCACGATGAGAAATATGGAAGATAATTCATAACTCCTGGGGGGAGTGTTGTTGTTTGTTTGTTTGTTTTAGGTTCACGCGGGCCTCTGGATCGTAGGAGTAGATGCAGGGACGCTTGGAGGTTCTATTGAACACTCCGATGAGACAACGACCATCAATCATCCCCGTGCCCCGAACAACCACAAAGGAGAAGAATTGTTTGCTGACGACTGGTTATGGAGATGTCGATTACTAGGGAACTCCTGGACGCTGACCGGGGCCTGGGAAGAGACGCTGAGGACAGTGAAGTGGACATAAATCAGAATCAGAAAACCTTTATTGTCATTCTACATAGTACAATGAAATTGGAGACCTCCATCCAGTGCATGAGGTAGACACAAGTAACATAGTCAAGTAATCGACTAGTAGAAAAGTAGATGAATAATCAGAAACAGTAGTGCGGACAAAGTGCAGTAATAGTGCAGGAGGAAAGTGTCATCAGTGACGGCTGGAGTTGAGGGCGGCTATGGCTTGGGGAAAGAAACTGTTTCTGAGTCTGTTTGTCCTGGTCTTCATTTGCCTGTAGCGTCTTCCAGAGGGCAACAGGTCAAACAGGGCGGAGCCAGGGTGGGAGCTGTCCGCTGAGATGGCCTTAGCCCTGCTGAGGCAGCGGGTAGTGTAGATGTCCGTAAGGGAGGGGAGAGGGCGGCCGATGATCCTCTGGGCTGCCTTCACCACTCTCTGCAGCTTCTCCCTGTCAGCGGCGGTGGAGCTGCCGAACCATACTACGATGCAGTAGGTCAGTAGACTCTCGATGGAAGATCGGTAGAAGGTCAGCAACAGGTCGGTGTTGAGGTTGTACCTCCTGAGGACTCTCAGGAAGTGTAACCGCTGCTGAGCCTTCTTGACGATGGTGGTGATGTTCTCTGACCAGGAGATCCGGTCAGAGATGTGGACGCCCAGGTACTTGGTGCTGTGGACCCTCTCCACCTGCTCGCCGTTGATGAAGAGGGGAGTTGGCTCAGGGCTGTGTCTTCTGAAGTCTATGATGAGCTCGTTGGTCTTCTTGGTGTTCAGAGCGAGATTGTTCTCAGAGCACCAGTCGACCAGCTCCAGGACCTCCTCTCTGTAGGCTACCTCATCGCCATTGGAGATGAGACCGACCACAGTGGTATCGTCGGCGAACTTGACAATCCGGTTGTGGTTGTGAGCCGGTCTGCAATCATGAGTGTAGAGGCAGAAGAGGAGGGGGCTCAACACACAGCCCTGTGGGGAGCCGATGCTCAGCGTACGGGTGGAGGAGAGGCGGGAGCCAACTCTCACAGCCTGGAGTCGGTTGGTCAGAAAGTCATTAATCCAGGCACATGTGAGAGAGGGGAGTCCGAGAGTGTCCAGCTTTGTGGTGAGTCTGTCCGGGAGGATGGTGTTGAATGCCGAACTGTAATCCACAAAGAGCATCCGGACATAGCTCTGCTGCTGCTCCAGGTGGTTCACCGCACAATGGAGGGCTACGGCGATGGCGTCTTCTGTGGATCTGTTGGTCCGGTATGCAAACTGGTGGGGGTCGAGGTGTGGGGGAAGATAATCCTTGATGTGCTGAAGAACCAGCCTCTCAAAGCACTTCATGATCACCGGAGTGAGGGCCACTGGTCGGTAATCATTCAGGCTAGAGATGGCCGACTTCTTCGGCACTGGGATGATGGTTGAGGTTTTCAGGCAGGGCGGGACGGTTGCTAGGGCCAGGGAGCGGTTGAAGATCGTGGTGAAGGTGGGGGCGAGCTCCTCAGCGCATGCCCTCAGCACCTTGCCGGGGACCCCATCCGGGCCTGTGGCCTTTCTGGGATTCACTGTAAGGAGCACCTTTCTGACCTTGTGCTCCTGAACAGTGAGTGGAGTGATGTCAGAGCTGGGTGGGGGAGGGGGCAGGGCAGGGACAGGGGAGTGCTGCTGGGATGTTCCAAACCGAGCAAAGAAGCTGTTTAGCTCCTCTGCCAGCTGTGCGCCTTGGTCTTCGACTTGAGCGGCACTGCCCCTGAAGTTGGTGATCTCCTGGATGCCCTGCCACACCTTGCGGCCATTGTTGCTGGACAGGTGGGACTCAATGCATTTTCTGTGGTCCGCTTTCGCCCGTTTGACTCCTCTCCTCAGCTCAGCTCTGGCAGCGCTGTACAGAGCTCTGTCTCCTGACCTGAAGGCGGTGTCGCGGGCTCTGAGGAGAGAGCGGACCTGGCTGCACATCCAGGGTTTCAGGTTAGGGAAGACCCGGATGGTTTTGGTCACAGTCACATTGCTGGCGCAGAACTGGATGTAGCCCAGAACTGTGTCTGTGTGTGTCCCCAGCTCCTGGTGGTCGAACAGGTCCCAGTCTGTCCGTTGAAAACAGTCTTTGAGTTTGTGGAGTGCATCCTCAGGCCAGGAGGTGATGGTCCTTAAGGTGGGTCTGAGTTTGCGTCTGAGGGGGGTGTAGGCAGGGAAGAGCAGGAGGGACAGATGGTCTGATTGCCCGAGGTGGGGGAGGGGGATAGCTCTGTATGCATGTTTGATGTTGGTGTAGACATGGTCCAGGGTGTTCTCACCCCGTGAAGCACACTTTACGTGCTGGTGGAAATTCGGCAGAACAGTCTTTAAGTTGGCCTTGTTAAAATCCCCCGCTACAATGTGGAAGCCATCAGGGTGAGCCCGTTGTTGTTCACTCACAGCTCTCAGCAGGAGAGAGAGTGCCGTGCTTACGTCAGCGTCGGGTGGAATGTAAACAGCAATGACGATAACAACAGCTAGCTCCCTCGGGAGGAAAAAAGGCCGGCACCTGACTGCCATGTACTCGAGGTCCGGACAGCAGTGGCTGCCTACGATGGTCGCATTGTTGCACCAGTTTTCGTGCACATACATACAAAGCCCCCCACCTCTGCGTTTACCGGAGTCCAATGTTCTGTCCGCGCGTAGCAGGGAGCGGCTTGCTAGCTGCATGCTAGCATCGGGGATATCCGGGCGCAGCCAGGTTTCGGTTATAATAATCACACAACAGTCCCGGACGTAGTGGTTTCCCGTGAGCTGTAGATCCAGGTCATCCATTTTATGCAGCAGGGATCTGGCGTTGGAGAGAAACAGGCTCGGGAGAGGCGGCTTGTGCGGTTGTTTACGTAGCCTTAGCATTAGGCCAGACCGACGGCCTCGCTTTTGCTTCCTCTCTCTTCTTCGCCTGCGTCGCCTCCCAGACCCGACAACAATCCACGGAGACCCCGGCGGTCTCGCAATCTCGTCTGGGATGTTGTGCTTGCGGTGAAAGTCACTTGAAATAGGTATCTGTGCTTGGTGTTCAATGTCCGTGAGCGAGTGGAAAGTGTACTTGGGATTCCCAGTACAGAGTGTGCCAAAGAGTGAAAATAAAAAAATATAGGCAAGGAAAAAAGAGCACTGGCGTGGAGAGCCGTAAGCCGCTGCGTCCGTGCGCGCCGCCATCTTGTCTTTCTTTTAAAGATCTTGGATGGACAGCAGGCCCTGGGCAGTGATCCCAGAGCAATTCACTACAGACACATACATATGCAAGGGGGGCAAAACTAAGAGCATTTCAACTTTGCAGTATGGTGTGATATTGTGTCAATATTATGTCCTTCATTACTTTATCAAATGACCACATGCGGCATTATTTTAATTTGTCACATGACTAAAAGGTTGACATCAGCGTCTGCTGTCCAGAATATCATGTTGGCCCAGCGTGAACAAGATGAGTGGGACCGCCTTGCGTAAATCGCCTACCTGTCTATTTTTCTTGACGATCCAGAACAAAATACATTCCATTATAACGAACATAGCCAAAGCCGGATGAAGGGCTGTAGTTCTGATAAACTCTGGAATGTAAACTTTCATGCTTTTTGATGGTACTATACTATATTATGTAGGCATATACTCATTTATACACATATGTAGTTATTAGTTGATGTTTTGTTTTCCATGAATTCCAATGTTAAACAGGGGGGAATGTTGGAAATGATATACTTTTTATCATTGGATTCTATGTACCGTATTTGCCGGTGTATTGGTCGACCTTTTTCGATCCAAAATCGACAGAAAAAAATCGACCTCGACTTATACACCCAGTCATAAAATTTAACTTCGTATTCATCGCTTCAAATGTGATGGTAACCAAGGCCGTTTCTCATGCATCTCATTGTGCGTTGCACTTAGAAAATTTGAACCGGGCGGCGTGCGCGAGTGCGCGGCCCGCTGGAAGTCGAATGAGGCGCCGCGATCTCCTCCGCGGTGCTTATAAACAGCCGATCCGCTCGGCGGGGGCTATTTTCGGCCACTTGGCGCGTGCGCACGGCCTCCCGGATGTGCCGGGCGGGTGCGCGAGCTCGCCGGCCGCTGGAAGTCGAATGAGGCGCCGCGATCTCCTCCGCGGTGCTTATAAACAGCCGATCCGCTCGGCGGGGGCTATTTTCGGCCACTTGGCGCGTGCGCACGGCCTCCCGGATGTGCCGGGCGGGTGCGCGAGCTCGCCGGCCGCTGGAAGTCGAATGAGGCGCCGCGATCTCCTCCGCGGTGCTTATAAACAGCCGATCTGCTCGGCGGGGGCTATTTTCGGCTACTTGGCGCGTGCGCACGGCCTCCCGGATGTGCCGGGCGGGTGCGCGAGCTCGCCGGCCGCTGGAAGTCGAATGAGGCGCCGCGATCTCCTCCGCGGTGCTTATTAAGTGCCGATCCGCTCGGCTTGGAGCTATTTCCGGCCTCCCGTTGGTGCCGGGCGGCGTGCGCGAGCTCGCCGGCCGCTGGAAGTCGAATGAGGCGCCGCGATCTCCTCCGCGGTGCTTATAAAGTACCGATCCGCTCGGCTTGGAGCTATTTCCGGCCTCCCGTTGGTGCCGGGCGGCGTGCGCGAGCTCGCCGGCCGCGCACGCCGCGATCTCCTCCGCGGTGCTTATAAACAGCCGCATGCGCACGGCCTCCCGGAATTTGAACACATTTCGTCAGTAAATTTCGCATATTGAATTTTGAAGTTTAATATAATGCAACAATTGAGCTCGACTTATACAAAGGATATATCATAAAATCGTAAATTTCCGTCGAATTTTAGGGGGTCGACTTATACACCGAGTCGACCTGTACACCGGCAAATACGGTAACTACTTTTGTGTGCAAGATTCTCCGCAGTATCTGGCCTCGTGAAAATGACTTGGGGGCATATGGCAGTCATTAGCCGCGCTATACAATAAGCCCCACAGTTAGCTAGACATGTGCAGATCATGTGATTGTCATGGGACGGCTGAAGCAGACAAAGGTCTTATTTAAGTTAAAGTCATGAGTACGGCACAGCAATGTATTCCCAGAGGCACTAAAGACTACGTCTTTGTTGAGCTAATGGTCATGAGACGTCCATACTGCCCCGTCCATAAGAGTACCCCCTGTGTTCTGTGGTAATGGGATATAGCTATGGAATGTCCTTCCTGTCTGGAAACCTACTCGACCATGTACACTTGCCCCTTTGTTTCTCTCTCAATAAATGGCACGGCTAAACTCAGAGCAGACTACGGGTCTCAGCCACACTTGCTGTGTGTCTGGGATGCGTCCTTCTGCGCAGAAGAAAACGCCAAGCCAAAAAGACCTACCGCCTCTGAGATTGATTTCAGATAAATGTTGTCAACCCAACAGAGCCCGAATAGAGAATGCTGCAGACATTTTCTTGGCCCTCGGTATAACTAAAAGACTAGCGTTTTGCGAACGAAGGTTACGAGACGGAACATAAGGAACGACTAGGTCGACGAGATATGAAGGCGCTAAGCCATGCAGTGATTTATAGATTAGTAGAAGAACCTTGAAGTCACATCTTAAATGGACCGGGAGCCAATGTAATTTGGCTAATATTGGGGTAATGTGATCAAATTTTCTTGACCGTGAGAGCAGCCTCGCAGCGGCATTTTGCACTAACTGTAGACTTTTGATACTGGATTTAGGAAGACCAGAGAATAATACATTACAGTAGTCCAGGCGCGACATGACGAACGCATGTATAATAGTTTCCGCATCCCCGGTCGAGAGGATAGGACGAATCTTAGCAATATTACGGAGGTGAAAAAACGCAATCCTGGTTATATTCTTAATGTGTTTTTGAAAGGAGAGCGTTTGGTCAAATATTACCCCGAGATTAGTTACCGTATCACTCTGAGTGGTAGTACGGTTATCTATAGTTATAGTGGTTTCCTTAAATAAATGTTGATAACAAGTAGGACCAATTATCAACATCTCAGTTTTATCCGGGTTAAGACGAAGGAAGTTGAGAGACATCCATTGCTTAATCTCCGCAAGGCACGCCTCGAGATTACAGCAGTCCTGTGGATCTGTCATCGATAACGGCATATATAATTGGGTGTCATCCGCGTAGCATTGAAAACTAATATTATATTTACGTATTATGTCCCCAAGCGGAATCATATAAATATTAAATAAAATCGGTCCGAGTACCGATCCCTGTGGGACACCACACGTAACATTATAAAGCTCAGAGGACGTATTACCATGGACCACTCGGTGCGTCCTGCCTGATAGATAGGAATTGAACCAGCTTAGTGCTGACCCTGAGATACCAACACAACTTTTAAGACGCCCTAATAAAATATCGAAGTCTACAGTGTCAAAGGCAGCACTAAGATCAAGTAGTAACAATACAGACGACGTATTTGAATTCATAGCTATGAGGAGATCATTAGTCACTTTAGCAAGTGCTGTCTCTGTAGAATGATTAGCTCTAAAACCAGACTGAAAAGAGTCATATCGATTATTAGCGACCATGTAATCAATAAGCTGCTGTGCTACTACTTTTTCGAGAAGTTTTGCTATGAATGGGAGGTTTGAAACTGGCCTATAATTACTGAGACAGTCCGGGTCAAGATTTGCTCGCTTAAGTAGTGGTTTAATAATAGCGGTTTTAAAGGCTATTGGCACTATCCCAGAGGAAACAGACAGATTGATTATATTTAAGACGGACGGTCCTAAAATTGGAAATAATTCTTTAAGTAGTTTGGCTGGAAGCGGGTCGAGTAAACATGTTGTTTTTTTAGCCGTACTAACCAATTTTGTAAGCATTTCAAGGGACACGCTTTTAAAATTTGAGAGGGTTATTGCATGATCCCCAGCGCTAGTAACCGGCGGAGCGATTGGCATGGTATTCTTGATCTCGTCCCTAATGGACTCAATCTTTTGAGCAAAAAATTTCATAAACTCGTCAGCTGAGTGGAAGGAGCTATCGGGGGTCGGCTGGCGCAGAGTTAGCTTTGCCAATGTATCAAATAAGTATTTAGGATTGTTTTTATTAAGATTAATGACTTGCGAAAAATAACGAGTTTTTGCTAAAATAAGCGCATCTTTATATTTCAGGAGGCTGTCCTTCCATGCCTGATGGAAAACCTCAAGTTTGGTTAAACGCCATCTGCGCTCATGCTTTCTACATAATTGTTTAAACGTACGTGTTTCATCTGTGAACCACGGAGTTGGCCATCTACGGCGAGTTTTCAGACGTAGCGGTGCCACAGAGTCGATGGCTTTTAATAATGTCGCATTGAATTCATTTGTAAGATTATCGATAGAGCCACTGTACGCGGGAAACATGGCGGTTGCCGGCAACAGTAACTCAGATAGCGCAGTTGCAGACATGGAGTTAAAATTATGGCTGCTATAATTCTGATTGCTCTCTTGTCTTTGAGAAGGAACTAAAATTTCATTTTTTTTTTAAAAATGATCAGACAGAACAGTAGTGTATGACAGTACTGTTATATTTGAGGTTGCTAGTCCCCGGGATAATACCAGATCTAAGGTATTTCCATTCTTATGCGTTGCTGCCTGTACAGCTTGCGTAAAACCAAACGTATCGATTAAAGTTTGAAATGCCGAAGTCAGTGGTTCTGACGGTGAATTCATGTGGATGTTGAAATCACCCATGATAACTATATTATCTGCATTTGTCACTAGATCAGCCACAACTTCTGAAAATTCATCCAGGAAGCCAGAGTAAGCCCCGGGTAGGCGGTAAATAACAACAAGATAGAATGACGGTAACGCACAATGAGAACTTCAAATGTTTTAAATACGTGAATTGAGCGAGGCCTAAATCTAAGCTCAGAATTTGAGATGAGGGCGACACCCCCACCCTTTTTTCGAGGACGAGCCACATGCGAGCTCACAAAATTTGGAGGCGAGGCCTCGTTAAGTGGCAGCAGTTCATTAGGTTTTAACCAGGTCTCGCAAAGACCAAAAACGTTTAGATTATGTTCCGTGATAAGGTCATTAACGAGAACTGCTTTCGTATGAAGTGATCTAATATTCATAAAACCGAATTTAAGTGTAATTGGTTGATCAGGGTGCGTATCTATCGAAGGATTTTTAAACGGGATGCGAGTAAAATTGTGTTCTCTAGGCCTAATATCACCTCTCAAAAGTTTATTAGGGCGGTGGGATGAAACGACCGTGGGAATTTGAGTATTTGTTACACATGTGAAGTTATCTAAAACAGGCACCGTTTCATCAGCAAGACCGGTCGGGACGGAGTGATTGGATTTGTCTACTACCCCAGTAGAAAGTGTGTTTATGTGTACTGCAGCACTACTTAAACTGTCACGCTCTAGTCTACACGAGGAGCTATGTGTATGCTGAAAGTCTAGCCTAGCGCTAGTTAACTTTAACTTAACAGACTCCAAACCCATCCTCACAGGTGGTCTAATCACCTGTGCCCTGGCCTGCTCTAAAGTGACCTGTCATGAGTGGCTCAAACAGTAATCTATATTCCTAGAAAGAGTGAAGGCGCCTTCACGGTTAGGGTGAAGGCCGTCCTTCCTCAGCAGGTCGGGGCGGCCCCAGAAGGAGGACCAGTTATCTATAAAATACAGTCCCTGCTTTTTACAGAACCCAGCCATCCATCGATTAAGGGAGACTAATCTACTAAACCTCTCATCAGTGCCTCTCCCAGGCAGGGGGCCAGAGACAAATACTCGATGCCGACTCATCTTTCTGGCAAGATCACAAGTCCTCGCTATGTTTTTCTTTGTGATCTCTGATTGTCTCATCCTAACATCATTGGAGCCGACGTGTATCACTATGTCCGAGTAGCTAGTGTTGTTGGAACTACGCTGTTGACTAGGCCTATTGCGAGTCAGCTCCCTAAGATTAGCTTCTAAGTCGGGTGCTCTGCCCCCAGGAATACACATTACCGTGGCTGGATTTTTAAGCGTAATGTTGCGGGTAATTGAGTCGCCTATGACCAAAGTGCGAGGGCCAGTAGACCGAGATGACTTTGGACGGCTATGCGTCTTACCTGGCTCATCGCGATTAGCAAGCCGCTTGGGGCTAATGCTAACTGTTTTACTTTGATCTTGAAAGGCGTCGCACTTCCGTGTAGCGTACGTGTATGTGAACTGCGCGTGAAGGTGAACAGTGCGAAGTAATGCTGCCCTCGAAATGTGTGCTGACCCTCAGAAAAGAAAAGTTGACAAGGAGTGCCGTGTTTTCAACAAGACATGGACTGCCAAGTATTTCTTTACAGAAATGAAAGGTAAAGCCGTGTGCCTGATTTGTGGTACACAGGTCGCTGTGTTTAAAGAATATAATTTAAGTCGTCACTACACGACCGAGCATGAGAAAAAATACATCTGTCTGATAAACAGCGCGCAACAGAGGCTGATGCATTGCTAGCAAAACTGCAAGCCCAACAAGGACTCTTTGTTTGACCTTCTGCCCTCTGGGAAGAGGTACAGGAGCCTGCGCTCCCGCACCACCAGACTCGCCAACAGCTTCTTTTTCCAGGCTGTTAGGACCCTGAACTCTCTAACCCCTTCTGCGTAGCGTGTGGCACTGTTGCGCTATTTTCTGGAATGTCTGCTGTACGCTCACTTGCTCCTTTTTCCTCCTCTTATTTATTTGTTGTGTTATTTATTCATTATTTATTCAGCACGCTGTTGTTTACTTGATTGTCTATTGTGGGCCACGTCTTGTCACCGTGGGATAGCGGGGAACAAAATTTTGGTTTCTTTGTGGGTCTTTGGCATGTGGAGAAATTGACAATAAAGCTGACTTTGACTTTTTATCAAACTTCACACCCAGAGATGCAGCGGCTTTGTCATTTGAGGAAAAGTTAAGAATAAATTGTACTGATTAATGATTGTTTTTTTATTTGACCTATACACCACAATTTCATATAGCTTAATATAAATATAAACAGAATAATTGTATTCTAAAAATGACCAGTACCAGCTATTTAAAATAAATAATTTAGTGCATTTTACAATGGAAGAAAATTGAGCAGGTTTAAGTTATCGTAGGTGTGGCCCCTCTGACACAACTCAGGTTTTTCATGTGGCCCCTTGTAAAAATTAATTGCCCACCCCTGAGTTGGACAGTGCAGGCGGGCCATGAATAATACATCATAAGACCGAAGCTGTGGGCCGTATGAAATATGACCGGGGGCCGGATTTGGCCCGTGGGCCGGACTTTGGACATGGCTGCTTTAAAGGGCTAGAGACATCCCTTTTTTTTTCAGTTAGAACGGAATTTGATAGAATGTATAAAGTGAACACATTTGCCGCATTGGAAATTAAAAATGGACACCGATTACTAAGAATAAAGCTGAAATGAAATGCCAGTTTATCGATCGGGTCCCGCACGAAGCCAAACTGGCGGCGCCATTACTGTGACGTCACAAGTTGTACATCTGGATGTCAACAAACCCAAACAACATGGCAGATGATAGCGACAGCTCCGTTTCTAGCGGCAATATTAGCATCATTTTATCTGATTCAGAAACCTCTTTTGACGCAGAATGAATCTAGCAGTTCACTTGGGCTGAGCTGAGCACATTTTCTGAATTGTGCCTCTCCCGTCACTCTGGTTAGGTTGGCATAGTAAAAAGTGCTCTTGGGGGCTTTAGAGTGCCGAGTTGATCTCGGCACATGAAGACATGACCACCTGCAACGTTTGGTTTAGGTTTTATAAGCATTTTTAATTTTATTGCTTAAATCGCATTTTCTCGACGAGCTGAGCACGTTTTCTGAATTGTGCCTCTCCCGTCACTGTGGTTAGGTTGGCATAGTAAAAAGAGTAGAGTGCCGAGTTGACCACTGCGCATGGAGAAATGAACATCTGCAGCGTTTGGTTTAGGTTTTAGGCGCATTTTTAATTTTATTTCTTAAATCGCATTTTTTCGACGAGCTGAGCACATTTTCTGAATTGTGCCCCTCCCGTCACGCTTCGACATACTTTTCAAAGTCTCAAAGTCTCCTTTATTGTCAATTCCTCCGCATGTCAAGACACACAAAGAGATCGAAATTACGTTTCTCACTATCCCAGGGTGACAAGACAGAGTTCACAACGCACATACAAGTAAACAACACAGGAAATTAAAACAAGAAAATGAACAATAAGAGTGATAGCACGCTAGCCGCTCCCGATGCACAGCAGAGTCTGGAAAGATTACAGTCAACCAGGCCACTGTGAACACGAGCACACAGCAGGCACGCACTGTCCGGTTCGTGGATCCTATCAGGCGAACTCAACCCATCTTGTCGTCCCGCGAACGAACGTACGCCAGGATACTGGAAGGCACGGCTAGGCGAGCTGGGTTGGCCGCAAACCTGGCCGGACGTCTCCGCGTTGGCCCCTCTTCTCTTTTTGTTTACATTCACTGAAGCTAAACGCGTACAACTTGAGACGTCATGAGACGTCACTTCCGGCTGGTGGCTCGGTGCAGTCAAACTCGTCTGTGCGTCAAATTTAAATTATATTTTTCAGAGCAACAGCTTCCTTTTCGTTGTTTCGAGCGTCAATTTATATTTATAAGCCCATAAGCTAACTAAAACCGATTTATACATATACCGGTGTCTCTAGCCCTTTAAACGGAGAGCCGGTCACTTACATCAGATAAGTGCACGATTGACAATGGACACAGCTCCCCGATGGCTGACCGAGCAAGGTTCATCGCAAGAAACCAGATTCTCTCCACAGGACTGACAAAGTTCGATGACAAGGCAGAGAACTACTGGGCATGGAAAGCCTAATTCTGCAATGACATAGACAATATATTCCTGTCAGTAGCAGAGGAGACAGACCTCCTGATCAAATGGCTTGGCAAAGAGTGACGTCCTCGTGCGTCAGTGAAGTGAAGCGCTGCTGCAGGAACATGGAGTCTCGGATGCAACGCAGCACCCTGATGAGTCGTTCCCAAGCCCCTCCTATGTGGGAGGCATGCAGGGAGTTGAAGATCTAGCTACATTGCTGGTCTTGTAGGTAACGCCTCACGTCTGTGTCATCTTCCAGATTCAGTTCTTTAGGAGCGCCAGGAAAGTTAGTGCCTCTGTCAGACCAAATCTGTGCTGCAGGGACTCTGATGGAGAAAAATCTCTGCAGCGCATTAATGAAAATAGATGCAGTCAGAGTCTCTATCACTTCAATGTGCACAGCGCGCACACAGAGACAGGTGAACATTACTGCCCACCTTTTGCTGTTTGCTTGTGCACCTCTCGTCTGACGGCTAATGGCCTCCCACGGGCCAAACACGTCCTGTAGTGGGTCTGCAGGCATATCTGCCATCAGCTGATGTTCTCTTTTGCCGTGCAGTCTCCTGGAGGTGATACACCGGAACCTCTGATGCACCTCTTTCCACCCACCAGCCACAGTCCAGCGTCCCTGATGGCTCCGTCTGTGAAGTGCCTGTCCTGATGTTGAACCTGCTCATGGTGGTGGCGCACAAGGAAAGTCGTTAGGTGGTGCTGGGCTGGGATAATGAGGGGATTGGTGCGGTTTATCTCAAGGCCGGACTGTGTGATGTGTCTGCCCACTCTGAGAAGTCCACAGCTGAAATGAAATGTTTGCAATGTTGCTCTTTGTAGGAATGTCTGTCTCACTCTGAATGTTGACCTCAAGAGTATATCATTCTTGTTGCATGTTTTTGTTCAGCAATTTCTTTGCTCTTTCTAGGTTTTCTTATATGATTGCTTCCTTACAGTTATGCCACCTTCTGTATGTGCTGTTTTTGTCTGTTTGCCTGAAACAATGTGACATGTGAATCAGAACTGCCACCGCTCTAAGCACAGAAGTCCACTTTGAGAAACGCTCGAAGCGCCGTGTTCCTAAGCTAGACTGTGTGGTTTCAGTGACTAACACTGTGACCTCAAGTCTGAGTTCAGAGTCTGACTCTGGATCAACTAGGTCAGTGTTTCCCAACCTTTTTTGAACGAATCGTTCACTCACGAGCCAACACTAACAGCAACACACACATAAATTGAGTATGTGCCGATGCCACAACATGAAATCTCAAAATTCTCCGATTTGCCACGCATGCACGATTAGCCTTGCGGAAACTGACCTGTGGTTTGGTAATCCTGTTTACAATTCGCTCGGTATTTAATGTTGGACAATTTCCCACGGAACATCTCTCACGTGACACCGGTGTGCCGCGGCACACTGGTTGGGAAACACTGAACTAGGTCATACTGTGACTGGTGATCAGCTGGAGGCTTACCAGACAGGAAGGCAGGTCCAGTCAGCCAATTGGTGTCTCAGTGATGTAGCAGCGACGGATCTGGAGCCGTGGTCTGCTGGGTTGAGCTTTGAGGGGACGTACTTCCACTGTTGGGGTGAAGTTGCTTGTCTTATGCGTTGCATTCTATTGCTTACATCAGGGGTGTCCAAACATTTTGCAAGGAGGGCCAGATTTGATAAAGTAAAGGGCCCCGGGGGCCAATAGTTTTTTGGGACATGTTTTAACTACAAAAATTTCATGCAAATACACATTGTTATAAAACAAATTTCATTGTCCCAATCGTCATTATTTTTTAAATGACAAAATAATCAAATATAAGTGTCACGGTCGGGTGGAGCATGGAGCAGGACGACCAAGTGCAGCTTGGACCAGGGTTTATTGGCGGAACTCAAAATACAGACTCGGTAAACTGACATGACTTAACAAAACAAAATGACTTCCCAACCAAAACATACTTGAAACCGACAGGAACCAAAAGGACATGAAGACGACACGACAGCAACCAGTGATCCGACAGGGAGTGAGGGGCAGACAGGACTTATATACACGACAGGTACCGAAAGGCAGGTGGGAATAATCACACTGATCATGGGCACACAGGAGGGGAGGGGCGAGCACACAGACAGAAACCAAGACAACAGACACATAGTGGAGCAGTTGGGGACGAGACGTGACAATAAGCCACTCAGGCAGATGTGAACAACGCTAAAAACACAAATTCTGCCTTTCATTAATATCTGAAGAGTCAGATAACATTGAACAAATTGTATGAAATACCTTAAATTTACATGAGTTTAAAATTATTTTTGCCTCATGAACATTTTATACAGGAGTTATAAGTAATGCACAGTTGTCTGTTATTATTAAAACAAGTGAATTTTGCTCTTGTCATTTACGATATCTTTCAGAAAGTAATACTGTATTTTTTGGACTATAAGTCGTGGTTTGTTAGTTTGGGTGGGGGGGCGACTTATACTGAGGAGCGACTTATATGTGATTTTTTTCACAAATTTTCCAAATAAAAAAAAGTGAAACCGCGATAAACGAACCGCGATGTGGCAAGGGATTACTGTAATTTGAATTTCAAGTGACGTCAGCAGCGCGGTGCAGCGGTTGTTTACATAAAGGACAAAGACTCGACCACGGGATGACGAAGATGACTACCTCTAAAATAAACATCAGCGTTGGATCAGGGAGGCTATCGAGATCCGCAAGCGGGGCCCGAGAACCATCAACAGGGATGAGGGAGCCTATATGCTCTCTCAAACCTGGAACAGCATTCTGGAGAGGTGAATGGACAGCGGAGGGCGTGGCTCACCTGTCAAATCTGACAGGTGAGCCGCGCCTTCGTCGATCGATCAGCTGATAAAGACGCGTCACCATCACATCTGTGACACTCTGATGAAGGCGGAAGAAACCGCCGAAACATGTCAGGTGAATAACCTAAAACCATTTGTTTGATATAAAAGAAACCTGTGAAGTGATTAAATAAGGAAAAACAAAATGAACTTAGTACAATTATTTATGTTATAGTTATTAGATATTTTTTATTTCATGTAGCAACTTGTATATATTTTTATTGTTACAGTTCAGTAGTTGTTAGGTCGTTGAACTCTTGTTTTGTTAAATAAAGAGCCGTTTACCAAACCCTCGTCTTTCCTTGTACTTTGTTAACTTGATATACTAGATCTGTGGAATAACGACGAGGCTGACGTCAGGGTGCACGCGCGGCGTTGTTGACAAAGGATGAGGAATTTGATCGATGGATTTAATGGTTTGGAGTGACACAGATGGTTTGATATTATTATTGCTTATATAGTTATTTGATATATAATTATATATCGTTATGTGGGCCTGTGGAATATTTTGAAGTGCATGCGCTGTCAGCTTGCGTGCACCCGGCCAGCATTGTTGACATAAAAGACGATAGAATTGATTTGATTTAATTTAATTGGAGTGACACAGATGGTTTTATAAACGTGTTATTTATGTAATAGTTATTTGAACAACTCTGAATGTTACGTCAGGCCCGTTCTCAGCTCTTCGTTTGTGTTTATGTCACGTTAGCATACCTATCGTTTAGCCTGTTGTTGTTCGTTCATGTCTGTTCTTGGTGTTGGATTTTGTCAAATAAATTTCCCTCAAAATGCGACTTATACTCCGGAGCGACTTATATATGTTTTTTTTCACGTTATTGTGCATTTTATGGCTAATGCGACCTATATTCCGGAGCGACTTTTAGTCCGAAAAATATGGTAGTTTGTGTCACGTCTACAGGTTCATAACATCAACAGTATTAATATGGCCACTTCATAATATTTAATATTAAGTAATATTTACTTTGATGCCAGTTCAGCTTGGAGCTGCTTCACTTAATCTGCGCGGTCACTCCCTGTTAGCTTGTCGTACGTGTTAGCATGTTTAGTTTGATAGTGTCTCTTTAGGTTGAAATCCTTAAACAAGGCCACCAACTCTTTTGAAATTAGACAAACACAATTGCCTTGATTTTCAGTGAAGAAGTATTGTAATTCCCATTTCTCCAGAAAGCAACGGTCCTCAATATCAACTTTTCTTGTTTTCTTTGCAGTCGCCATGGCAAAAATGAGCGGAGAGGGGTGGTGCTTCCACCTTTTGGCAATAGGAGGAATTATAGTTTCAAGTTTCATGATTTTTTTATTCAGTTTGACAGTGCAGGCAGGCCATGAATTATACATTATAAGACCGAAGCTGCGGGCCGTATGAAATCTGACAGAGGGCCGGATTTGGCATGCCTAAACATGCCTGCCCTCGGTGCTGTTACACGCCTGCTCACCAGGTAATCAACTGAATCACCCACACCTGCCAGCTGCTCGTTAGGCGTCCTATTTAAACCCTGCGATCCCATCTCTTCCCTCTCAGTCTATATTTTCTCTGTTCATTGTTGATGTAACCTAACACAACTTTGCTGTCTGAATAGGAAGTGACAAGAGTTCATGTGCAGGTCCATGCTACTCACTACAGTCTCAGTTATCTCGACACCAAGGATGGCTGCACAGAGTTCGAGTCTGGGGATTGTAGTATCTTTCAAAGGTGTCAGCTTTGCTTTCCCAAGCACAAATCCAATTTCAGAGTGTCCATCTTCGTCGGTCACCTTCAGGTAGGCAACCGCTGCAATTGCTTTGGTTGACGCATCCGCGAACACACACAACTCTCTCGATTTTGCTGCAGAGGTGGGGAGAGATGTGTAGCAGCGGGGAATCTGTATGTCTTGGAGGCATTGTAGGGAGGACTTCCATCTCTCCCACTTTGCTTGGGGGTGTTCAGGTAATGGTGAGTCCCACACACCATTTCCATGGTTAGCCCTCTCAGCAATGATCTCCCTTGTATGGTGACTGATGAGAGAAAGCCGAGTGGGTCAAAGATACCTTTTATGGTTGAGAACTCTGCATGTGTAGGGCTTGTCGACACTCTGCACTTTAAAGGTGAATGTGTCTGTGACTATGTTTCAGCTGATTCCCAGGCTACGCTGTATGGGAATGTTGTCAGTGGTAAAGTCCAGGTCTTTGATGCTGCTTGCACGGTCCTCAGGGGGGAATTTAGCCATGACATGTGGTTATTTCTGTAACCTGATCGGCGATCTATGTGTAGACCTAATTTAGACGTCTATATTAGGTCTACACATAGACTTAATTTAGATGTCTATTTTAGGTCTATAGAATAAATAGACATTTATTTTAGGTCTACACAAAGACCTAAAATAGACGACAAAATTACATACATCAAATATGAAATATTAAACTTAAAACTATTCTGCAAGTTGAATACTTAATGTACAGAAGATGCAATGCTTTGTTTTAAACACGCATTGATCTGTGTGAAGTGAGTTTTTTTCTATAACCAATATTAAATCCATCCATCCATCCATCCATCCATCCATCCGTCCATCCATCCATCATCCTTCCATCCAGCCAGCCATCATTCCATCCTCCATCCATTTTCTATACCACTTGTCCCAACCATAGAATATGAAATATTAAACCCTAAACCAGCTATAAGTTGTACCAATAATGTACAGAAGTTGTATTGCTTTGTTTTAAACAACCCATGATCCATGGGAGGTGTTGTTGTATTACTTCGTACGAAACGCTAGGGGCAGACACGTGCATAAATTGTGCACCACCGTAAAAAAAAAAACGAGAAGAAGCCACTCTCTGTCCCGTCAGTACGGTGATTTGTTCGTTTAATGAGTGTTCGTCCGACAGTCTTATGTGTTCGTCTCGTCGTGCTATATTGTGCTACAAGTACAGCAGGCAGGTTCTGCTCGACATCGGTAGAAGTGGGTTTTGTGGCGTTCTGGACTTTGAAGCGGCGACATTAAAGGCGCTCGGACTGCTACGTCCTGAAACGTCGCCGACCTCGCCCGCTATTCCTCCCCCGGTTGGGAGCCGTCGGAAACAGTGTGCGAGGAGGCAGAAGAGGGGCAAGCGCGGAGGCATCCGGGCCAGGCTGGCGGCCAACCCAGCTTGCCCGCCGGTGCCTTCCATTCTTCTGGCGAATGTTCGATCGCTGGACAACAAAATGGACTACATTCGCCTGCTGAGGTCTACGGTCGGTGCGGAACTGCTGTGTGCTCGTGTTCACCGAGACCTGGTTGACTGACAACATTCCGGACTCTGCCGTGCGTCTGGGGCGGCTAGTGTGCTATCGGGCGGACCGTGCCATTGTACGAGGGGGAAAGTCGCGAGGAGGTGGAATATGCGTCTACATCCGAGAAGAATGGTGCCGGGACTCTGTGGTGGTATGTAAGCACTGCTCGCCACTTGCGGAGTTTGTGATCATCATGTGCCGTCCTTTTTACCTGCCGAGGGAATTTACCGCGATTCTGCTAGTCGCGGTGTACATCCCGCCTTCCAACATCGAAGGCGACAGGATCGCGGTGCTTGGTGAACTGTACCAGGCTGTCAGTGAACAACAGACAGCGCACCCTGACGGTTTCACCATCTTCGCTGGAGACTTTAATCATGTCAACCTGAAGTCTGTTTTCCCGAGGCTTCACCAGCATGTTACTTTTCCAACACGTGGAGACAGCTTCCTGGACCTAGTCTACTCTGCGCATAAGAGAGCTTTCAAAGCCACCCCCCTCCCCCATCTTGGGCTTTCTGACCATCTCACCGTTTTGCTTTTGCCCGCATACAGGCAATTGGTAAAGGCATCCAGGCCGGTTCGGAGGCGGGTTCGGGTGTGGCCTGAGGGTGCCTCCGATGCACTTCGACACCACTGACTGGGACTTGTTTAAGCAGGCGGCCACCTACAACGATCGGACGGACATAGAGGAGTATACTGAATCTGTTTCCTCTTACATCGCGAAGTGTATCGATGATGTGACTCGCTCAAAATCCGTCGTCACTCGCGCAAACTGGAAGCCGTGGCTGACAGGGGCTGTCCTCAGACTGCTGAGGGCCAAGGACAAGGCTTTCAGAGCGGGGGATGAGGCTGGCTTGAGGACAGCGAGGGCCGAACTGTCCCGGGGCATCAAAGAAGCGAAAAAGGCGTTCTCGTGCAAGGTCTCCACCCACTTCAAGGACAGCAAGAACACACGGAGCCTTTGGCAGGGCATTCAGACCATCACAGACTACAAGCCCGCGCCGAGGAGCTGTGAGGGCGACGTCCGTCTGCTGAACGATCTTAACCGCTTCTTTGCTCGCTTCGACGCCCAGAACAGCACTTGCCCGCTGAAGACCACTCCCCCCCCACACGAGCAGCCCCTGCGCCTCTCTGCCGACGGAGTGAGGAGGGCGCTTGCCGTTATTGACACCCGTAAGGCAGCGGGCCCTGACAACATCCCGGGTCGAGCGCTGAAGGACTGCGCTGGGGAGCTGTCGGGTGTCTTCACGGACATCTTTAACGTTTCCCTGCAGCAGGCCATCGTCCCCTCGTGTTTCAAGGCTGCCACCATCGTTCCTGTGCCGAAGAAACCTGCACCGTCCTGCTTCAATGACTACCGCCCCGTGGCACTGACGCCCATCATCATGAAGTGCTTTGAGCGGCTTGTCATGGAGCACATCAAATCCGTTCTTCCCCCCACCTTTGACCCTTTCCAGTTTGCGTACCGTGCCAAACGGTCCTCTGAGGATGCCATCTGCTCTGCCCTCCACTCGGCCCTCACCCACCTGGAGAGAAAGGACTCATATGTGAGATTGCTGTTTGTGGACTTCAGCTCTGCCTTCAACACCATTGTGCCGCAGTGACTCATCTGCAAACTCGACGAGCTGGGCCTCAGTACCTCCCTCTGCAACTGGCTACTGGACTTCCTCTGTCAGAGGCCTCAGGTGGTGTGTGTTGGCGACAAAATCTCCGCCAGCATCACGCTGAGCACGGGGGCCCCCCAGGGCTGCGTGCTCAGTCCATTGCTCTTCACCCTACTGACGCATGACTGCACTGCGACCTACAGCGACAACCGCATAGTGAAGTTTGCTGACGACACGACTCTGGTGGGTCTCATCACGAAGGGCGACGAGACTCGGTACAGGTCGGAAGTTGACCTTCTGACCACGTGGTGCAGGGACAACAACCTCCTGCTGAACGTAAACAAGACCAAGGAAATCATTGTTGACTTCCGGAAGGGTCACACAAAACACCTGCCGCTGATCATCGACGGTGCTGTGGTGGAGAGGGTGAGCTGCACCAAGTTCCTGGGGGTGCAGATCAGTGAGGACCTCTCCTGGTCCGCAAACACCTCATCACTGGCAAAGAAAGCTCAGTGCCGCCTGTACTTCCTGCGGAAGCTCAGGCGTGCATGTGCTCCTCAGGCAGTCCTGTCTACATTCTACCGTGGCATCACTGAGAGCGTCCTCACCAGTTGCATTGCTGTCTGGGGTGGTAGCTGCACTGAACAGAACTTGAAGGCCCTGCAGCGCATAGTGAATACGGCTGGTAAGATTATTGGTGCTTCACTCCCCTCCCTGAAGGACATTTACACCTCTCATCTCGCCCGCAAGGCAACCATGATTGCGAGTGATGCGAGTCACCCGGCTCACTCTTTGTTTGACCTTCTGCCCTCTGGGAAGTGGTACAGGAGCCTGTGCTCCCGCACCACCAGACTCGCCAACAGCTTCTTTCTCCAGGCTGTTAGGACCCTGAACTCGCTGCCCCCTTCTGCGTAGCGTGCGGCGCTGTTGCGCTATTTTCTGGAATGTCTGCTGTACGCTCACTTGCTCCTTTTTTGCTCCTCTTCTTTATTTATTTGATGTGTTATTTATTCATTATTTATTCAGCACGCTGTTGTTTACTTGTTTACTTGATTGTCTATTGTGGTCCATGTCTTGTCACCGTGGGATAGCGAGGAACGAAATTTCAGTTTCTTTGTGTGTCTTTGGCATGTGGAGAAATTGACAATAAAGCTGACTTTGACTTTGAAGTAGTGGGTACTTTTCTTCGAGTTTCATCAAATTGGAAACAGTCGACGCAGCTAAAGAAAAAGAACAAAACAACTTACTTTTCTACAAAACAAAAAAGGGCTGCTTTGAGGTACGTAATAATTTTGAACAGAGCATGCTCTGTATGTTTCAAGAATGTTTTTGCAAGTGGTTTGTTTGTATGTGTTTGTTGGGGGGTGGTTTGGTCAAGTTAACATCCTTTACTTTTTAAATGTGGTTAAAACTTATTCATCTTAGTTTTTAATGCAAGGCATTTTATGTTGCTTGAAACGTATGAAGTGACCCATATAAACTACTTTTGTGAGTAGTTGGAGTGAGCGTGTTGTTTGGGGTTATTCGCAAATTTGAGATTTTCTGATGGCATGGCAAAGATGTAATTTCCCTTTTTTACCCATGTAGTGATTTGTGGCTCCAGATTTAGCTCAAGGAGTGGCATGTAAAAAGGTAGGCCTTCATCATATGATGTCATTAAAATGGCCAGTAAAAAAATCTTGAATCTTGAATGTGCACCTAACTTTGTTTTGCACTCAAGAGGGCTTGGAACTGCAAGGCAAATCACTTCAAAAGTTAAAATTGTGCTGTGTTATGTGATTAACAGCGGTTAATGGCTGATTTGTCAAATCAGACATGTTCTTTATTCCCTTTCCCTCTTTTTCAGACTCCAAGCCTGGAGAAAAGAGGAGCATCTGTATTAAAAACTGACCGGACTCCACAAGGTACAGATTGATTTTTGACTTATTCTTGATTGTGGAAGTAATCACAACTGCCTTGTGTTATCTTTGGAAATTAATCTGTTATTGGTGGTTTGAATATACTTATGTATGCTTTAGCTACTGTCGAGCATATGCAAAAAGTATGTCGGAATTGCAATCTTCAATATGGAACTTGCATTCATGACGTCATTACCTTGACTTTCAAATGTCAAAGTGCAAAATAAAACCCAGGGTTACCATGTACATTTTCATCATTTGGACAACAACTTGTAGAACAAGCAATTTTATCAGTACTATTTTAAAATAAATACAACAGCCAAATTAAATTGCACCACATTCAAAGACTCACTAGGAAGTGAGTGTGAAACGCCCATCACAGGGAAAAGAGTTTTATTTGTAGACATTAGTCATTCAAGAGGTCATAGTTGCAGTAATTTAAGTGAGTATTTTATTTCTATTTCTCTTCATTCTCAGAGTATCTGAAGGTCATCATGGAGCCCTTTCTGGCAATCCATGGGCTGAGGAGCCTCAACTCTCATTCATAATTTGACGCGGAGAGTGCTCTGTTGCCCATGATTTAGCTGGAGACCTTTGACTTGATAATCAAGGAAATAAATGACAAACAGGATGCAAGAATGAATGACAGAATGATTAAGCTTGGAATTGGTTAGTCAAAATTTTGGATGTTGTGATCCCCCCTTCACACTTGATAGCTTATAAATGGAACCTGTAGGGTTCCATTTGGTTTAATTGGTGTACTGTCAAAGTTACTGACTTTATTTTTTTGCTTGATTTACAAGAAAAAAAGTCCTCAATTCAATTTTGTCTACTTTTAATTCCATTCTTCTGAGACACTGTTCATAATGCCTTGTATACAGATTGCAAAGCAGTCTTGTGTTGGAGGGGCTGATTTGAAGACCTGTATGTTTCCAAAACCATGGACAGGTATTATTAGTTTGACATCTGTACTGTGGATTAGAAAAGACAACAGTAAATGTTAGAGTGGTGCTCACTATAACTTATTTTTGCAAAAACCACACGGGAGACAGTATGCCCTTTTTAAGCACTTGCAAGTGGAGAGTCATTCGTCGCTGTGCGTACAGCGATGATCGAATGAGGTCTGACTTTGGATTCTTGCAAGAGAGTATTTATTGAGAGAAAGCAGGGTGGGGGTGACATTGGACATGTTTAGTGGTCACCTCAGCAACTGGTTAATCAGTGCGGAGGGTCCCAGCTCATTGTTTTACAAGGTCGTGGAAACAGAAACTAGTGGAGCATTTTAGATGACTAACTAAGCAAGAATGTTTCCACACCATTCGGAAAGTTTCAACAACTGAATGGTTAAACTTTTCAGAGTCAAGGAAAGGTAAAAGGTTTAAGCAAAGTTAATTCTAGTCTACATTCCAACATAATCATACGATCAAGATAATCTGTAAACCCTAACAGTGAAGGCTTACAATGCGGTTGCTGCTCTCAATGTTGACATTTTTTTTTCTGTTGTAGGTTTTACACAAATGACAATATGCGTGGTGGTGAAACTTGTGCAAAGAGGGCGCACAAGAAGACAAATGGTAAATAAAAAAAACTTGTCTGCTCGTTCCTGTCCGATTGCTTTATGTTCGAAATGTGCGACTGACATGACATACATCAAGGAAAAACTATTTTGCAGGTAGGGTTTTTTTTTCCCATGTTCATATTTCTTTTACAGAGTAATCCCAAAGTCTACAATGGGTGGTGCCTGATGTCCATCAAGTTTATCTTTGTAGAAGCTGTTGGTGACACGCACAGAGGCCACGGATGATGAAACAAGGACTGCAATGGCTTTAAAATTGAAACAGGCTCCAGCGCTGAGGAGCAAAGGGGGCTATCAAAAGCCCACAAGAGTGATGTTTATATTGTTTTCTCCTTGTGTTTCGTCGAGCTGGTTCTTTTATCTGATACGTCCTACATAGAATATGTATATATTTATATTGTAATTTAGTAGTTTTAGCCCCCATTTTTAATATTGTATGTGTATTTTTACATTTTTAAACATGATTTAAAAATAAAATTTGTATTTGTGATAGTTGGATAATGTTTGGAAAATGGTTTTATTTAGATTCAACTATCGTTTTGGTTAATTTTAACATCAAAAGGTGTATTTATATCTGCAGCTAACAAGTATAACTGTTACTGAAACCTATTTTATATTAAAAAAAATAAATGTTCACACCCTAGACCAGACATGGGCAAACTACGGCCCGCAGGCCACATCTGGCCCAAGGGGCCGTTTAATCCAGCCTGCCAAACTTGAATAAATTGTATTAAACTTTTTTTGGGGTCATTTTCCCTGCAATTACTATGTTTCCCCAAGAGATGGGGAAGCGCCCACCCATGCATTTACTCCCGAAAGCCGTGTCAGAAAGCTCAGTGCACACTCACAAGTGTGTGTACGTACTAAGTAGTATGGACCCGGCGCACTCTGCGCTCTATTTCCATCAGTGCCGAATTTCGAGTGTGGGCTGTGACGTCAGCATTCTCGTAATTCGCGCGCTAAGCCTTCAGATACAGTTTTACGCTAATGCCACCCACAAACCTTCCTCCGGAATCCTTCCATTAAAATGAGTGGCCCGAGGAAAAGAAAGGTGGACACTGAGTGCCGAATGTTTAAAAAAAGAGTAGACAATTTGGCTCAACCTACGTGTGTGAGTCGACGTTCAGCCACATGAACGTCAACAAAGCCCGTCCCAGATCTAGGTTAATGGACCGACACCTCGGCTCTATCGTAAGAATTACCACAACAAATTTTACTGCAGACCATGACGAACTTGCAAAAAAAGGAGGCCAACAATACTCTTGATTTCTTTATTACTTTATTTAGATGTATTCTTTCACCGATTCTTCAAGATGATGTATTTGGTCAGAATGTTTGCTGTTTGATGTGATTTCGCCTCATTAGATAAACATATTTCATAAATCTGACCTGCAGGCGCTGAAGTGTTGAGAACTATTATTCATAATAACAGTGTCGTGTATATAATGAGAATCACTGATAGTTTGGTGAAATATTTTTTTAATGCTGTTATTAAATGCATTTGTTTTCAAAAAAACTGTTTTGAATATCCATGCTTTGTTACCTACTAAAAGTACAAACCTTTTATGCAATGACCTTTACATGTCATTTCTATTACTTCACACAAACACTACATCCATCTGCTCCTGGTCCGGCCCCCCGGTCTAAATTTAGAACTAAATTTGGCCCGCCAGTCAAAAAGTTTGTCCATCCCTGCCCTAGACTATCACTAATCAAATGCATTTTCACAACATTCTGGAACTACAGTGTACCTTACAGTGTAGTTACTACACAAAGGTAAGGACCACAGGTTAAATGTATTGAAGAGAACCCCAATGTTGAATAGCCGTCTAGATGTTCAAATGATCCCTAGCTATTGGCGCGATTGGTGCCTCATTGCGCTAATAACTATTAGCCATCATTCGAACGTTTACTCAATAAACGTCTAAAAAACTTTCAAATATAGCCGTCTAATAGCGGTCTAATAAACATCTATCCCGTAGACATCTAAAAAACTTTCACATATAGACGTCTAATAGACGTCTAATAGACGTCTATGCCGTAGCCGTCTATGCTATAGACGTCTACGGCATAAACGTCTATATTTATTACACTTTTAGAGCATTTTTAGACGTGTTTTAGCCGAGACATCTGGGTAGCATATAGACGTCTAATAAACGTCTATTAGACGTAAAAAATGCTCGCAGGGACTTAAGCTATTTGAAGAGGTCACTTGAGAGGTGAGGTCTCTGCCGACCAGTCAGTAAGTTTCCAAAATCATTATTTTGGTGTATTTTCTTCAACGTTCTGCAGGACAACAAATAAATAACCCTTTGGCCCCACATCTACTTGCAATTGTTTTCAAACCATTAAACACAACTACTGGTATTGCCCACGGCGAGCTTGAGTAGACTTCATTACAAATGTGGCAGATGAAACAAAAACAGAATCATCAGGCTGAAATGAACTATATGTACAATTGATAATTAGCTAAGAGGACAAACAATAGCTTTGAATAATAGCCGTCTAATAGACGTCTATCCCGTAGACATCTAAAAAACTTTCACATATATACGTCTAATAGACGTCTAATAGACGTCTATTCCGTTCTATTAGACGTCTTTGCTATAGACGTCTACGGCATAGACGTCTATATTTATTACATTTTTAGAGCATTTTTAGACGTGTTTTAGCCGAGATGTCTAGGTAGCATATAGACGTCTAATAAACGTCTATTAGACGTAAAAAAATGCTCGCAGGGATTTAAGCTATTTGAAGAGGTCACTTGAGAGGTCTCTGCCGACTAGTAAGTTTCCAAAATCATTATTTTGGTGTATTTTCTTCAACGTTCTGCAGGACAACAAATAAATAACCCTTTGGCCCCACATCTACTTGCAATTGTTTTCAAAACATACATACACACGCAGCGGCCACTCTCTGTCCCGTTCGGTGTTTTGTGAGTGTTTACTGAGTGTTTGTCCGGCAGTTTTGTGTATGTTCGTCCCGTGTGATACGTCGTGCTACTAGTGCGGCGGGCATGTTCTGCTCAACATCGGCGGAAGTGGGTTTTATGGCGTTCTGGACTTTGGTGCGGAGAGATTAAGGGCGCTCGGACTGCTTCGTCATGGAGCGACGCCGGACTGGCCTGCTCTTCCTCCCCCGGTTGGACTGCGTCGTGAGCTCGGACTGCTCCGTCCTGGAGCATTGTTGGGATGCGTCGGCAGCGGGTCTGCGAGGCAGCGGAAGAGGGGCCAGCGCGGAGACGTCGGGCCAGGCTTGCGGCCAACCCACCTCGCCCAGCCGTGCCTTCCATTCTCCTGGCGTACGTTCGTTCGCGGGACGACAAGATGGGTTGCGTTCGCCTGATAGGATCCACGAACCGGACAGTGCGTGCCTGCTGTGTGCTCGTGTTCACAGTGGCCTGGTTGACTGTCATCTTTCCGGACTCTGCTGTGCATCGGGAGCGGCTAGCGTGCTATCAATCTTATTGTTCATCTTCTTGTTTTATTTTTCCTGTGTTGTTTACTTGTATGTGTCTTGTCACCCTGGGATAGTGAGAAACTTAATTTCGATCTCTTTGTGTGTCTTGACATGCGGAGGAATTGACAATAAAGGAGACTTTGACTTGAAAAAAAAAACAAAACACACAACTACTGGTATCGCCCACGGCTAGCTTGAGTAGACTTCATTGCATATGTGGCAGATGAAATCAGAATCATCAGGCTGACATGTACTATATGTACAATTGATAATTAGCTAAGAGGACAAACAGTAGCTTTGAATACGAGAGACATTTTTACAGAGTTCTTGTAATTTAAGTTTTAAATTTGGCAAAGTATGGATTGGGACAACTGGTGGGAATTTAAGAATGCACTTTAATGCACCAGGATTGTACCTTTGGCTACATGCAACAAGAGATTCTGGTTAAGGTATGTCAAACTTTGGGCGGTGTAGGAGCCTATAGCAAGTAGGCTATGTGAATGTATGAGTGTATGTGTGTGTACTGTAAAGCTCCATAGTATGATGTACCGTATTTATTCTAGTTATCGCCCATATTCTAATAATCACCCAGTGTGTGATAGTGATGGCATAAATAAAAAACATTGATATTGAAGGAATGGGGTCAAAATACAAAAAGTCCTGCCTAGCTACAAAAACAGATGTGCTCAAACCTCACTGAATAAAGTACATAAGCAGAAAAGTATATTCACATATTAAATCAATAAAAGAAAACATTTTAAGCATATAATTATACCTACACACCAAATCAATAAAGAAGACATAACTAGACATTTTTGATAGGTGGTAATGACAACGGTTTTTATAACTTTATGATCTGATATGTATTTCTGAGCACTTTGAAATAACAAATGTCTTTTGATATATTGCCTAAATAGCTTAATGACCCTTAAGGAACTGTGTAATGTATGCCTGATGTTTTTCTCTAAATCATGGACACGGCCAGAGTCGTCTTGACCGTTCAGTACTTGATTGTATCTTATGTTTTGACTAATGCAAGACGCCAGTTTTTGATTACTACTGAACGCTCTGCACAGAGGGAGATATTTTGCCTAACAAAGAAAAGATACGGTTGGAATGCATGATTAAACTAAGAATATAATGACGTAAGCAAAGACATGAAGTATCAAAAGAACAAACTTTACATAGTCAGGGAACAGCAATAGATTAATGATGTTACAGCCAAAAGCTAACATAATTTCGTACAAAATGACAAAATTGAAAGAATGTGTATGTCCAAGATTGGAGAAGAATGTTCACAGGAAGGTCACGTGGAGATAAAACCAGCAGGTGCCAGAGGGAGCCAGCCAAGGACTCTGCCAAAGATGATCGCCAAGGCCGAAAGACGGGATGGAAGACAACAGCCCCCACACACACCGAATCGCCCATAACCAGCACCCACTCCCATGGCAAACTTGCCCCACCCCAAAGACTCATCTCCCATCAATCTCGGCCCACAATGTGCTACTGAATATAAGCTGATCAAAGAACCTTGAACATTGCCTTTTCTGAATGGAGACTTTCTGCTCTTGAAGGGCCCAGTGCTGTATTGTACTTTCCTGAAAACAGAGCTTTCTGAACAAGAATTGTGGTTGAAGTCAACCAACCTGTGTAAGTCTAATTTCTGCTTCAGTGTCTTAGCATTTTCCTAAATCTGAAGAAATGAAACAAGCACGCAGTGAGTAAATTGGATAACCGGTGATTGGCAATGGCTTTTGCCGTGAGGCCCAGATAACGCGCTCCCTAAATTGTGGACAAAATCCAACAATACCTCTAATTATTGCCCATGTTGCTGAAAATTCCCCCCAAAACTTACGTTTTCCTCCGCGACCGCATGCCGACGTCATTGCGCAAGTTTAAATATGACTAATCGACAGCACGTCGGATGTCGCTTTTAAATTGTTTGTCTCTATAAACTATGATACAATTACACTCGTCACTCCGCTACAATATCCTCACACAATTACGTTATCGGGGCGTGCGCTCGAACAAGACGATCGCGATAACATGACGTGCGCAACATGTGATGTGCGACGGTAACGTGTCGCATCGATGGAGCGTCAATTGACACACCCCGCTGTTAGAGGTAGATCAAAACAGCCGCTGTTCTAGTGTTCAGAACACCAGTGAGATGCAGGTATTGCACACAACATAAGGAAAATATACATATCGCCCATTTCAGTGACTCTTGGTTTCTGTAGACGTTTTTTTGTCAAATCAAGTGTACAAAGCGAATGTAACACAATAAACTACATGACATTAATCTCTACATGTGGTGTGGGAGGACTATATATAAATATATAAATACAAGTGCAGTAGTTCAGTTTTTTTTAGGGCTGAATAGGTATGCTGCAAAAATCAAAGACATCTAGTATTAATTTCTTGGACTGGTTATTGGCTTTGCTAATGCTGCCAGTGCCTGTTGTGTTGGCCCTTCGGGGAAAAAAAACATGTTTTACTCTGAGACAGATCAAAGCAATGCAACTGGGATCAAAGACCAGCATTGGTAGCTTTGGTTACATCTGTGTTGTTTACATGGATGCTGAAGGCAATTACATCAAATATTACAAACTTTGAAAGATAAATCCAAGTATTTTGATGTCCCGTTTGAAGTATATCAGTGCATTTAGGGAGCCTGATTTGGCAACAATTTCACAACAATTTAAAAAGCCCTATAAATAGCGCTGTGGGTATCTCGCTAAATAGCTCCACTTGTGTTCATAGTGTCGATGCATGTAGACATAACCAAGCAGGATCAGAACAATTCCATCATTCCTTTTTCAAATGTGGGGAAATATTCGAATAATAATTAAAATTAAAATGCTGCATCTTTTTCTAACAACAGATATTATCTTCTCTGTAATCTTCCCAACAGGTCACACAGAATGGGAGGTGAAGAAGAGGGACTTCAACAACTTGCCTGCTCTTATGCTATAGGCTAAACACCCACTCAAGCACCGACTCTCCTTTTTCCTTTTACCCCTAACCAGGCGTTCCCTCTAATTTTTCAAATGTCTGTGCAAACACACAAGGTCCCTGTGTACACTGTGGACCACTGTGAGATTAAATAATAAATGAATAAACAAACACCTACCTACCTACCTACCTACCTACCTACCTACCTACCTACCTACCTACCTACCTACCTACCTACCTACCTACCTACCTACCTAAATAAATAAATACATAAATAAATACCTATCTACCTACCTACATACATACATAAATAAATAAAATATTGTCAATGCGAACTTTAACTTGCTCAGGGGGTCGGATTTTGTTTTGTGTGACAGCGCGTTCCTTTTCTGTCGGTCTTTTGCGCTCTCTCGCGATAATGTACCGATCCCCTGTCCCATCTTGAGTCTTTGTACAATTCCAACAGCTTTCAAATCACATTTCTGCTGAATGTGACGCTTGAGGTAGTCCAACTTCCATCCCTTCCATATTTTTCCCTCCGTAAACTCGCACATCACTTTGGCTTCACTCCATGTTTTGCAGAGGAGACCTTTCTCATTCGAAAAAATCTCACCCAGTTTCACCGTTTCCTCTTGTACTTGCACACACTCCGACAGCCATTCAATCTCACAAGAAATGCCGCATCTCTTATTTATTTTGGCTTGGCCAGTGGATGTGTCGCTGCTCATTCGTTTCGCCACGATTAACTAATTTAGCATTTACTTCGCTTGACTCCGCCGCACTGTCGTTAGCAAGCTAACCTATGCGGCACGGATGGGCAGAACACATGTTCAAGCACTGTCAATTCTATGATTGGCTATGTAGCATAAGTGAACCATATCATATCATTGGCTGGACACCTGTCAATTCCTGAAAGCACAGCAAGAAAATCATTCGTCCACTTAATTAGATTAGATTAGATTACGTCTAATCAATCAGTTTATGCAGATTGGTTCTTGTGTGCACAGCATGGAGTTTCTTGTGTGCAGAGACTGCGCAATTCTGCGCAATTGCGCAGCTTAAAGGGAACACTGCCCCTAACTCAGTGTTTCTCAAATAGTGGGGTGCGCCCGCCTGGGAGGGCGCAGTGCGATACCAAGGGGGGCGTGTGTGACACCAGGGAACATGCTTTTCTTTTGGCTGTATTAGATTAAAGGGTAATTAGACATCCACTGCAGTAGGTGGGAGTGGCGGTATCACTGGAAGAGTGTGCTCAAGGAGTAGTCGCTCTACAGTGTAGAGCAGGCGATAAAAAGTGCAGTGGAACACCAGGGAAAAATATTGAATAGGGTTGAACAGAACGGCAGAGAGAGACTGAGATAAGAGAATTGAGAGTCACACGAAAGCTAAGACAAGGAAATATGACGAAGCGTACGTAGCGCTCGGCTTCATTGCGTCTACGATGGGAAACAAGGAAAGACCGGTGTGTTTACTGTGCCTTACAATGTTGGCAGCGGACAGTATGAATCCAAATAAATTAAGGTGGCACTTATAAAGCCATTTTACCCCAATCATGCTGATAAGATGCTTGAGGTTTTTCAGCGAAAACAAGCTGAATATTGGCAACAATCATCCCACTTTGTGAATCCTACTTCAGTCACTCAGCAAGCACTGTAAGCATCATATAAAGCAGCGTACCAAATTGCTCAGTGCAAGAAAAAAAAAAACATTATTGCAGAAGAGCTGATACTACCTGCAGCCGTGGATATGGTCCCCGTCATGCTGCCTCATTTTGAGCGCAAATTGTTTATTTCATTTTTGTTTTGTAGGTTAAAATGTTTTATATATTGTGCTCCTGAGTTAATGTTGCTTATTACTTTGACTTGAATATTATTTATTGCTGTTATTTAATTTGATATTATGTATATTTATTATTATTTTATTGTATTTTTCCAGCATAAAATGGCAGTTGGTCAAGAATGTTTATAGTTTAAATAATTATAATTTATTTTTAATTTCAGGCAAAGTGATGCACATTGAATCTGTTCTGTTACAGACTAAAAAACAATGTTATTAATAGTTATTCTTTATTGTAAGTTGATCTTTCTTTTTTATTTATATTTTGTTTTACTTTAATGTTAATAACTTGGGGGGGCGCGAAATGTTTTCTTCTCACTAGGGAGGATCACAGAAAATTATTGAGAAGCACTGCCCTAACTGGATAATAGACTCTGATATGCCCCTTGAATATATGTACGTGTGTGTGTGTGTGTGTGTGTGTGTGTGTGTGTGTGTGTGTGTGTGTGTGTGTGTGTGTGTGTGTGTGTGTGTGTGTGTGAGAGAGAGAGAGAGAGAGAGAGAGAGAGAGAGAGAGAGAGAGAGAGAGAGGCCTTCCATATCCGCTGCCTGCAAAGGATCCTGTGTGTGTCTTGGGAAGACAGGGTGCCCTATGTTGAGATCTTCGACCGGACCCACACACTCAGCATTGCCCTGCTCCTTGTGCAGAAACATCTACGTTGGGTAGGTCATGTGATCCGTATGCCTACCCACCGCCTCCCTAGGCAGATCCTCAATGGCCAGCTTTTGGGTGGTCAGAGATCTGCAGGGGTCCAGAAAAAGCGCTACAAGGATCACCACAAAACCCTCCTGAAGAAGTGTGACATTACACCTACAGCACTCGAGTCCCTGGCTGCTGCTCGCCATACCTGGAGTTCCACCTGCCACCAGGGTATTACTCAGCTTCAGGAGCAGGCCACAGAGAGGAGGATACAACGCCGTGCATAGAGGCATCAGCGTGCTGCAGGGCCAACACCCTCCAGTACCACATACCCCTGTCCCTCATGTGGCAAGATCACGCATCGGCCTGCACAGCCACATGGCTATGGACCGCCGCAAAACACCCCAATAACTGTCCATACTTTTAATCTGGAGCAACGTCATCATCGAAATCGATGGACTGCCCCTAAGTGTGTGTGTGTGTGTGTGTGTGTGTGTGTGTGTGTGTGTGTGTGTGTGTGTATGTGTGTGTGTGTGTGTGCACGTGTGCACGTGTGGGTGTGTGTATGTGTGTGAAATTTACCAACACAAAAGTGTCAGCTGCTTGTGGCTCAGCCAGAAGGCTCGCCCCCAACCGCATCACAACGTCCGGAAGTTTATTTATATAGCCCCAAATCACAAACAAGTCTCAAAGGGGTTTGCATGTGCAAAATTGACAATTTATCTCAACAGCCCCTTATCTTAACTCCCAATAGGGCAAGGAAAAACTGAAAAACCCCTACTGACCACAGATGGGAGGATCCCCATTCCAGGATGACCAGGCCAGTACATAAAGCCTCTCAGAACGTGTCGCGTTTGCTTATGTTGGTGACTGGTGAAAGGAAGTAGATGTGAGAGGGCACTTCATCTGCAGAGAGGCTGCTCGTTTCTTTGCTGTTAAATCAGCCACGGAGAGACTCATCCTCGTGATATGTTGAAGTCATCATAAGTAGAGAAGTCTATGTAAATTTGGGATGCCAAAGATACGTATCCAATGGGGAAATTGTGATCTCTTCCTTGCATGATGTAGTCAGGCTAATGTGTCAAATCAAGCAGACTTCACCCAAAAGGTGGGCGTACCGCCCTTCTGTTCCAAAATACCATTAAATCTCTCCTGATATTTTTTTTCAGGGGAGAATTGTAGCGTTGACATAATTTTTTAATACAGTTCCATCACATAAATGCCAATGTTGGCTTGCTTTACAGTCCCTTTAAAGCACAATTATTTTTGGTTAGACAAAGGAAGTGTCATGCCCATGCCAGAGCACGCCATACTTACATGCCATTGACCCCCGCTGGATTCCGAGCAGTAATCTGCTCAAAACTGGCAAAGATCAATAATCCGCTGCTTCTAAAAGCAATAGTCTCCAAATAATAAAACACAGGAAGCAGTTGAGGGGGATTGCAAATAAGAATTGTGAGAAGCGCTTTGAATACTTAAGGTAAAAAAGGCACTGTACAATACCATTTACTATTTTGGACTGGGATATTAGGCATACTGGGTATTCTCGCGCCCAAGAAACCCCAGGTCTGGTGGCCAATAACAGAGTGAGAAATTAGGCATTCTCCATTTGGCATTCTCTCTCCATGTGCTCCAAATGCCCACATGCGGCAGCCATCTGGGATAGCGATATTTGATGCATCCGTAATTCTAACCCCTAGGTCAGGGTGTCCAAACTTTTTGCGAGGGCCAGATTTGATAAAGTGAAGGGGCCCGGGGCCAATAATTTTTTTCTGACATTTTTTAACTACAAAAATTTCATGCAAATACACACTGTTATAAAACAATTTTCATTGTCACAATTGTCTTTATTTTTCAAATGACAAAATAACCAAATATAAGCCACTCAGGCAGATGTGAACAACTCTAAAAGCACAAATTCCTCTTTTCATTCATATCTGAAGAGTCAGATAACATTGAACAAACTGTATGAAATACCTTAAATTTACATGAGTTTAAAATTATTTTTGCCTCATAAACATTTTAAACAGGAGTTATAAGTAATGCACAGTGTTCTCTTATTATTAAAACTTAAAACAAGTGAATTTTGCTCTTGTCATTTACTATATCTTTCAGAAAGTAATAGTGTGTGACACGTCTACAGGTTCATAACATCAACAGTATTAACATGGCCACTTCGTAATAATTAATATTAAGTAATATTTACTTTTGATTTAATTTTGACTCACAGCCACGTGTGAAGAATCGCTGTTGTGATGCCAGTTCAGCTTGGAGCTGCTTCACTTTGAGAAGAGAATTCTCTTTGTGGACTACAGCTCAGCTTTCAATACAATCATCCCAAACGTTCTGGTGACAAAGCTGGACACTCTGGGCCTCCCCCCTCTCACTTGCACCTGGATCAAAGGCTTCTTGACCAACAGGCCCCAGACTGTGAGACTTGGCCCCCACCTTCCCTCTACACGCACACTGAGCACTGGTTCATCACAAGACTACGTGCTGAGCCCTCTCCTCTACTGTCTTTATACCCATGACTGCAGTCCGGCCCACGGCAACAACATGATTGTAAAATTTGCTGATGACACCACAGTGGTCGGGCTGATTTCGAATAGTGACGAGATAGCTGTTAGGGTTTTCCAGGTTATCTTAATCGTAGGATTATGTTGGAATGTAACCTGTAATAATTACCCTCGCCTGTCCTGTCTTAACAAAAGTAGTAGAACAAAGTGCGAAGATCTTTTGAACTGATTGACTAGCTGCAGAGGAAGCAATCAAAGTTGTTTTGTTCACACAACATCGTGAAGGACCCCCTGCTGTGCTTTGATCAGCCAGGGGCTTCGGCCATTTGTCAACTCTCAACCCCCACTCTGTTTCTCTTAATAAATATCCTCTTGCAGGAAGGAGAGTTCAGACTTCATTCGATCATCGCTGTTCTGTTTTGATGGCTCTGAAGCACCTTTGACCTTTGGCGAAGGACAAGAAAAGACTGCTGTTGTGCTTGGAGGAGGACAAGTACACTCCGGAGGAAATACAACATCCTCGGGGACGTAAAAGACAGTGAAAAGCGGAGGAACTCACAATGATGAAAATTGACTCATTTGAACAATGGACTCATTCAAGAGTGATGGATGGGGTCGCTCTGAAGCAACAACAAAAGAACACCAACGTGAGAGGGTGAAGTGCGGCAAAAAGAAATGGACTTGGAGTGTCCGACAACCAAATCGCACTCCTTGCTACGGCGTTCCCAAATTTGGTGAAGCTTGGTTCAAAGTGGAAGGGAGGTTCATTGTGCACTGAGTTTGACAGAACTGAGGAGATTTGATAAATAAATAAATAAAAATTTGAAAAATACGTAGGGCTACAGATTATAATCAGAGATTGAACGGATTTGGATAAAACAAATAGGCTAAAACGGTAGGAAACAAGAGCAAGATCTTATATTTTGGCTCATCAAGCTTAAGACGTAGGGGTCGAGTTATATAAATTTTAGAACAGGACATTTGGCAGTCAGGAGGAAGCTAGGTTGCTCAATGTACCTACTCAATACAATAGTAAGGTTTTTTGTTCCACAGTGGAGGTTGGATGGTCAGAAAGTTAGGTACGTTCAATTTTTGACATTCACACAATCATGCATAGGAGCCACACGGCGACAGTTAACAAGACAATGACTGCAATAGGGGCCACCTACGACTGCACCGACATGAAAAAGTAGAAGCGAGAGAGCAGAATATGGGATTATCTGCTAAAACGTCTGCTATACAGTTACCGATAGGAGATTCTATCAAAAGAAGCTACATGAGAGATGGATTAGAATCTCTTTGTCTGTGTGTTCTGTTTGTGAGTAATCTCTGTAAAATTGTGACAGTCTTGTTGTCGTTCGTCTGAACTTTGTATGCCGTTTTGTGTATGTGTGCGTGCAGATGTGTGTGTGTGTGTGTGTGTTCACACCCTGTGTGGGTGCGAGCGTGTGAGGAGAAAGAAGGCATGGGTAAGACAATCTCTTTTAAACCAGGAGGCAATAAATGGGAACGCCCCTGTCATAAATAGTTTTTGGTTAAAGGGAATCATTAGGAGGTGTTCAAACTCTTCCCGCAAACACTCCTATTTGCCAGTTAAATGGGCACGACAATTGACTACGAGAGTTGCAAACAACAGATGAAGAGCAGTCCTTGGCAGATTATATGATCAGGACGCTCAAACTGTGTCAAAGACAAATTTACTGCCGCTTGCTCTTTCCTCCTCACAGGTCGACAACCCCATCAATCCAGGAGACTGGGTCTACATCGAGGTCATCAAAAGAAGGAACTGGGCCAGCCACGACGGGAGGGACCATTCCAAGTCTTGCTGACTACGCATGTTGCATCCGAGGTTGCAGGACCCACAAATGCATTAACGACGACTGCTCTCCAGGAGGAAACTGGATGGGAGCTTTGGACATCACCGCTGTGTGCCAGGATGAGAGGGCCGTTTTCAAGGTGTAAGGGCTCTACTACCAACATGGGTCCACCATCGGACGGGACCTACTTCATCCAGAAGTTCAGAGGCACTGCCTCACCTGCATCCTATGAGTGCACGTGCCTGTTCAGTACGGATCATGGTTTTGTGGTCACGAGAGTTGTCCGATGCTGCCTGCCAACTGGACACGAGTGTGTGCGCCAGTGTGTGTGACAGACCTCACCTACAGACTAGAACATCAGCAGCTGACGAGGACACGAGTGTGTGCGCCAGTGTGTGTGACAGACCTCACCTACAGACTAGAACATCAGCAGCTGACGAAAACGTGAGCACATATACAACTTCTTAGACGTGACAGATGTGAGATGAGATGTGGATTGCGTAGATGCTGTTCTGTTGAGCATGTATTACGGAAACTTGTTGATTTGACCATCGAATATGCTTCACAAGTGATGGATACAATGATGTACTGTTTCTGTGTTTTTCTTTTTATTTTTTATTGATAGCATTCTGGTCGCCTGTGGCAACGGGGCCGTGTAAGAATTTTCCTGCTAATAACATCTGGCCAGCAGGTTTTTCGCTTACACAATAAGTTTGAGGTAATGCCTCATCTTCACTGGAAAGTGTTGCTATCATTGTTTGTTGTTTTTATTTTTACCATTCTACTTTCTTCATTATACGTATATATGTTTTTTTTTTTCTTGCTTGTCTTTGTTGTTTGGGGTGGCATAATCATATGATAAAACAGGAGGGAGATGTTAGGGGTTTCCAGGTTATTTTTTATCGTAGGATTATGTTGGAATGTAACCTGTAATAATTACCCTCGCCTGTCCTGTCTTAACAAAAGTAGTAGAACAAAGTGCTAAGATCTTTTGAACTGATTGACTAGCTGCAGAGGAAGCAATCAAAGTTGTTTTGTTCACACAACATCGTGAAGGACCCCCTGCTGTGCTTTGATCAGCCAGGGGCTTCGGCCATTTGTCAACTCTCAACCCCCACTCTGTTTCTCTTAATAAATATCCTCTTGCAGGAAGGAGAGTTCAGACTTCATTCGATCATCGCTGTTCAGACAGCGACGAATGGACTCTCCACCTGCAGGTGTCCAAAAGGACTTACTTGTCTCCCGTGTGGTTCTTGCAAAATAAGTTGGAGTGAGCAAATCTCTAACAATAGCCTATAGGGAGAAGGTCCAGAAGCTCACGAACTGGTGCTCTGCAAATAACCTGGCTCTGAACACCAAGGAAACAAAGGAGATCATTGTGGACTTCAGAAGGAAAAAAAGAGATCCCCCTCCCCTATGCATCAACAGCGAGATTGTGGAGGGGGTCCACAACATCAGATTCCTGGGAGTCCAGATCTCTGATGAACTCTCCTGGACACGCAAACACCTCAGCTGTCATCAAGAAGGCTCAGCAGCTTCTACACTTCTTAAGAGTCCTCAGGAAGAGCAGTATGGATCAGAAGCTTCTGCTCGCCTTCTACCATTCCTCCATTGAGAGCCTGCAGACGTACTGTCTCACCACCTGGTACGGGAGCTGCACTGTTGCAGATAGAGGGAGGCTACAGAGAACAGTCAAAGCAGCGCAAAGCTGCCCTCTCCCCTCCCTGACGGACATATACAACACCCGGTGTGTCAGCAGAGCTCACAACATCATCAAAGACAACACACATCCTGCCTCCCAGTTGTTTGAATTGCTTCCTTCTGGAATGCACTACAGAGGCATTCGAACAAGGACTACCAGACTGAAAAACAGTTTCTTCCCAAGAGCCATCACCGCTCTGAACTCTGAGAGAACAGCTATAATACAACACCGATACTCCTTTAAAAACTACGTGCAATAACTATTAATTATTTACTTTCTGTACAAACCTCATTCATGTTAATACATATACCCACATTGAACATACTGTAAATAAGATTTGTAACCTTCATTCTTAGACTAATAGCTATATTAGATAAATAATATAAATAAGATCTTTCACTTTTATTCTCTTATTATACTTTTTTAAATTTTGTAATGTTTGCACTAGGAAGGGAGCAGCTCTCCGAATTTCGTTGTACAACTAAGTTGTAAAATGACAATAAAGGGCATTCTATTCTATTCTATTCTATTCTATTCTATTCTATTCTATTCTATTCATCAGCAAGGTCACTGTTAGCTTGTCGTATGTGTTAGCATTTTTAGTCTGGTAGTGTCTCTTTAGGTTGAAATCCTTAAACAAGACAACAGTCTCCTTAGAAATTAGACAAACACAATTGCCTTGATTTTCAGTGAAGAATTATTGTAATTCCCATCTCTCTTGAAAGTGACGGCCCTCAAAGTCAACTTTCCTTATTTTCTTTGCAGTCGCCATGGCTGAAATGAGCGGAGAGGGGGTTGCAGCACGGATGCAGACTGATATTATTAAAGTCGTGCTGCCACCTTTTGGTAAAAGAGGAATTACCGTTTCAAGTTTCATGATTTTTTTAAAATTCAGTTTGACAGTGCAGGCGGGCCATAAATAATACATTATAAGACCGAAGCTGCGGGCCGTATGAAATATGACCGGGGGCCGGATTTGGCCCGCAGGCCGGACTTTTGAAATGCCTGCCCTCGGTGCTGTTACACACCTGCTCACTGGGTAATCAACTCAATCACCCACACCTGCCAGCTGCTCTTTTGGCGTCCTATTTAAACCCTGCGATCCCATCTCTTCACTCTCAGTCTGTACCTGGATGCCACTCGCTAGCTCACTGTGCTCAGTCCATCTAACTCCCGTTGCCAACTTTGTCCGTTCTCTGACCCGCCTCGCCTTGCCTGCCACCGGTCCTGACCACCTGCCCGTTATCGACCACATTGTGCTCCCCGCCCATCCTGACTCTTCACCTGTCCCTGACCACAATTACCGCAAGCACCCTGCCGTGCTACGACCTTGCTTTTCTGCTCTCTCCACCAGGTCAGCTCCTGCCCACTGGCTTCCCAGTGTGCCGTGGAGCGCGTTCCTCCACAAAGCCATTGGCTCCAGCCAGCTTCCATGCCACGAGCCAATCACCATTCCATTCCAGCCTGAGCTCCAACACTCGAATTCCCCTTCCCTCATCCTCAATAAAGCCTGTGTCATTCTGCACTTGGCTGTCCTGTCTGATCTGTCACAGGTGCACCGAGTGCGGCGGCCATCTTAAACAGGGACATTAGGTGAATGCCATATTCTTCCTCTGGTGACAGTTTTCATCTTTCCTTGCTTACTTTTCACTTTCACTTTTCTTCTATTTTTCTTCCTTTCCTTTTTCCCTGCTTCCAAGTTTAAATCCATGTCTTCTTTCCTTGTTGTCTTGATTTCTTCTTTTTACCTTTACCTTACCATTTTTTTCAAAACATTCAAAATAAATCGGAATTTAAGATTTATTTATTCTATACTACAATTCTACTTCCTACATTCTTTACTGTTTATTGATTCAAGCCATTCTGCCTTAACATTTCCTGTGGGGTGGGGGGGCATGGCCCAGTGTTAGAGTGGTCGTCTACTAAACCAGAAGTTGGGGGTTTGATCCCATTATGATTACGTTGAGGTATCTTTGAGCAAGGTATTGAACCCCAGTTGCTCCTGAATCTGAGTCATCAGTAGATTATTGAGGAAGTCAATAATAATAATAATCTCTGCCGACGGAGTGAGGAGGGCGCTTGCCACTATTGACACCCGTAAGGCGGCGGGCCCTGACAACATCCCGAGTCGAGCGCTGAAGGACTGCGCTGGGCAGCTGTCGGGTGTCTTCACGGACATCTTTAACGTTTCCCTGCAGCAGGCCATCGCCCCCTCGTGTTTCAAGGCTGCTACCATCGTTCCTGTGCCGAAGAAACCTGTACCGTCCTGCTTCAATGACTACCGCCCCGTGGCACTGACGCCCAAGTGCTTTGAGCGGCTTGTCATGGAGCACATCAAATCTGTTCTCCCCCCCCCCACCATTGACCCTTTCCAGTTTGCGTACCGTGCCAAACGGTCCTCTGAGGATGCCATCTGCTCTGCCCTCCACTCGGCCCTCACCCACCTGGAGAGAAAGGACTCATATGTGAGGTTGCTGTTTGTGGACTTCAGCTCTGCCTTCAACACCATTGTGCTGCAGCGACTCATCTGCAAACTCGACGAGCTGGGCCTCAGTACCTCCCTCTGCAACTAGCTACTGGACTTCCTCTGTCAGAGGCCTCAGGTGGTGCGTGTTGGCGACAAAATCTCCGCCAGCATCACCCTGAGCACGGGGCCCCCCAGGGCTGCGTGCTCAGTCCATTGCTCTTCACCCTGCTGACGCATGACTGCACTGCGACCTACAGCGACAACCGTATAGTGAAGTTTGCTGACGACACGACTCTGGTGGGTCTCATCACGAAGGGCGACGAGACTCGGTACAGGTCGGAAGTTGACCTTCTGACCACGTGGTGCAGGGACAACAACCTCCTGCTGAACGTAAACAAGACCAAGGAAATCGTTGTTGACTTCCGGAAGGGTCACACAAAACACCTACCGCTGATCATCGACGGTGCTGTGGTGGAGAAGGTGAGCTGCACCAAGTTCCTGGGGGTGCACATCAGTGAGGACCTCTCCTGGTCCGCAAACACCGCGTCACTGGCAAAGAAAGCTCAGCGCCGCCTGTACTTCCTGCGGAAGCTCAGGCGTGCATGTGCTCCTCAGGCAGTCCTGTCTACATTCTACCGTGGCACCATTGAGAGCGTCCTCACCAGTTGCATCGCTGTCTGGGGTGGTAACTGCACTGAACAGAACTTGAAGGCCCTGCAGCGCATGGTGAATACGGCTGGTAAGATTATTGGTGCTTCGCTACCCTCCCTGAAGGACATTTACACCTCCCATGTCGCCCGCAAGGCAACCTCGATTGCCAGAGATGTGAGTCACCCGGCTCACTCTTTGTTTGACCTTCTGCCCTCTGGGAAGAGGTACAGGAGCCTGCGCTCCCGCACCACCAGACTCGCCAACAGCTTCTTTCTCCAGGCTGTTAGGGCCCTGAACTCGCTACCCCCTTCTGCGTAGCGTGCGGCACTGTTGCGCTATTTTCGGGAATGTCTGCTGTACGCGCACTTGCTCCTTTTTTTTTCTGCTCCTCCTATTTATTTATTTATTTATTTATTTATTTATTGTTGTGTTATTTATTCATTATTTATTCAGCACGCTTTTGTTATACTTGTTTACTTGTTTGTCTGTTGTGAGCCATGTCTTGTCACCGTGGGATAGGGGGGAACGAAATTTCGGTTTCTTTGTGTGTCTTTGGCATGTGGAGAAATTGACAATAAAGCTGACTTTGACTTTGACTTTGACTTTGAAGGACATTTACACCTCCCATCTCGCCCGCAAGGCAACTTCGATTGCGAGTGATGTGAGTCACCCGGCTCACTCTTTGTTTGACCTTCTGCCCTCTGGGAAGAGGTACAGGAGCCTGCGCTCCCGCACCACCAGACTCGCCAACAGCTTCTTTCTCCAGGCTGTTAGGACCCTGAACTCGCTACCCCCTTCTGTGTAGCGTGCGGCGCTGTTGCGCTATTTTTCTAGAATGTCTGCTGTATGCTCACTTGCTCCTTTTTGCTCCTCTTATTTATTTATTTGTTGTGTTATTTATTCATTATTTATTCAGCACGCTGCTGTTTACTTGTTTTACTTGATTGTCTATTGTGGGCCATGTCTTGTCACCGTGGGATAGGGGGGAACGAAATTTCGGTTTCTTTGTGTGTCTTTGGCATGTGGAGAAATTGACAATAAAGCTGACTTTGACTTTTCTTTTTGAAAAGTCAGTGTGAAATGCGTTGAGGACATTATTGGGTGGAAAAGCAAAAGTGAAAAAACATTTACCACATGTTTAGCCCATTCCAAATCATTGTATATTATTCTGTCACTCAATACCATTTCACATTATTCAATATCATTTCAAATTCTCAGACCAAGTGCTTCAGAAATTGCATTTCCTAGTTAGATACATAGTATTTGTTTTTCTGTAACAGAAAAATGTGAAAAATACCAGTACTATATAAGGTAAATAATGGGAGCAACTGTATCTAAATCACTACAAAGGAAGAGGACACCACAGTTCAGTTCACATAACAGCTCAGTGCTTCAAGGTTTTCTGCTGTCTGACAGTTTGTGCTTACAGGGTTGAGTGGCTTGAACATTTCATATGCAAACCAGAGCTAGTCTGGCTAGTTTCATTTGTCATAAAGAGCACTTAGCAAGGATCAAGCAGCCGCATCAGATGCGGTATGACACTTTCAGACCCTTGAGCAAAAACACCACAAGTGCTTGTTCAGGGAAGTGGAAGAGGTGACAAAACACATCAGGTAATTTAGTGTTTGTGTGATTGTTTACCCTTTCCCGCCATAGATGTTCCTACATAACATTCATGGTCATTAAAAGTGACAGGAAATAAAGACAAGCTATACGAAACATTATGAGTTACTCCTTGATCCCTTGCCCCATTCAATTCACCAATAAACTCTGTGCACGACAAAATGTTAACTTTTTTATATGCGCCTGGATGTATGCCAGCTGGTTTCCGCTCTATACAAATACATAGTAAACTGCATGAGTAAAGAAAGGTTTTTAAATTGTTAATGTTGATTTGAGTGGGATGTTTATGTTGTAGAAATCAGCAAAACAACCTTTTTCCGCACTATTTTTATGTGGATGAGGCTAACACCAAAGTAGCTGGTAGTTCAGTTGATCGCGTGCACATTGCTAGCACATCTAATTCCGTGTTCCACACAACATTATTTATTCAGCACGCTTTTGTTATACTTGTTTACTTGTTTGTCTGTTGTGAGCCATGTCTTGTCACCGTGGGATAGGGGGGAACGAAATTTCGGTTTCTTTGTGTGTCTTTGGCATGTGGAGAAATTGACAATAAAGCTGACTTTGACTTTGACTTTGAAGTTAATACAGAAATAATGCCTTAATTCTAAATCAAATGCTATATTATTGTGCAATTCACATTATATTTAAGGTTAATACCTATAAATATTGTCTTTGATGTTACAATTCCCCCTTTACTACCTGTGTTACATCTTAAATTGACATGGAATAAACAAAATTAAACAAAGTACCGTATTTGCCGGTGTATAAGTCGACTCGGTGTATAAGTCGACCCCCTAAAATTCAACGGAAATTTACAATTTTATGATATATCCTTTGTATAAGTCGAGCACAATTGTTGCATTATATTAAACTTCAAAATTCAATCAGAAATATGCGAAATTTATTGACGAAATGTGTTCAAATTCCGGGAGGCCGGGCGCATGCGCAGTGGCCGGAAATAGCTCCAGCCGAGCGGATCGGCTGTTTATAAGCACCGCGGAGGAGATCGCGGAGCCTCATTCGACTTCCAGCGGCCGGCGAGCTCGCGCACGCCGCCCGGCACCACCGGGAGGCCGGAAATAGCTCCAAGCCGAGCGGATCGGCACGTTATAAGCACCGCGGAGGGGATTGCGGAGCCTCATTCGACTTCCAGCGGCCAGCGCACTCGCGCACGCCGCCCGGCACCACCGGGAGGCCGTGCACACGCGCCAAGTGGCCGGAAATAGCTCCAGCCGAGCGGATCGGCTCTTTATAAGCACCGCGGAGGAGATCGCAGAGCCTCATTCGACTTCCAGCAGCCAGCGAGCTCGCGCACGCCGCCCGGGACATCCGGGAGGCCGTGCGCACGCGCCAAATGGCCGGGAATAGCTCCCGCACAGCGGATCGGCTGTTTATAAGCACCGCGGAGGAGATCCCGGAGCCTCATTCGACTTCCAGCAGCCGGCGAGCTCGCGCACGCTGCCCGGCACAGCCGGGAGGCCGTGCGCACGCGCCGGGTGGCCGGAAATAGCTCCGGCCGGAGGATCGGCACTTTATAAGCACCGCGGATGAAATCGCGGAGCCTCATTCGACTTCCAGCGGGCCGCGCACTCGCGCACGCCGCCCGGTTCAAATTTTCTAAGTGCCAACGGCTCTTGCGCCATAAAGAGTCCGCCTCGGCTGGTTCCCCATGTCGGCCAGAACAAGTGAAAATTCGGCCTCTTCCCCTGGAAGTCCGGCCAAGTTTGGCGAATATTTTCAAAGTGCCAACGACTCAACCGCCGTAAAGTGTCCGCCTCGGCTGGTTCCCCATGTCGGCCACCACAAGTGAAAATTCGGCCTCTTCCCCTGGAAGTCTGGCCAAGTTTGGCAAATATTTTCAAAGTGCGAACGACTCAACCGCCGTAAAGTGTCCGCCTCGGCTGGTTCCCCATGTCGGCCACCACAAGTGAAAATTCGGCCTCTTCCCCTGGAAGTCTGGCCAAGTTTGGCAAATATTTTCAAAGTGCGAACGACTCAACCGCCGTAAAGTGTCCGCCTCGGCTGGTTCCCCGTGTCGGCCACCACAAGTGAAAATTCGGCCTCTTCCCCTGGAAGTCCGGCCAAGTTTGGCGAATATTTTCTAAGTGCCAATGACTCAACCGCCGTAAAGTGTCCGCCTCGGCTGGTTCCTCCGGTCGGCCAGAACAAGTGAAAATTCGGCCTCTTCCCCTGGAAGTCTGGCCAAGTTTGGCGAATATTTTCTAAGTGCCAACGACATTCATTTAGACATGGCGATTGAATGTTTACGTACCGGTAGTTATTGTCGTTGCCTGACGCGCGATGACTCGCACATTCACTCAATACCCAGTACTTCCCCCTAGCAGTCATCGTCGCTGCCTGGCTTTCGATGTCCGTTATTGAGGTGAGAATATTTGAAATTGTTGCTGAGGATGCGTGTTAATGCGACGAACGCTTTATAATGATTCTGTTTCTCGCTGTTTGATGAGCCTGACGGACGTACACCCACGCACAATGAGATGCATGAGAAACGGCCTTGGTTACCATCACATTTGAAGCGATGAATACGAAGTTAAATTTTATGACTCGGTGTATAAGTCGAGGTCGATTTTTTCGGTCGATTTTGGATCGGAAAAGGTCGACTAATACACCGGCAAATACGGTAATCATGTCACAAAATGTCAGCAAAGTTATTGTGTTCCAAATGGCCTTACTTTGCACTGCTGCATCCCTTTATGCACGGCATCTAGAAATATAATAATGTGCTAAGCTCTCATTGTTTTCCAGATGACTTAAACATTGTGCGCACAGTGGCTTGTCTAAATTAAAAGGATAGGATTTGCTGTGGGCGGCTCGGTGGCGCACTGGGTTGCACGTCCGCCTCACAGTTAGGAGGGTGCGGGTTCGATTCCACCTCCGGCCCTCCCTGTGTAGAGTTTGCATGTTCTCCCCGGGCCCGCGTGGGTTTTCTCCGGGCACTCCGGTTTCCTCCCACATTCCAAAAACATGCTTGGTAGGCCGATTGAAGACTCCAAAATTGTCCCTAGGTGTGAGTGTGAGTGAGATTGGTTGTCTGTCTCTGTGTGCCCTGCGATTGGCTGGCAACCAGTTCAGGGTGTCCTGATGACGGCTGGGATAGGCTCCAGCACGCCCGCGACCCCCGTGGGGACTAAGCGGTTCAGAAAATGGATGGATGGATGGATTTGCTGTGACAGCAAACACCAGAGTCTGTATTGTGCACTTTGAGAAAGGACACATACTTACTTTGCCTATTGTCTGCTGCCACATGCTGTCCCGACCCCATTCAAGTGCAATAATCACAAGAGGTTATCCGACAAATTGTGAACGACAGTCGGACTCAAATGAGGCAGGAGCGGCCTCTCATGCCTGGAGGTCCAATCCTCACGACAAATATTTTCTAAGTGTCACACCTCACGATGCTGTCACAACAGCTTGTCTGAGAACGGTGCTTGTCAGTCTGACTCAAATGGCGAAGAAACAGCCTCTCCAACCCAGAGATCCAGTCCTCACGGGAAATATTTTCAGTGTTGTCAGCCAGACCTCAGCGGACCTCCGCCTGTCCCCTTCCATCCACTCTGACGAACTGGCACTCATGACCCGCCTTCATAACAATAGTTTCGAGACCCTGTAATTGGAATGAGCGCAGTCCAAACCCTTGGGTAAGAACCCGTTGGAGGGTAAGTCTGGTGCTAGCAGCCGCGGTAATTCCAGCTCCAATAGCATGTCTTAAAGTTGTTGCAGTTAAAAAGCTTGTAGTTGGATCTCGGGATGTGAGCTGAGAGTCTGCTGTGAGGCATGCCACCGTATGTCCCAGCCCTTGCATCTCGGTCCGCGCCCCGGGATGCCCTTGGCTGGGTGTCCCACCCAGGGCCTGAAGCGTTTACTTTGAAAAAATTTGTGTCAAAGCAGGCCAGTGCCGCCTTGCATACCGCAACTAGGAATGATGGAATAGGACCCCGGTTCTATTTTGTGTGTTTTCCCTCCTGAACTGGGGCCATGATAGAGAGGGACAGCCTGGGGCATTCGAGGTGAAAGTCTTGGACCGGCACAAGACAGGCCAGGGAAAAAGCATTTGCCAAGAATGCCATTAATCAAGAACGAAAGTCAGAGGTTAAAAAAATGATCAAATATAAAAATTAAAGGAATGGATGGAAGGGTCACCACCAGGAGTGGAGCCAGCGGCTTAATTTGACTCAACACGGGAAACCTCGCCCGGACACGGACATGATTGACAGCTCTTTCTCGATTCTGTGTGTGGTGGTGCATGGCCGTGGGTGGTTGTGCATGGCCGTTCTTAGTTGGAGCAATTTGTCTGGTTAATTCCAATAACAAATGAGACTCCGGCATGCTAATTAGGTTGGCGGCCCGCGAGCGGTCGGTGGGCAACTTCTTAGAGGGACAAGTGGCGTTCTACCACGTGAGATTGAGCAATAACAGGTCTGTGATGCAGACCAGCGTGTACCAATTTCTTGTGTAACCATATGAAGCCCACTTGTGATAGGGATTGGGAATTATTTCCCACCAACGAGGAATTCCCAGTAAACACGTGTCATAAATCGGCATTAAAGTTAAGTTAAAGTTAAAGTCCCAATGATCGTCACACACACACACATCTGGGTGTTTTGAAATTTGTCCTCTGCATTTAACCCATCCCCGTGTGATTTTGATCCATCCCCTGGGGGAGAGGGGAGCAGTGAGCAGCAGCGGTGCCGTGCTCGGGAATCATTTGGTGATCTAATCCTCCAATTCCAACCCTTAATGCTGAGTGCCAAGCAGGGAGGCAGTGGGTCCCATTTTTATAGTCTTTAGTTTGACCCGGGCGGGGTTTGAACCCACAACCTTCCAGTCTCAGGGCGGACACTCTACCACTAGGCCACTGAGCTGGTTATAAAGTTGATAAACTCCCTGCCCTTTGTACAATACCACCCGTTGCTACTACTGATTGGATGGCTGTCAGGTCTAAATACGATCAGACATTAAATCACTCGCTGGAATGAAGAGGAGAAGACAACCAGAACAGGTTTACTCGCGAGGAGAACGATAGAGAAAGCAATCTCAGTTACAACCTCCATCAGTTCTGAGTCCTTACTCCACGTGCCCCTCTTTTCAATGTTATGGTTGCCCTGGTTACAGAGGCGTTGCTACACTAAGGGAGAGGAGATTGTGTCTGTAGCAACGCTGATTAGCTAAAGAATGTAGTGTGGTGTGAATTAGCACTTCATTGTTGGCTCGTGACCCCCGCAGAGGCTGTTCTCTTTCCTCAACCAGCCGTCTTCCCTCACAGTTGGCTGACTCGTCCTCGACTGTGATCAAATACCTTGAAGCACGTTGATTGCCGCTCTGCTGTGGAACAAATGCAACTAAACCTTTGCTAACTTTATCTACTTGGTAAATTAACACACAATAATAATAAGTAACTTGTCCTAAACACTTCAACACACATTAAGCAAACGTGAGGTAACTGGTATGCAGTTCCTTAAACAAACATTGAGTAAATATGGGATAACTTTTATGCAACTACTTCTAACTGTATATAAACTTTAACAAAGAAAAACAGTTCTGATCAACTACAATCTATGAACCAAACCTACAGCTAACTAAAAGGAATGAAGTTCCTGTGAATCAAACAAAGAACATTTCACCTATGCAAATAAGCCCTGCTCATTGTTAGTGAAGGCCTCTTACGGGAACAAAAACAGACAGACAACATAAGGACAGGAAGGATACAAATGGCTGACAGGGATCAAAAGACATCCCTATCACTAAAAAGGAAGAACCTAGATCAAAGGAAAGATAAACTCATAAAGGCGAGGCCTCCAGGTCTGGCAGGCCAAGGCTTCACTTAAAATTATTCCAACAATTTCCTCCTGTTTATCACATATTTGCTCAATTTTTACATCACCAAAAACAACCACTTCTCTCGATTTTCGGTTGTCGGATCACAGGTATGAATGAGCACAAATATGTTTACACTAAAAAGGATAAATGTTACATCATCATCATTCGGAAACACACAGATCTGGGAAAAAGTCTGTAAACTCAAGTGCAAAAATGTCATCATCGTTATCATCAACATGCTGGCGTTCAGACATTAGGCATACCCGGGCCATTTTGTCTTCCATGGGCGATATTGCTGTAGTGATGAGACGATTAAACAGAGCACGCAGACATGGAATACAACAACATCCACACAAGGTGAGTATAGCAGTAAATACCGCAACTGATATTATAATTGAGGACACAAGGGCTTTATACTTCCCAAAGGCATCCATCCAGTTGTCCCACATTGATGTGTCCACACCAGAGTGCTCTTTCATCCTCATGTTGAGGTATCGCAGGCCTGCAATGGCCTTTGTCAGGCTCCCATCAGGGGCGGTGTTGTTGGGGATGAAGGTACAGCATTGTTCTCCGAACATTGCATAGACCCCTCCTTTCTCAGACAACAACATATCAAGAGCAATGCGATTCTGGAAGGCCATTAGGGAAGTCGTGGCTAGCTGTTCATGCACTGCCTCAAGCCCCGCTTGTGTCTAATTGCCCAATTTTTGCACGTTGTAATGGATGTAATTTATCCCGTCTACGTTTTTGTCTATCGTACACCACCAACAAATGGAAGACTCCCATCCTGCTCCAATTTGGTCAATTAATTCTTATTAATCAGGAACTCCTCTGGGGACTCTAATTGCATCAATTAAAGTCAGATCATCGTCGCCTCTCAAATTTAAAGACATTTTGTTTTTTACCAGCTTTTCGCCAGATCTTGGCGTGTCGATACATATATAATTTTGCTTGACTACATTCTCTAGAAGCAATGGTTTCTTTTCTTTTCCTCAATGGATATTATATAGAACGCTCTGTTGCACATTTCACAATCAGTAGACGTGACAGATTTCACACAATCTTTGGTCAATGGCAATGGTACAACATAAAGAATCGGTCGCAAACCCATACACATGACATATTCAATTTTTCCTTTTTTTTTCTTTTTTTCTCTCTGGTTTGCAGCTTGTTTTGCCATTAGCAATCAATTGTTTCTTTTATCAGTTACTCTTATAGGTAGTTACCTGAAACCAATTATCAAACATTCATTTTAGAGATATTAATTCCATTCTTTAACTTCTACAGCTGTTGTTGCCAAAGTATTATTTCGTTACATAACATTTTTGCCACTGTTAAGGCATTCAGTGTTTATTTTGAAGCCAATTCAATCCATTTTAAGAATGCATCTATTATGACCAGGCATTATAACCCTGTGGATTGAGTTTAGCACATGGTAAACAAGCTCTACAATTCTATTTTTTTTTTTATAAATGTTTTGAATATGAATCAAATCCATATATTGTATAAAGCCGACTGAACTGCCCTTTCATCCCCCCTGTTGAGCCATGTGTCAACACCATGCGACAACACCATGGCTCAATATCACTGCCCATTTGTATCGGTTCATTTGTACGGGCAGATAATATTGCTGCCCATTTGCATCGGAAGTTTTTCTTTCTCAAAGTGACAAACCAATCCACTAATCGGAAAAAAAAATCAACAAAATAACTGCCAGTAAATTAATCCATCCATCCATTTTCTGAACCGCTTAGTCCCCACGGGGGTCGCGGGCGTGCTGGAGCCTATCCCAGCCGTCATCGGGCAGTAGGCGGGGGACACCCTGAACTGGTTGGCAGCCAATCGCAGGGCACACAGAGACAGACAACCAATCTCACTCACACTCACACCTAGGGACAATTTGGAGTCTTCAATCGGCCTACCAAGCATGTTTTTGGAATGTGGGAGGAAACCGGAGTGCCCGGAGAAAACCCACGCGGGCCCGGGGAGAACATGCAAACTCCACACAGGGAGGGCCGGAGTTGGAATCGAACCCACACCCTCCTAATTGTGAGGCGGACGTGCTACCCAGTGCGCCACCGAGCCGCCTCATTAAATTAATATAATAGTTAATTGTTGTTGTTTCTTAACTTTAACTAGCTCAATCGCTCTTTTATTCTCAAATTTTAAATTTAGCTTTGAAATGTCGTTATTACATAATTTCATCCAATTCCAGAAAGCAAGTTCTTTCCATCTCTCAAATTTTGTTTCATCATTGCTAGGCATTAATGCAGTGTGGACCAGTTTCTGCCCATAAACAAATTGCTTGCTTTTCTTCACTTCCTATTTTTACAAAATTGATTTTGTTTTGCGGTGCAAATCAGATAAACTACAGTCTAATAAATTATTTTATGCACCTACGTATATTAGCCAATTTCATCCTTTTAACACATAACACTGACAGCACACAGACAACACAAAAACAGCAGAGACACAGCTCACAAACAATACCAACAAACAACGCTGCGCAAACGTCATCCTCTATTTTGACGTTTTGGTTATACCTTTTTTTCCTCATCAGTGCCTTTTATCCTTCATGCAAATGTTGTCACATCTTCCTTAAGCATCACCCTGCTTCAAACATTCTCAGAAAAACTCACACTTTCCCTGCCTCGCCCACAGCCATAGCACCCCCCGTGCGAGGGGGGGGACGCGGCATCAATGTTGATTGGTCACAGGCTGGCCATTTCCTGCAACAATCATGATGCCGGCTCACCGCCCACACGAGCATAGCACAGGCCCACGTGCACAGCCCCGACCCGCGACTATGCGCGAGCGCAGGCACGCTTATCAGTCTCACCCTCTCAAAGGGCAGGCCAACTTTGCTGTTTCCCCCTTTCATCATGTTCACATACAGTGGGGGAAATAAGTATTTGACCCCTTGCTGATTTTGCAGGTTTGCCCACTTACAAAGAATGCAACGATCTACTATTTTAATCATATGTACATTCTAACAGTGAGAGACAGAATCCCCCAAAACAAAATATTAACATGCTGTTTGTCCAGGGGTTCAAATACTTGTTTTTCCTCATCAGACGGTTATCAATTTTTATAAATTCATATGATGTGATTTTCCGGAATTTTCTTTGGGATTCCGTCTTTTACTGTTAGAATGTACATATGATTAAAATTATAGATCGTTGCATTCTTTGCAAGTGGGCAAACCTGCAAAATCAGCAAGGGGTCAAACACTTATTTCCCCCACTGTACGACATCTTTCACTGTCTTCTACACAACATTTGCTGTCTCTTATTTTCGTCCTATCAAGCCATCGTTCTAGTCACTTTCTGCCACACACGTCTTATTTTCTCTACTGCCACACACTGCTCATCTTAGGTTCTCCAACCAACTTAAGCACACCATCATCCACTTCTCAATTACCCTATTATTGCTCAACAGCCTCCTGAACATTCTCCATCACTGATTTCTCCCATAGGACACACATCTCACTCACACACACATATACACAACATTCATGAAGATCCTCTGCGCGCACACGCACACACACACACCAGCACAAGAGGATGACAACATATCAGACCACATAGAGCGTACTAAGAACATCTTTTTGCTCATCTTGTCAGATTTAGTCTCTATTTTAGTTTTAGAAGCTATTTGTAATTCTTTTCCATTTATTTTGCAAATTTTAACTTCAGTGTTTCTTTATCTTACTTTATCCTTTTAACACAAATATCTCCTGTATATTTAAGCGAATTTCTCTTTAATTTTGGCTGCCAGGTCCCCACTTTATTACATGAGAATCTGATTTATTTTGATCTTGTACTAGTCATTATTGTTTTTGTTTATATGGACAATTGTGCGCCAAGTGGCCCTTTTCTCCGCAATTCCAACATTCACGTTCACTATAAGGTACAAATCTTCTCCCGTGGCCCTTGGAGCCTCCTCTATTTGATCCTCCTCGTCCTCTTTTGCTTTTCCACCCTCTGCCTGTATTTTGGTAAAAAGTGTCACTATCCTGATCTATCAAAAAAGTGTCTTTTGTTGCCTTCACTTGTTTTTGTTTTTCTTTAACTACTTTTTCTGCATGGAGGGCGTGATTTATGTATTCCTCCAAAGTTCCGGTGTTCATGCCTATATAATGTTTGATCACCCTAATTTGTATTGCTGGCCTGGACCCTATGTGGATGGCATTTTTTAATTGCTGTTGATAAGCACCTTGGGGTGCTTTATCTTCTACCAGTCCACTGTGTAATTTAAATACTTCTGTCATGCGCACCCGATATTCATCAAAGGTTTGATTATCATTTTGCTTTGTTCTCCCTATTTCTGTATAATTTGCTCTCATTTCCTTTGACCAATCCATTTCTAGCGGGCTTTTCTGCCTAGTGGCTCTGTCCGTTAACCCATAAGGAGGAGGTAATTCCTCAATTTTATGTGTGTCATGTATTTGCGGATACAACTTCGCTATGATCTTTAGTTTCGAATTTGTAGCCTGTGTTTTCTCCTCCCGCTCTTGTACTTCTTCTAGTTCCCCGTCAAATATGTATTTCTTGATCCGTTTATCTAGATTTTTAATTTGATCAGGATCCTGTCTTTCAATTATTTTACATTTTAGGTTATCTCGGATATTAATTTTACTCTTCCCGTTCCCCATTTTAATCAATTTGGTCCCAACTGTAAAACCATAGGGGTTTCTAAAGTCGGGTGTTTCCAGTGGGATAACGAATCCTTGCCTATTGCATCCACAGAACCACGTTATGTGTTCCCCACTGCTTTAATATGGAATACTGCATCTAGTGATACGTATTCCCATTCACACTCTAAATCACTCAGTATTACGGAATTTTCGGCTTCACGCGGACTCCGCTGACCTTTTTAGACGGACCTCTCCGTCGGACACTTCTGTCCTTGTATTTGAACGGACCACTCCGTTTTGTTACTTCTAGACGGACCTCTCCGTTCTGTAACTTGTCTTGGGCACCTCTGTCCTTTTATTTAAACGGACCTCTCCGTTTTGGTAGCTTTAGAACGGACATTTCCGTTCTGTCCTAGGACTTTTATAGGGCACGACGAGCCCTCAGCCACACCACTCTTTAAGAGAAAAAACAACTCACCCTTTGGTTCTACTCACCTCTGCACCTCGGACTGCCTTCAACCTTTAGATCCCAGCTGACGAGCAGACAGCCAGCCCTTGAAAAGGATTCTAGGACCCCACCTAGGGAGGTCCTGCTGCGCGCCGTCTTTCTGGATCTCCGCTGCCGCCCGCTGGAATCCTCAGGTGTAATGGCATCCGACTCGAAGGACCAATTAAATGTCAGGTCTAAATACGATCAGACATTAAATCACTCGCTGGAATGAAGAGGAGAAGACAACCAGAACAGGTTTACTCGCGAGGAGAACGATAGAGAAAGCAATCTCAGTTACAACCTCCATCAGTTCTGAGTCATTATTCCACGTGCCCCTCTTTTTAATGTTATGGTTGCCCTGGTTACAGAGGCTTTGCTACACTAAGGGAGAGGAGATTGTGTCTGTAGCAACGCTGATTAGCTAAAGAATGTAGTGTGGTGTGAATTAGCACTTCATTGTTGGCTGGTGACCCCCGCAGAGGCTGTTCTCTTTCCTCAACCAGCTGTCTTCCCTCACAGTTGGCTGACTCGTCCTCGACTGTGATCAAATACCTTGAAGCACGTTGATTGCCGCTCTGCTGTGGAACAAATGCAACTAAACCTTTGCTAACTTTATCTACTTGGTAAATTAACACACAATAATAATAAGTAACTTGTCCTAAACACTTCAACACACATTAAGCAAACGTGAGGTAACTGGCATGCAGTTCCTTAAACAAACATTGAGTAAATATGGGATAACTTTTATGCAACTACTTCTAACTGTATATAACCCTTAACAAAGAAAAACAGTTCTGATCAACTACAATCTATGAACCAAACCTAAAGCTAACTAAAAGGAATGAAGTTCCTGTGAATCAAACAAAGAACATTTCACCTATGCAAATAAACCCTGCTTATTGTTAGTGAAGGCCTCTTACGGGAACAAAAACACACAGATAACATAAGGACAGAAAGGATACAAATGGCTGACAGGGATCAAAATACATCCCTATCACTAAAAAGGAAGAACCTAGATCAAAGGAAAGATAAACTCGTAAAGGTGAGGCCTCCAGGTTTGGCAGGCCAAGGCTTCACTTAAAATTATTCTAACAATAGCTTAATGAGGTCCTCGGATGGGCCCCTACGGGGCCAGCCTCCATGCCAGTGGCTGCTTCAAGAAGACAATCAAACTAGAGCAGGGGTGGCCAACTCGCGGCTCGCGAACCGCAAGCGGCTCTTTGTCTGGTTTCATGCGGCTCTTTTACGTTCATATCAACATTTGTGTTTATTTTTTGTGCGTTTTTGCTTCGCTTGAGTTCAATATGGTATTTTGGTCAAATGCGCATGCGCGTGAGGTGAAATCCCGCAAAGGAGGAGGGACAAACCTGTTCGAGGAGTGTCAATTTCGCTGTCAAAATGGCAAGGAAAAAATGCACAGCTAAAATGAATATATGAGGATGAACACAGGACGTTTTTAACTGAGTTAAAGTTTTAAAGTAAACATTTTTTTGTTGAACGCAATGGCGAGCCATTTTGCCTGATATGTCGGACGTCATGAGCTCATTTAAAAGCTTCAAATCTTCAGCGCCACTTCAGCTCACTTCATGCTTATATCGATAAGGACTTTCCAAAAGGGACTGAATTTCGCAAGCGCAAGTTTGGACACTTTGAAAAGTCAGGTGGAAAAATAGGTATAGTTTTTCCAAAAAATTACGAAGCGCTCAGAGATTGTCACGCTTGCATTGTTTCAACTGGCTAGGAACATTGCACGGGCTAAAAAGCCATACAATGAAGTCGAGTTCGTTAAAAAATGCCTCAGTGACGTTATTGAAATCTTGTCTCCTGAAAACGACAAACTAAAACGAATGGTCTGTCCCGGCACACATAGTAAGTGAAAAAAACGTATGTTTTTTGTTTGTGGAATTTGTTGAATTGAGAGTTTGTCTCTGTGAGACAATGCACACAATGTTCATTGTTGAAAATGTGGTCTTTGGTCTGTGGTCTTAGTACTGTAGGGGTCAATTTATGTCATTATCATGTTGGTGCGTGACATAATAATGTCACACAATAAATTTGGCTGAGCAGAAGTGTGTGTGTGTGGGTGTGTGTGGGTGTGTGTGTGTGTGTGTGCGTGTGTGTGTGCGTGTGTGCGTGCGTGCATGTTTGTGTGTGTGTGTGTTGGGTGTGTTTGTGTGGGTGTGTATTTTGGCTACAATTCATTAAACAGGACAAATACACACGTACGCACACAGACACAAACTAAAATGGCATCACAACACTATTTGATCTGACAGAGCCAATCCAACACTAATCACTGCCCCGCCCCCCTTACTTTGTGGTTAATGGATTTTTATCACGGTGACAGTATTGTAGCTGCTTTTGATGAGTCCCAAGATTACTCTCCAATTCCTTTTGAAATCCTTTAATCTGTATGAGTCATATTCAAGCAGCCTGAGGCCTTAGCCCACTGGGATCACATTTTTATTATTACCTCCAAGTCAAACCACATTTTCATATTCAAAACAGAGGGCCAAAATGTTGAAGGATTAAAGCTCTGACATAATTAGAGTCAGTGCAGCAACTGCTGCGAGGTCAATATTTTCTTTTGTAGAAATTCTTCGTATTATTCATTATTATTATTTGATCAATGAATAGTTTTTTTTCAGGGCCTAAACAATTTCTACATTTTGTAGAAATGTTTCCTATTATTTATTATTATTCTTTAATCAATGAATATATTTTTCAGGGCCGAAACATGCATGAACACTGACCAAATTCTGCACACACTAAGAAAAATTTTGATATTTGAAAATCATAGACCACTCCCCCCCCCCCCTCACACGAGCAGCCCCTGCGCCTCTCTGCAGACGGTGTGAGGAGGGCGCTTGCCGCTATTGACACCCGTAAGGCGGCGGGCCCTGACAACATCCCGGGTCGAGTGCTGAAGGACTGCGCTGGGGAGCTGTCGGGTGTCTTCACGGACATCTTTAACGTTTCCCTGCAGCAGGCCATCGTCCCCTCGTGTTTCAAGGCTGCCACCATCGTTCCTGTGCCGAAGAAACCTGCACCGTCCTGTTTCAATGACTACCGCCCTGTGGCACTGACGCCCATCATCATGAAGTGCTTTGAGCGGCTGGTCATGGAGCACATCAAGTCCGTTCTCCCCCCCACCATTGACCCTTTCCAGTTTGCGTACCGTGCCAAGCGGTCCTCTGAGGATGCCATCTGCTCTGCCCTCCACTCGGCCCTCACCCACCTGGAGAGAAAGGACTCATATGTGAGGTTGCTGTTTGTGGACTTCAGCTCTGCCTTCAACACCATTGTGCCGCAGCGACTCATCTGCAAACTCGACGAGCTGGGCCTCAGTACCTCCCTCTGCAATTGGCTACTGGACTTCCTCTGTCAGAGGCCTCAGGTGGTGCGTGTTGGCAACAAAATCTCCGCCAGCATCACGCTGAGCACGGGGGCCCCCCAGGGCTGCGTGCTCAGTCCATTGCTCTTCACCCTGCTGACGCATGACTGCACTGCGACCTACAGCGACAACCGCATAGTGAAGTTTGCTGACGACACGACTCTGGTGGGTCTCATCACAAAGGGCGACGAGACTCGGTACAGGTCGGAAGTTGACCTTCTGACCACGTGGTGCAGGGACAACAACCTCCTGCTGAACGTCAATAAGACCAAGGAAATCATTGTTGACTTCCGGAAGGGTCACACAACACACCTGCCGCTGATCATCGACGGTGCTGTGGTGGAGAGGGTGAGCTGCACCAAGTTCCTGGGGGTGCACATCAGTGAGGACCTCTCTTGGTCCGCAAACACCTCGTCACTGGCAAAGAAAGCTCAGCGCCGCCTGTACTTCCTGCGGAAGCTCAGGCGTGCATGTGCTCCTCAGGCAGTCCTGTCTACATTCTACCGTGGCACCATTGAGAGCGTCCTCACCAGTTGCATCACTGTCTGGGGTGGTAACTGCACTGAACAGAACTTGAAGGCGGGGCGACTTATACTCAGGAGCGACATATGTGTAATTATTCACAAATTTTTGCTTGATCATCAACAAATTACTGACTTACTAGTATAGGTGATCACTTCACAAATTATTTTCACTTTAAACCGCATGAGGGCGCACTATGGCTGTGGAATAATTGGAGCCTCACTGAATGAGTTACATTCACTGACTTCTGATGTCAGGAGATTTTATGATTTGGAGTGACACAGATGGTTTGATAAACTTGTTATTTATGTTATAGTTATTTGATATATAGTTTATTTAGAGTAGCAAAGTCTATGTTGCTAGACTTAGTTTCCGATTGTCTAACAAGGCCTTGGGGTGGGGGGGGGGGGGGGGGGGAGAGCGATCCAGGGCGCTTGCTTCTAGCATATGTTGGCTCATATTTTGAGCTCTTGTTTTGTGAAATAAAGAGCCGGTTACCAAACCCACGTCTTACCTGGTACTTTGGTAATGCTACAATATAGTTACATACGTAGATCTGTAGAATAATTGGAGCCGCAACTGACGACGAGGCTGACGACAAGGCTGACGACGAGGCTGACGACGAGGCTGACGACGAGGCTGACGACGAGGCTGACAACGAGGCTGACGACGAGGCTGACATCAGCGGCGCACGTAGTTCTGGAGTGAACAGCTGTTTTTTTTTTTTTTTTTAAGTGACACAGCGGATGAAGATTCCGATGGATTTAATGATTTGGAGTGACACGGATGGTTCGTGAAAATTGTTGTTTATATTACATTTATTTGATATATCTCTTCTGACGTCAGTGGCGCATGTAGTCAACAGCTGTTTTTTTTCTTTTAACTGACAAGACGAAGATTCCGATGGATTTAATGATTTGGAGTGATGGTTCGGTAAAATTGTTGTTTATATTATTGTTATTTGATATATAGTTTATATGTTGTTATATGGGTCTGTGGAATAATTTGAACTGCAACTGATGACGAGTCCGACGGCAGCGGCGCACCACACGCGCCGTTGTTTACATAAAGGATGAACAATTCGATCGATGAATTTAATGATTTGGAGTGATACAGATGGTTTGATAAAATTGTTGTTTATATTATAGTTATTTGATATATAGTTTATATATCGTTATATGGGCCTGTGGAATAATTTGAACTGCAACTGCCTCTTCTTCTTCCATGTCCTCATTGGGCTTTTTTCCATTTCCAAAGAAGCTTTCCAAACATCTCTGTTTCTTGCTCATATCTGCTTGCTTCGCGGGCTCGACGGAGATGATATGTCACGTGACCGAGACGAGCGTCTTGACTTGAACCGACGGATGTAATTGGGAGAGAATCACCAATATTTTTATATTTTTGAAAAATAAATTCTAACTCATTTTTGCTAGCTTTGCGGGCTCGACTGGGGAAACATGTCACGTGACCGGGACGAGCGTCTTGACCTGAATTAATTGATCATCGATATTTTTTTTTTTTAAAAAAAACTTATTTTTCTGTGCGGCTTGGTGGCCCGGTACCAAGTAACCCACGGACCGGTACTGATCCGCGGACCGGGGGTTGGGGACCCCTGACATAAAGGACAAAGAATTCGATAGATAGAGTCATTGATTTGGAGTGACACAGATGGTTTGATAAAATTGTTGTTTATATTAGTTATTTGATATATAGTTTATATATCGTTATATGGGCCTGTGGAATAATTTGAACTGCAACTGACGATGAGTCCGACGTTAGCGGCGCGCCGCACACGCGGCGTTGTTTGCAGAAAGGACGAAGAATTGATCGATGGATTCAATGATTTGGAGTGACACAGATGGTTTTATTTATGTATTATTTATGTTATAGTTATTTGAAAAACTGTTAATTTTACGTCAGGCCCGTTCTCAGCTCCTTGTTTGTGTTTATGTCACATTAGCATACCGTATTGCTTAGCCTGTTTTTGCTGGTTCATGTCTGTACTTGGTGTTGAATTTTGTCAAATACATTTCCCCCAAAATGCAACTTAAACTCCGATGCGACTTATATATGTTTCCCCCCCTTTATTGTGCATTTTATGGCTGATGCGACTTGTACTCCAGAGCGACTTTTAGTCCGAAAAATACGGTAATTAGAATTTTTTATATTGCTTACAGCTCACGTCATTAAAATGAAAAATGTTTTTTTATGAGTGGGATATGCATTTTCTCATATTTCTAAACCATATCTTATACAGGGTACAACAAATGAATAATACAAAATGGACAATGTATATTGGATCAAGAAATCATTCTTTTGTCTTGGATCGGAATGGAGCAGGGTGACCAAATGCAGCTTGGACCAGGGTTTATTTAGGGAAAAGGGAATTGGAATGGAGCATGAAGGGAAAACAGACAGGAACTGGCAAACTAAATTACAAGCATCACAAAACACCAGCAGGACTGACTGACCGACAGGGATGGCAAACAGAAAACAACCGAGGCAAAAACAGAAAGGCAGGAACGACGAGAGACAAGAAATAAATAAAAAGAAGAAGAAATGGTGGAAACTTGGGGACAGAACCGCAATCGGTTGAAACTCGGGGACAGAACCACAATCGGCGGAAACTCGGGGACAGAACCCCAATTGGCGGAAACTCGGGGACAGAACCGCAATTGGCGGAAACTCGGGGAAAGAGAACCACACTCTGCGGCAAACGGAGAATCAGAACCGCGCTCGGCGGCAACTAAGAGGTGGAAGCCGCGTGCAGCGGCAAGAGTCACAGCACACACAGCGGCATATGGGAAGCCAGAGCTGCATGCAGCAGCAGGAGTCAGAGGCGTGTATCAGCAGTGGGAGCAGGGTCTCTGATGATCGCGGGTCCGGCATTGTTGGCACGAGGCCCGGCAATTCCGCGGGTCCGGTGACGCTGGGGTGGGGCTCGATGGCGGCCGCAAGTCTGACGGCGCTGAGACGAGCTCTGACGACGGCCACGGGTACGGTGCCGCTGGGACAAGGTCCGGCGACGGCCGCGGGTCTGGCGACGGCCGCGGATCCAGCAACGGCCATGGGTCCGGCGACGCTGGGGTGGATCTCGATGGTGCACATGGGTCCGGTGTCGCGGATACGGAAGCTGGTGGCGAGGGTTGGTCCAGGCGCTGGTCGCTGAAGTGGCTGGATTATTCTGTCACGGATCGGAATGGAGCAGGGCAACCAAATGCAGCTTGGACCAGGGTTTATTTAGGGAAAAGGGAATTGGAATGGAGCATGAAGGGAAAACAGACAGGAACTGGCAAACTAATTTAACAGAATTACAAAACACCAACAGGACTGACTGACCAACAGGGATGGCAAACAGAAAACAACTGAGGCAAAAACAGAAAGACAGGAACAACGAGAGACAAGAAATAATCCGACAAAGTTGTGACACGCAGACAGGATTTAAATACGCGACAGGTAACGAGAGGCAGGTGAGGATGATCACACTGATAAGCACACAGGGGGGAGGGGCGAGCACACAGACACACGGACAGAAACTATGACAATATGGACACGATTGGGGACGAGTCGTGACATTATGTATTATAGCAATTGAGTCAGCTATTTTAGATTTCACCAAATTTGTCGACTATTGTATTTTCCAATTGAATTTGTGGTCCAAAATAATACCTGATATTAAATGATATTTAAAAATAATAATAATAACTATTATTATTATTAGTATTGTTTTTTTAATAATAATAATAATTATTATTATTATAAATTACATTTATATTGCACTTTACATTGCATAGAATCTCAAAGTGCTACAGAAATGCTTTTTTAAAATAAATGTCTTAAGACCGTTTTTAAAAGTGTCAACCAATTGTGGTGCTCTCAGGTGGACTGGGAGGGCATTCCACAGTTTGGGGGAGACAGAGCAGAAAGTCCGGCCTTACATGTTTTGGAGGTTTTGAAGCGGTAGGTGTTTGTTAGATGAGCGGGGACTCCGTATGGAAGACTGGAGAGTGACTAGTTCCTCAAGGTAAGTTGCCGTGGACGCATTGATGAGTTAACAGGGAGATTTTATATTCAGTCCGAAAGGAAATGGAAAGCCAGTGTAGTTGTTAATTGATAATAATAATAACAATAATACATTTTATTTATAAGGCGCCTTTCAAGGCACTCAAGGTCACCGTACAGGCATAAAATAGCATAAAAAATGACTGGAGAGCAGCGGCAGCAAGTCGCGCCAGCGTTCACTCACATCCGGTAAACACAATTACAACATATTATCGGGTTAAAAAACGTGACCTACTTATACAATATGTACAAAAAAAGCTGTTATTTTAGCTCAGGCGCCGCACGGCAAGTTGGCGTGGGCCATGCGCGTGCCACCGCTGAGGAAGTTGAGCATGGTGTGCAGCAGCTCGGGCAGGTCGTAGTCGTGCTTCCAGGCACAGTCGCGTTTGGCGTTGGAGTCCTCAAAGTCCATTGGCCAGGAGTTGGCGATGGCCTGCCAGACGGGGTCCACGTTGTATGAGACCTCCAGCTCGGGCACGTGCTTGCACAGCTCCCAAACCAGCTCTTCAGGCGAGAAGCTCATGACGTTGATGTTGTACGTGCGCATGCTGAGCGTGTCGGCCGGTGCCTCCAGCACCTCCAGGGTGGCGTGGAAGCAGTCGTGTACAGGATGGGTCTGATATGGTCGTATTTGCACACTTTCATCAGGATCCTTGCGAAGCTGTTTTTGATATATTAGAGCTTTTGAAGGCCCTTGCCAGGGATCCCGATGAGAAGTGTGTTGCAGTAGTCAAGCCTGGAGGAGACAAAGGCGTGGACAAGTTTTTCCGCATCCTGCAGTGACAGGGTGGGGCGGAGATTGGCTATGTTTTTGAGGTAAAAGAATGATGTTTGTTTGTTTGTTTGTTTGTTTGTTTGTTTGTTTGTTTGTTTGTTTATTTATTTCGAACATTTAAAGAAAGAAATACAAGAAAGTAACAATACTGAAAATAATAACTCCATAGTACAATAGAGAAGAAAGAAAAGAAAAAAAAAACATTGCGTTATAAATTTTCACTTTATCATAAAAATCGTATTTGTTCAAAAGGGAGTAGAAGGAAGCCTAGGCTTATCTAGCTCTACCCCTTGTAACCACGTTTGCTTGATTCCGTCAAGATTTGTCCATTTTCAGATTTGTTAAAGATATACATATATATATATATATATACATATACACATACATACATACATACATATAGATATTATACATACACACACTTATACATACATACACCTCCTTTAGATAAATACAAAAGCAGTTTAAACACCTCACAGCATGCTACGGTATCCCATCAGTATTTTGCCTTTATACATTTTTTTAAACTGAGGTAATGAACTACAATTCTTTAGTTCGTCACTGCTGGCGTTCCATAATTCCACACCTTTAACTGTTATACAATGCAACTTTAAAGTTGTTCTCACCAAATCTCTTTTAAACATAAGTGTTCCTCTTAAATCATAGGTACTTTCCCTCCACTCAAACAACCTCTGGATACTGTTTGGTAATTGATTATTTTTGTTTTGTACATGAGTTGGATGGTTTTAAAATCGACTAGATCATTGTATTTCAGTGCATTTAGTTTTACAAAAAGAGGGTTAGATGGTTCTCTGTAATCAACATTATTTACAAGTCGTATAGCTTTTTTTTGTAGAATGTAGATTGGATCTGTGTTTGTTTTGTATGTGTTGCCCCACACCTCCACACAGTACATAATGTATGGGAGTATTTTTTTTTTATTTTATTTTTTTATTTCGAACATTAAAGAAATACAAGAAAGAAAGTAACAATACTGAAAATAATAACTCCATAGTACAATAAAGAAGAAAGAAAAGAAAAAAAAAACATTGCGTTATAAATTTTCACTTTATCATAAAAAAATCTTATTTGTTCAAAAGGGAGTAGAAGGAAGCCTAGGCTAGTATGAAGGAGCAGTACAAGGAATATAATGATGTTTGGTTTATAAGATCTTTTACTTTATACAATACTGCCAGTGATTTTGAGATCTTTGATTTGATATACATTATATGTGGTTTCCAACTTAATTTTTTATCTATTAGCACTCCAAGAAATTTTACTTCATTCACTCTTTTCTATTTCTATATTATTTATTGTAAGAATTTTGTCTGTGTTTGTCGGACGGTTTCCAAATATAATATACCTTGTTTTACTTAAATTCAATGTAAGTTTATTTGTGTCAAACCAACTCTGTAATTTTTCCATTTCAATACCCACAATATCCAGTAGTTGGTCCAGGTCGTCCCCACTACAGAGCAGATTCGTGTCATCTGCAAAAACTACAGCCTTGAGTAATCTGGAGACCTTGCACATATCATTAACATACAAAATAAATAACAAGGGGCCTAATATTGAGCCCTGAGGAACCCCACACTTTACCTGCTTTAACTTTGATTTGAAGTCCATTAATTGCACATATTGATTCCTGTTTGATAAATAACTGTTTAACCAAGTGAGTGGCATACCTTGTATGCCATATCTCTCAAGTTTTGTTAACAGTATTTTATGATTTACAGTATCAAAAGCTTTCTTAAGATCTAAGAAGACACCTACAGCATATCGTTTATTTTCAATAGCTGTTGTTATTTCAGCTACGAAATCTAACAAAGCCATTGTGGTGGTTCTATTTTTCCGAAATCCATACTGTTGGTCACACAGAATATTTTGTTTTGTGATGAAATCATCAAGCCTTTTATAAAATATTTTTTCTAGTATTTTGGAGAATTGTGGGAGTAAAGATATTGGCCTGTAATTTGAGAATATGTGTTTGTCCCCAGCTTTATATATCGGAATAATTTTAGCTGTTTTCATTTCACTCGGAAAAACACCATTTGTCAGTGATTGGTTGCAAATATGTGTTAGGGGTTTCACCACACTTTCAATAATATTTTTAACAAGTGACATATCTATTCCATTACAATCAGTTGACTTTTTACCTTTAAATCCTCTAACGATTTCTATTATTTCCGTCTCATCCGTTCCCCTTAGAACCATACTTTTGGCTATGGGTACATCCTTAATTAGGTCACTTGTACTCCCTTTTTTTGGTACTTCTTCCGCCAAAGTAGGCCCAATACCAACATAGTAATCATTAAACTCCTCTGCAATCATTGCAAGTTCATTTATAGTTATATTGTTACTGTTTACAAAGTAAGAAGGATATCCTGGCTTTCCAGTTCTGTTTTTAATAATTTCATTTAACACTTTCCATGTTGTTATTGTGTTACTCTTGTTTTCCTCCAGTTTCTTGCTATAGTAGTTCCTTTTACTGTTTCTCATTATTTTGATCAATTTGTTTTTATAGGTCTTATATTTCAATTCAGCTTCTTTTGTTCTTATCTTTAGGAAATCTTTGTATAACAGGTTTTTTTCTTGCAGGCGTTTAAGATTCCCTTTGTCAGCCATGGTTTTTCCACTGAGTTGTGTTTGACCGCTTTCCTTACAAGAGGACAGTTTTTATCATAAAGTTCAGATATAATGGCCATGAATGTGTTGTAGGCTTCATTTACATCACCCACATATACCTTTTTCCAGTCTTGTTTTAGAAGATCATTTTTGAATGAGTTAATTGAATTACCAGAGTTCATTCTGCACTAATGTTTTGCAGATGTGTTTGATGTGGGCCTCGTAATCGAGGCGGGGGTCCATTCGCACATCGAGGTAGGTGACGACGGATGACAGCGGGATGTCCTGACAAGAGAAAGTGATTAGGGTTGATTTGACCTGGTGTGGATTGCCGATGAAGATGGCTTGTGTTTTGCAGCTGTTTAATTGCAGGAAGTTTTTTCTTATCCACGCTTTTATTTCATGCATTCACCTTTCGGGTGTCTCGCCATGGGACCAACCTCCTTGGGTTTGACCTGTTTTGTGCCCTCGGCTTTTCCATCACGGACAACTTGGGCGCCACCGTACTGATGGTGGCCACGCCCTGGTTGAAACGCTGGCCTTTGACCTACAGCCGCTGATGGATTCTGCTGTGACTCCAGTCATCCAGCCTCTACGCTGCCTGCCCCTCGCCCTGCGCGATGGGGTCACGGCCAAGTTGCAAAAACACCTTGACACAGGCATCATTGAGCGGGTGGACACATCACCATGGATCTCCCACCTGGTGGTGGCGCAGAAGAAGACGGGTGGCCCATGCCCCTGCATCGATCTCAGGCAGGTGAACAAGGCGGTGATTCCGGATAAGTACACGCTGCCCACAACAGAGCAACTCTGAGCCAAGTTTCACGGCTCAGCTGTCTTCTCTAAGCTTGATATCTGCCACGACGACCTGCAGGTTCCCCTGCACCCAAAGAGCCGCAACCCCACCTCTTTTGTCACTCACATGGGGGTCTTCAGGTACACACCTTTCGGACTTAGCTCTGCCCCCAGCTGTTTTCAGAAGATCATGGCCACTATCTTTGCTGGCATCCCTGGCGTGGTCGTGCACCTGGATGACATAGTGGATCATGGAGCGTCGTCAGCCCTACACGACGACTGCCTCCCCCATCGAATTCGTGGGCTTCCGTCTGACCGCCAACAGTCTCAGTTCGCTGCACTGTATGGATAGTGCTGGACACTGAATTTTCCCCTGGGATCAATAAAGTATCTCTGTTTTTCTTTCTCTCCCCCCCCCCCCCCCCCTCTCTCCCTCTAGTGGAGATGGGGCGCTGCTGACCTAAAATCAAGCTATTGAGAGTCAGTGGAGCGAATAGAGCTCAATTCTACTGACAAGCCTCCTATAGAGGAAGAGTCTGAGGTGGGCTTTTATGTCTGGGGTTATGTTATCTCTCTCTTTCTCTCTCTCTCTCTCTCTCCTTCATTTAACAGTTATGAAACGTGACAACAATAGGTCTCATTCGTTCACCTTGAGTGGAGTCCAAAACGGGGGTAGTTGGGTATCTTCGTCCATGAGGTCACGCAGGAACAAGGTGAAAAAAGTAGTTCTCGATGGAGGTCATGTAGGAACAAGGTGAAAAAAGTAGTAGGTTGTGTGCTCTCGATCAATCCTGGGAGCCCGATAACGCAAATATTGTTGCGGTAGCTACATGATTCAAACGCCAAGGCTTTAACTTAACGTAGCATTTCTAGTGGTCCATAGGTAGCCTCCAAAGCATCCAAATGGTCACTCACAGAGTTTGCCGCAGAGAGAAAGAAAAGAGAGTTAGTGTTGTGTTGTTTAACTAAAATGAGATGACTTGTCTTAAAAAGTATGTTATGTGGAAGATAGCGCTCATTGCAGCCTTGCTGTCATGTCATGTTTGATTGCAACACTTAGTAACAAGTCAAGATCCTTGTGCCTGACTGATTAAATAATGCATACATATTATTTTGTAATGCAATAAACTCTCTTTTGCAGCGTTGGTAGAACACTAATGCCGCCTGACGATCATTCCCTCCAGCCTTGCCTGTGGCCTCCAGGAAGAGTCAGTATTCCTTGTGATTGACAAGGACAAAACGATATGCATTCCCAGTTCTGTTTTTTTTTTTTTTTTTTTTTGGTCAACTGGAGCCTTGGGATTCAGTTGTGAAGGATGAAACAGTGACTTTGGCAACAAGAAACAAAGGACTTGAGGATGGCACGTGTGATTAAAAATTCTAGGTTGGTCCTCAAGAACTGGAATGGGCAGAAGACAAAAGTTGAATTGTTTGAATTGGTCACATAATGTTCAGAATAAAAATATTAATACTTTAAGTTGAATGTTTGAATGAAACCAAGACTGTTGAGCATGGTGAGAAAAAAATAAATATGTGCCAATGCATTATTTTTGAGGGGGATGAAAAATTGGTAATTTTTGGTATGTACAAAATGGTTCCTACGGTGAATTAAATAGTTAAGTTAAAATTAAAGTCCCAATCATCACACACACATCTGGGTGTATTGAAAATTGTCCTCTGCATTTAACTCATCCCCGTGTGATTTTGATCCATCCCATGGGGGAGAGGAGAGCAGTGAGCAGCAGCGGTGCCGCGCTCGGGAATCATTTGGTGATCTAACGCCCCCATTCCAACCCTTGATGGTGAGTGCCAAGCAGGGAGGCAATGGGTCCCATTTTTATAGTCTTTGGTATGACCCGGCCGGGGATTGAAGCCACAACCTTCCAGTCTCAGGGCGGACACTCTACCACTAGGCCACTGAGGATAAATGTTGTAACGTTCACTTAAATATAGTGTATAACCTTTAAATTAGATTTGGTGTAAAATGAGCAATTATGAGAAAATTGTAAGTTTTTGAATCAGAAAAATGGAAGCCGTAAGTTTTTTTGATACATCGAAGTTTGAATAAGTTTAACCTATTTAATATAAAAAAGATTGACAATGTCAATGTGTCCCAAAGTACTGGGTAGAAACAATAGTGTAGTAACACTCGTAAATGCAATTTCTGAGAAATTGTTTGGAAAGGCTGAGGGGCTGATTTGAAATTATTTTGAATAATATGGACTGATAATGAATGAGCGTTTAAGACAATGGCAATGTTTACATTGACAACATTTCTTCAATCCGATCAGAGTTTGGATTAAAGTTGTGGTCAGATGCACAGTTTTTATGAACAGATCACACTGAGAGAAATACGTTTGACATGCACGGATTTCCCAAAGATGCCGAAAACAGTAGTAAAAGATGCCAGAGCGATGTCCGTGTCAACAAAACATCTCTCGATCAATTTCTACTTTAAATGTTAGTCTTGTTGCATAAACTAGCCCGCTTATTCTGAATAAAATCTTGATCGAAAAAGCCTTGATCCAATCAGAATATTCCGAATGGGTTAAGCAGATGAAGCATTGTTACGTATACCCATCTGGTTTTTAATCTGAATCCTGTATTTTCAATAGAAGTCGCACTCGTCATAGAATGCATAATCAAGAAAAAAAAGAAAAAAACAACCATATTACGCACTGGAGTACAAGTCGCATTTTTGGGAGAATTTTATTTGACAAAATACAACACCAAGAACAGACATGAATAGGCAACAACAGGCTAAACGATACGGTATGCTAATGTTACATAAACACAAACGAGGAACCGAGAAGGTCCCTGACGTAACATGTCAACAGTTATTCAAATAACTATAATAAATAAATTTATCAAACCATCTGTGTCACTCCAAATCATTAAATCCATCGAAATCTCCATCCTCTGTCCTCGTCCACACTCCCCGCTGCTGCTGGAGTGTGATCCCTTGATAGTTGGAACACCCTCCGTTGCCCCTTCTTAAAAGGGGGGACCACCACCCCTGTCTACCAATACAGAGGCACTGACCCAGCCAATACAACCCCACAACAATTCAGTTCAAGCTGCCAAGGGAGTAGGATGCTTTTGCTCTACTCTCAAGGTAAAAGCTGCAAACTGAGAGATAATGGCATACAGACTCAGAGACATTCAAAATACAAATTACTTAACATGAAATGGCTTTTCTCATACAACGGAAGAGCAAAAGAAAGAAAATTCTGGAGTGATGGCGCCAAAAAAGGCATCAGCTGATACTAAGAAATCAGAAATCAGCTGAGAACTCTGGGAACAAATGTGCAGAGAACTCTGGACATGCTTAAAAAAACTGGCAGGGTGATTAAAGCCATTTAGAAGAGTATTATGGAAATGGAGACTCGATTTATTGGATTAGAAACCAAGATGGAAGAAACGATTTCTCAAAGCTGAGAATGCCAAGAAAGACAGCTGATAAAAACAGTCAACAGTGTAGAAGATATCGACCAACAATATAAGATTAATGATCATCTCTAGGCTCAAGATCTCACCTAGACATCAAAATGGAACCGATGGTGGAGATGAGGTAGGAAATCGATACGTGGAACAGCAAATGGTGGATTTCCTTATAACAAAAAACCTAGCGCTGGACAAGGCAAATGTGTATTCCTGCTGACTCCTTTACAAAAGAGGGGCAACTTACAAACTATGCAAATTGAGGTGTGTAATTCTATTAAATCACAACAAAAACATTGAGAAACAAATTGTAAGAAGAAATGGACTTGGTTGTAAGATATGAGAAAATTCAATTGGAAATTAAAAATCATCCCCCCAACAAATTATCCAAATGAGGACATTAACCCAGACTGTCACTAGTACGGAAATAGATTAGACAAATGTGGATACTACTTGGGAGATCAATTCAACAACTGCATTGATATAAAAGAAAACTGTTCATAACTCACTTCAACATCTGAAGTTCAAATTCCAACTTTGGAAATATAGGACTATCCTCGGACATTTGACAAACCTTTCATCGTCATTGCAATATTGAAAATGTGGATAAAAGAAAATACAGTCAACTGGATAAAAGAAAATACAGTCAACGAATCTCCATCTTGAGGAATCTAAACAAGTCCACAGATGCAGAGGCAACAAAACAGGTGGTGGAGTCGCAATCTAGATTGAAAACAATAGTTTTCGAAACACTGCAGAGTATGTCAATGGTGATTGAAAATGTTTGTGCACTATCTGTGACTATGAAAACAGAAATACTCATGTTACAAGATATTATTGTATGCATTTCTTTGGTAAGCATGTATGGAGTATCTGGATTTGACAAGCCTGCTGGTCCACTTAATCTTGTCAGACTGGGACAAGGAAGCCTTGGGCTCAGAGGACTGTTGATATTTGAGCACCTGCAGATGAGCACAACATTGAGAAGCCACAAGCTAGCGGTGGCCAGTGTTAAATATTTTAATAGATCAAACACAGACATCTGCAAATCCATCCATCCATCCATCCATCCATCCATCCATCCATCCATCCATCCATCCATCCATCCATCCATCCATCGCTTTGTCCCCACGGGGGTTCGCAGATGTGCTGGAGCCTATCCCAGCCGTCATTGGGCAGTAGGCAGGGGACACCCTGAACCGGCCAATCGCATGACAAACAACCATCCGCACTCACACTCACACCCAGGGGTAATTTGGAGTGCTCAATCGGCTTAACAGGGATGTTTTTGGGATGTGGGAGGAAACCGGAGTGCCCGGAGAAAACCCACGTGGGCACGGGGAGAACATGAAAACACAGGAAGGGCCGGAGGTGGAATCGAACCTGCACCTTCCTAACTGTGAGGCGGACGTGCTAACCAGTGCGGCACTGAGCCACCATCTGCAAATCTAAAGATTTTCAAAAACATTGAAGATCGTATTGATACAAAATATAATGCGTCTTATGAGACGCATTCCATATGAAATTTACTGTGACTTGTTCTTTGAAATATTTTGTATTATGTCTACAGTACAGGCTAGTGACTGTGATGCTGAAATACATAAACAATGCTGTGAATTGTTGAATCGTTTGAGTTTGTAACACAAATGTGGGCACACCGGGGGCAGGTCTCCTGGCGGCAGGAACAGGCGCTTCAGCTGTATAATATGGAATGGAGCTCCTAAGTTGGACCTTCAGTGCAATCGACCAGACCATCTCCACTTGATGTCCAGGAATGAGGGACCCGCAAAACCCCACAGTACCTCTCTCGCAGGGTACACGAATGAACGTCTGGAACAAGTGGCACGTCATGTGCCTCAACATGTTGCACATAGAAGATGAGGAAGATGTGTCTGTCATGAGATGTCTGAACTCAATAAGAAAATGGTAGAGCTACAGGAGGTCACCATGGGAGATGACTAGCTATGATCAATCGGTGCAGGTGCCGCCTGGTGCTGGGGACAGTGCCCGGGATGCAGGCGAGAGTGTGACTCCAACTCTCTCAAAATTGATTCAATTGTTACTTTTGTATTCAATTAAAAGGGGAAAATTCAGTGTTCAGCAGTATCCACACAAGAGCGAGGATAACAGATATGCAGTAGATCACAACTAAATAAAATAATGACATGATTAACATAGTGACAATGAACGTATATCTCCTTGATTTACATACTATGAGATCACATGAAGAAAGTAGATCGCTTAATAAAATAAAATCATGAAATGACTGACATAAACCTTGACAATATCTTTCTCCTTGTTGTACTTACTATAAGATCACAAAAATCACATAATGAAATCAAACAACAACATGACTGGCATAAAGTAGATCACATAAAGAAACTTAATCACATGACTGACAAACAGTGACAATGACTTAACTTACTTGACTTAGCTCTTGACCCACACAATAGAAATGTGAAGTAGAAAAAAAGAACAGGATGGGAGGGCACCTTTGAAGACTACAAAAATGGTGTTTTGTGCATAGGCACAAAGAACAGTCAGGACTCGTTCCCCCACCCCAAGGCGGACGAAGGCTCCTGAAGGAATGGGGTCAAAATGCAAAAAGTCCTGCCGAGCTACAAAAACAGATATGCTCAAACCTCATTGAATAAAGTACATAAGCAGACAAGTATATTCACATATTAAATCAATAAAATAAAGATTTTAAGCATATACTTATACCTACACACCAAATCAATAAAGACATAGTATCTAGACATTTTTATATATGATAATGACATTTTTATAACTTCATGATCTGATATGTATTTTCGTGCTCTTTGAAATAACAAATGTTTGTTGATATATTGCCTGAATAACATAACGACCCTTAAGGAACTATTTAATGCATGCTTGATGTTATTCTAAATAACAGACACTGCTCAAGGTGTCTAAGAATGTTCTGTACTTGATTATATCTTATGTTTTGATTAATGCTTGATGTGACGTCGTATTTTGCCTAATGCTAGACGCCAGCCTTGGATTACTATTGAATGTTCTGGACAGAAGGAAAATATTTTGACTAACAATAAAAAGATATGGTTGGAAGCATGATTAAACTAAGAATGTGACAGTTAGCAAGTTATTTGTATAGTTAAGTTAGCAAATACATGGAGTGTCAAAAGAACAAACAAACAAATGCTTGGTAAGAAGTGAGTAAGAACTTTGCATAGTCAGGGAACAATGAATTGATGATGTCACACACAAAACTTCACATAAGTCCGTACAAAATGACAAAAGTGGAAGGGTGATGAATGGACGAGGTGCGACAGTGTATGTGCAAGAATAGAGGAAAATGTTTACAGGAAGGTCACTTGGAGATAAAACCAGCAGAGGTGCCAGAGGGAGAACGCCAGGAGGAAGACAGCCAAGAACCCGGCCAAAGGTGATCGCCAAGGTCGAAAGACGGGAAGGAAAACAACAGCCCCCACCAAGTCGAACATACCGAATCGCCCATAATCAGCACCCAACCCCAAGGAACCAGCTCTCACTGAACCAGCACCCACTCCCATGGAATCAAACTCTCCTGCGAACTTGCCCCACCCCAAAGACTCATCACCAAACAAATTCGGCCCACACCGGCATGTGCAACTGAATATAAGCTGACCAAAGAACCTTGAACGTTGCCTTTTTTGAATGGCGACTTCCTGCTCTTGAGCATTGTCGCACGAAAGGCCCACCGCTGTATTCAACGTTCCCTCTAAGCTGCGCGCCTGCGCAATCGCGCACTGCTCGCACACAGCGCACAAGAAAATCTATGCTGCGCATAAAATAATATTCACCATAGACGAATTAATTAATATCTAATATTAGACCGCATCTAATCTATTTAATTAGATCAATAATATGTTTTTTTTCTGTACTATTTTTTTTAATGTAACGCAGTGAGTGACAGCCTGACAGGTGTTCAGCCAATGATGATACGGTTTAATTACGCTATGCAGCCAATCATAGCATTGATTGTGCTATGTGCCCCGACCATACGCGCTGCGTAGCTTAGCTTGCAAAAGTGATAGCAACAGTGCGGCGGAGTTAAGAAACGCAATTATGGCGAAACGAACGGGCACCGGCGACACATCCGCTCACCAAGGCACCAAAGTGAAAAAGAAATGCGGCTCTTTTAGGATGGAATGGCTGTCGGAGTATGTGGAAATAGAAGAACAAGCGGTGAAACTGGGTGAGATTGTTTCTTATTCGAGTGAGAAAGGTGTAGTCTGCAAAACATGCAGCGAAGCCAAAGTATCAAGTGAGGTTTCAGGGGGAAAAACGTGGACTGAATGGAAGTTGGACTACCTTAAGCGTCACATTCAACAAAAAAGTCATTTGAAAGCTGTTGGAATTATTCGAAGACTCAAGATGGGAAAAGGGATCGGTGCATTATTACGGGAGAGCGCAAAAGACCGAGAGCAAAGAAACGAACTGTCACTCAAAACAAAATCTGACCCTGAGCAAATTAAAATTCTCATTGACAATATTTTACTTGCCATTAAAATGAATGTATCAATGCTGTCAGTTCAACAAATCCACAATCACATGGCAAAGTACGTGAGTATACCAGACGCTTGGCGGAGCAAAAAACTATGCCTTTGAATTTGTGAACTCAATCAATGAGAGTGCAGAATGAGACTACGTGCAGTGTTAAAAATGCACCCTGACATACCCTGATAGTAGATGAGAGCACAGACATAACAGTACACAAAATGCTAGTCGTATATATCAAATACAGGGATGATGTTAACTATAAAACTGTGTTTGGTGGCATCATCCAGCTGACAGCATGCACTGCTCAGGATATTGTGCAGGCAATAACTCAGTTTTGCTCCAAACATAGACTGGACATGCAGAGAATGGTGATGATTGCCTCTGATGGTGCCTCAGTTATGCTAGGAAAACACAACGGAGTTGTGGCTTTGTTAAAGCGCCAAATACCACACCTAACTGAACAACATTGTGTGGCCCATAGAGAGGACTTGGGCATTGATGATGCCTGGAAAAATTTACCTATCATGCGAGATGTGGAAACTTTTCTTAGAACTGTGTATTCCACTTTCTCTCGGTCCACTGTGAAGAGGGGCAAAATGGAGGACCTAGCAAAGATCCTTGATGAAGACACACTGTCACTCAGGCCCCTGAACGAAGTGCGATGGCTGTCGCGGCACCAAACTGTCAATGCTGTTATGAGGAACTACACTGTGCTTAAAGAATTCTGCAAAAGAGAATTCACCGATAACAGAGATCCAGTGGCAAATTACTGCTATAAAAAGCTCAGTGATTCAAAGTTCCAAGTTACTGTCACTGCTTTGGGAGATGTTTTGGGTGAGCTAGCACAACTATGCCTCACTTTACAAAGACGCAACCTGACTGTCATGGAAGGACACTGCTTTGCTAGAGCAAAGATTGAGAAGTTGCGTTCCCAATACTTGAAGGAGAAGGATGTACAGTGGAGTGACCGTGTCAAAGAGGCAATGGGGACCTCATCGGCAGATGGCAGAAATACTGATGAGATTACTCTTTTCATTAGTAAACTCTGTAATCACATGGATGCCCGTTTTCCAGAGGATGAATTAAAGGTGTGGTCTGCATTTGACATTGAAGCATTGAGCTCAGACATCAGTTTTGACTAGGGATCAGCAGACATTGCCACACTGGCAAAGAAGTATGAGGCCATTCTCCACCACCCACAGTCTATGAAGGCCATTAACACTCAATATGCTGAATTCAAGTACATAATGAAGCAAAAACTTAAACAGGGGCCAATCAGCACATTCGCAGATATGGTGGCTGCAGCACTTAGATGTGAGGAGCTAAAGGAGATCTCACAGCTTGTGGATATTTGTGCTATACATTTCAAGCTTCCAGTGCAGATTGTGAAAGAGGATTTAGTTTAATGGATCATATCAAGACAGCATCCAGAAATCGTCTTGAAGTGGAACATTTGGACCAACTGATGCGCATAAAGTCAAAGCAAGAAGCAGACAAAGCCATCAACCTGGACAAAGTGTACAGCCATTGGAGAAGTGAGAAGGACAGACGTGAAGAATAAGGTAAAAATTAAAGTCAAATTTGTGCATATTCTTGTGACTTATTTAGATTTTTTTAAAAATTGTAAAACTGTAATTAGATATTTTACAAAGTTCCAGGAATTTACACTGTATTACAAGCACATGTCGTTGAGCAAAATGTGAATGTTTTAACGTGAACAAAATGTTATGTCTGAAAGATGTATATGCTTCATTTCTTCCAGAACAGGACCCTCTACCAGGCCACAACTGGACCACGCCCAGGCCAAAGCAGGACTCTTCCCATGGCCAAAGCAGGACTCTCACATAACACACATAACATATACCATACATACATAAGATTTTTGTCCCCATTTTCTATTCAAACTGTGTTGTTCAGGTTATGCTGTAGTAGCATCTCGTTTATTAAGAAGTGTCTCCATGTTTTTTTTGTCTCATATGCGTAAGAGGACATGCATTTCTTCTGCTGATGGAGTTAATTGTCCAAGACAGGCAAACCTCCAAAAACAGTCAGATCAGTCAAGGATTGTCCTGAAAAGAGCCCAACTCATTACACTGATATGACATGATATATTGGATTGGGCTCATCACTGGTATAAGTATATTAATAATAGTAGGCTAAATAAAAGAAACATCTATCAATATAATGCTATACAGCTCACTCTCACATAACACACATAACATATAACATACATACATAAGATTTTTGTCTTTGTCATTTGAATTATTGTGATTATTATTAAAAGTAAACTAATGAAAATTGTTCCTGTGATTTGATTCTTTTAATAAGCCATGTAACTTACTATGATCCAAGGTTTTGAACAGGTGTGATGTTTGTGGTACAAGAGTGCACATCTGATGTTGCTTACAGTGGTCCTCAGTGTGCTCAGGGACCTTTTGTGTGTGCCCAGACACATGAAAAATTAGAGGAAACATTGGCTGTATTGTATCTTTCCTGAAAACAGAGTTTTCTTAAGAATTGTGATTGAACTCAACCAACCTGTGTAAGTCTAATTTAGTTTCAGTGTCTTAGTCTTTTCCTAAAACTGAAAAAGAAACCGATCACGCAGTGAGTAAATCGGATAACAGATGATTGGCTCTGTCTTTTGCCGTGAGGCGCGGATAGTGCGCTTCCCAAATTGTGGACCATATCCAACACTCCCTTCTCCTGCACCGGGGTGAACATCAATGTACAGGCACCAAGCTGTAGCAGCACTAAACTGTGCACACACAATTTGTTCCTCTACACCAGGGGTGTCAAACCCATTTTTGTCATGGACGGCATCGTAGTCATAGTTTCCCTTGGAGGGCCATCATGATTGTCAATGTCTTCTATATACAGTACAGTAATCCCTCGTTTATCACGGATAATTGGTTCCAAGACCACCTGCGATAGGTGAAAATACGCGATGTAGAGAAAATATATTGTTACAATATCCAGAAAAGACTTTTATGAACCATTATTGTATGTTGTTGTAATTTTAAACACTGTATATTGTACTTTTAAATGTTTTTTTGTATTCTTAAACACTTAAGTAAACATTTTGAAGTCAAACTGATTTTCATAAACATTCCTTATTTAAATAAACAGGAAAATAATATAACATAAATAAGAGTAAATATATATAATATCTACACAAGACTTTTAATAACCGTTATTGTAGTTTTATACGCTTTATTGATTTTTAAACACATTTTGTATTTTTCAACTTTTGTAAAATGTTTAAAGTCAAACTGACATGCAGAAACATTCTTATTTAAATAAATACGAAAATAAATATAAGTAAATATATTGTTACAATGTCCACACAAGACCTTTATGGACCTTTCTTGAAGTGTAAACGTGTCTGGCTCCTCTCTGAACTTGCGTGCTGATTGACTGACACGCCCCGTGGCCCAGCGTGGGCGCATCCGGACAAGATTATTATAATTTTATTTTTAATCAAATCAAAAATCAAATCAAATCAATCTTTATTTGCCAAGTTTGAGCATGCCAAACAAGGAATTAGACTGCGGTACAACATTTAGGTAGCTAACAACATTCAGGACAACATGTGCAAAAATTGACAATAATTCTTAAACATCCCCTGATCTCAAGCTCCCAGGAGGGCAAGGAAAAACTCAAAACTCCTACTAGGGGAAATGAGAAACCTTGAGAAGAGACCACAGATGGGAGGATCCCTCTTCCAGGATGACCAGGCTACAATGGATGCAGAGAGGACACATAGTACACATAATATGGACAATCCAAAGGTAAAGCATCGAGAGCAGGATGTTATTGCACAGTAATGACTCTCAGACTCTATGAGTGGCGTGAGTTCATCAGAGCAACAGCCTGGGGGAAGAAGCTGTGTCTATGTCTGCTGGTTTTGGCGTACAGTCCTCTGTAACGCCGTCAGGAGAGGAGTAGTTCGAACAGACTGCAACCTGGGTGAGAAGGGCCTGTAGAGATGTTACTTGCACGTTTCCTGGTCCTGGACAGGTACAAGTCCTGGATAGATGGGAGGTTGGTCCCGATTATCATTTCTGCAGTCCTGATTGTCCGTTGCAGTCAGTGCTTGTCTTGTTTGGTGGCCGATCCAAACCAGACAGTGATGGAGGTGCAGAGGATAGATTAGATGATGGCAGTATAGAAGGTCTTCAGCAGCTCCTGTGGCAGGTTGAACTTCCTGAGCTGTCTCAGAAAGTACAACCTCTGCTGGGCCTTCTTCCTGACAGAGTCTATGTGGCTGGTCCATTTCAGTAATAGTATTACTGTGGATAGTGAGAGGTGGAAGTGGTGAAGGGTCTCTCCTGAAGTCCACTGTCATCTCCACGGTCTTGAGTGGGTTCAGCTCCAGGTGGTTTTGGCTGCACGAGTGGACCAGCCGCTCCACCTCCTGTCTGTACGCAGTCTCATCACCGTCCCGGATCAATCCAATGAGAGTGATGTCGTCCGCGTGAAGTACACTATTGGGACTTAGAAGCAACAACTGCACAAAGGATATATCCGGAGTTAACTTTGCCATGGATCGTGAAACTCTTCGCGGTCTTGGAATAATGTCCCGAGACAAAGGAACCTCCGAGGCAGCGGGCTCCTTCTCCCCCACCAGCCGACACTGGAAGCAGCTGAAGCGGCGGTGGAGTCTGAGCACACGCCGGAGGAGAAGGCGAGGTTCCCGAGCCGGCATCACACACCGACTGAAGAGAAACCCTCACAAAACAGCACTTCCATCTATTCTCCTTTCAAACGTGCGGTCGTTGGAAAATAAAATGGACTATCTCAAGCTGGACTTAACTACAGAACGAAAGGTGAGAGAATGCAACGCGGTCATCCTCACAGAGACGTGGCTTCACAACAACGTTCCGGACAGCGCCATTAAACTGGATGGGTTTACAACTTTCCGCGCGGACAGAAACCACGCCAGCACGGGTAAATCTCGAGGAGGTGGTGTGTGCATTTACATTAACAACAACTGGTGTACAAACGCTGTCGTTACTACAAGTCACTGCTCAGAGAACATTGAGTTTTTAACCCTCAACTGCCGTCCATTCTACCTACCGCGTGAATTCAATACCGTCAACATCACAGCTGTTTACGTCCCCCCCAGCGCTAACACAAAGGACGCACTCTCCATACTGTAAGTCTGTGAGTACACTACAGAACACACACCCGGACTTGGTCTGCATAATCGCTGGCGATTTCAACCAGGCCAAATTGAAAACAGTAATGCCACACTTCCACAAGTGTGTGAACTTTGCAACAAGGGGAGAAAACACACTTGACCAGGTCTACACAAACATCAGACAGGCCTTCAGAGCGGTTCCCCACCCCCACCTGGGTTCATCAGACCATCTCTCTGTTATGCTAATTCCAGCCTACAGACCTCTGTTGACGAGAAGCAAACCAACTGTGAAGCAGATCAGGGCCTGGCCAGAGGGCTCCACAGCAGCTCTACAGGACTGTTTTGAACGCACAGACTGGTCTGTCTTCAGGGAGGCGGCCACCACCAACCAGGACGTCAACCTCACCGAATACACAGACTCTGTAACTGGATACATAACGAAATGCATGGAAGATGTAACCGTCACCAAAGACATTACAGTGAGAGCAAATGAAAAACCCTGGTTCACCAGGGAGGTACGTGAGCTCCTGAGGGCACGCAACGCTGCTTTCAAGTCTGGGGACAAGGAGGCCTTCAAGACTGCTAGGGCCAACTTGCACCGGGGCGTGAGAGTAGCCAAGCGTGCATATGGTCAAAAAATCAACTCACACTTCACAGACACAAAAGACCCAAGACGCCTGTGGCAAGGCATCCAGTCAGTCACAGACTACAAACCATCCCCCCCACCGTGTGAGGACAACATAGACTTCCTCAACTCTCTCAACACCTTCTTCAGCCGGTTTGAAGAAAACAACACCACAACACCCACAAAAACCCCAGTACACCCAGACAGCACAACACTTCAACTGGACCCAGCGGACGTGAAGAGGACCCTACTCAAGGTGAACCCCAGGAAAGCTGCAGGTCCAGACAACATACCCGGGCGCGTGCTCAGAGACTGTGCAGACTCACTCACTGACGTCCTCACAGACATCTACAACACCTCTCTGAACCAAGCCATCATACCAGCAATTTTCAAAGCTACCACCATCGTACCACTACCCAAGAAGTCACCAGCATCATCACTGAATGACTACAGACCCATAGCACTCACTTCCATCATGATGAAGTGCTTTGAGAGACTGGTGAAGGCCCACTTAACATCCACCCTCCCCACTACTCTGGACCCATACCAATTTGCCTACCGCCCCAAGCGCTCCACTGATGACGCCATAGCAACAGCACTCCACCTCTGCCTGGCTCATCTGGAGAACAAAAACAGTCACGCGCGGATGCTGTTCATTGACTTCAGCTCTGCGTTCAACACAGTCATCCCCCAACATCTGGTGAATAAGCTGAGTGCAATAGGCGTCAGCACTTCACTGTGCAACTGGCTGCTGGACTTTCTAACGAACAGACCGCTCATCACCTGGTGTGATAGGAACAATCTGCTTCTCAACGTAAACAAAACAAAAGAAATCACTGTGGACTTCAGAAAGAAACAACCAACACACATCCCACTCATCATCAACGGCAGTGCAGTAGAGTCTGTGAAAAGCACAAAGTTCCTGGGAGTGCACATCACTGATGACCTCTCATGGACTACCAACATCACTGCGCTGGTCAAGAAGGCGCAGACACGACTCCACTTCCTGAGAAGGATGAGAAGAGCCGACCTCCCCACCTCTGCTCTCACCACCTTCTACAGAGGTGCTATTGAGAGCATCCTGACCAGCAGCGTCTGTTTGGCATGGCAGCTGCCTAGCTGCAGACAAAAAGGCGCTGCAGAGGGTGGTGAGGACAGCAGAAAAGATCATCATGTCACCCCTTCCAGCCATTCAGGAACTGTACACTTCACACTGTACCAAGAGGGCAATGAACATCATCAAAGACACTACTCATCCTGCACACAGACTGTTCTCCCTTCTACCATCAGGGAAGCGGTACCGCAACCTGCGGTCCCGCACAAGCAGACTGAGTAACAGCTTCTTTCCTCAAGCCATCAGACTCATGAACACACTGAGGAAAACCACTTGAACATTCCAAAGTCACCATGCCACTTGGCACTTTACTCTTGCACCTTATATACAGTTATACACTTTTTCACTTTACTTCTATGACCACTGATTGTACTTCTGCTGCTGTGTATGTATGTGTGTGTGTGTGGGTCTGTATTGTCAATACTCTTATTACACACCGTGTGTGTGTGTGTGCGTGTGTGTGTATGTGAGAGAGAGTATTTTATTGTATAGTACTGCACATGTTTATCAGCATGTTAGTGTTTGAATGACTGCAATGTGTAAGTGTGCATTGTCTATGTTTATGTTGTGAATGAATATGTCAGAGAAAGAAATTGTAAATTCAGTATGACTAAGTTAGCTGTGTGTGTGTGTGTGTGTGTGTGTGTTGTGTGTATGTGTGTGTGAGAAAGAAAGAGATTTATGTCAATGTCTTATTTAAATGTTTTTAGTTAATCTGCACATTGGAGACTGGTCAATTTCAAACTTCTGTGGTAACCCTGTTACATAGGATTTTTGACAATAAAGTAAACTTGAACTTGAACTTGAGAAGAGCAGTGGGGAGTGGACACACCCCTGGGGAGCGGCAGAATTGGTGGTCCGGGTGTCGGATGTGATGGTCCCCAGCCTCACATGCTGCCTCCTGTTGGTCAGGAAGCTGGTGATCCACTGACAGGTGGAGTCAGGCATCGCGAACTGGATGAGCTTCTGGTGGAGGATGTCAGGAGCAATGGTATGGAACGCCGAGCTGAAGTCCACAAACAGGATCCTGGCATACATCCCTGGGGTGCCCAGGTGGTGCAGGATGTACTGCAGCCCCATGTTGACCGCATCATCTACCGACCTGTTCGCCCAGTAGGCAAACTGCAGGGGGTCGAGCAGGGGGCCCGTGATGACCTTCAGGTGGTTCAACACTAACCTCTCGAAGGATTTCATGACCACAGACGTCAGGGCGACAGGGCTATAGTCATTCAAACCTGTGATGGCGGGCTTCTTGGCCACCGGTACGATGATGGAGCTCTTGAAGCACGAGGGCACCTCACACAGCTCCAGGGAAAGGTTGAAGATCCATGCAAAGGTGGGTGCCAGTTGTTCAGCACAGACTTTCAGGCAGGAGGGTGAAACGCCGTCTGGGCCTGGTCCCTTCCTGACCTTTTGTCTCCGGAACATCTGACACACCTCCTCCTCCCGAATCTGAAGTGCGGGCGCGGCTTCTGTAAGAGAGAGAGTAGGTGATAACGATGATGGAGGTGTGGACAGGGTGGTTGTGGGGGGAGATGTGTATGGTGTGTATGTCGATTGTGATGCAGGAGGTCCTGTTGTGTGGGTGGACTGCTCAAACCTGCAGTAAAACCTGTTTAGCTGGTTTGCAAGCCTTGGGTTCTCCACAGGACATGGGGTTGGTTTCTTGTAGCCCATGATGCTCTGCAGACCTTTCCACACTGTCGAGGGATCAGGATTGGCAGAGAGGTGTCTCTCCAGGCTCTCCCCATAACACCTCTTGGGTTTCCTGATCTCTGAGTTCAGTGTGTTCCTGGTCTGGCTAAACAGGTCCCGGTCCCCACGCCTGTAGGCCTCCTCCTTGGCTTTGCGCAGCATCCTGAGGTTTGGTGTAAACCAAGGTTTGTTGTTGTTGTACGAAGGTCTTAGTCTGCACACACAAGTCCTCACAAAAGCTGATGTATGATGTGACAGTATCGGTGAGTTCATGCAGGTCTGAAATTGCAGCTTCAAAAAAATCCCAATCAGTGCAGTCAAAGCAGGCTTGGAGGTCCTGCTTTGACTCCACTGTCCACTTCCTCACAGTCCTCACCACAGGCTTAGAAGTTTTTAATTTCTGCCTATAGGTTGGGATCAGATGAACTAGACAGTAGTCCGAGAGTTCTAAAGCTGCACGTGCCACAGAGCGGTATGCATCCTTTATTACGGTGTAGCAGTGGTTCAGTGTCTGCGTCCCTCTGGTGGGACACGTTATGTGCTGTCAGTATTTGGGGAGCTCATGTGTGAGGTTCGCCCTGTTAAAGTCACCCAAAACAATGATTATTGAGTTTGGTAGTATTTTCTCCATGTCTGTTACCTGTTCAGCCAGCAGGTGCGTGGCTTCAATCGCTCGTGCGTGTGGTGGAACGTAAACAGCCGCCATTACGATCGAGGAGAGCTCACGTGGTGAATAAAACGGCCGGCAGTTTATGAAAAGTGTTTCTAGGAGAGGGCTGCAAGACTCTTTCAACACCGTAACATCAGTACACCAACGTTCATTAATGTAGAAACATAGACCACCTCCCTTTGATTTTCTGGTGAGCTCCGCGCTGCGGTCTGCCCGTAGTAGCCGAAAGCCAGTTAGCTCTGCGGCGTGGTGCGTCCGTCAAGCCACGTTTCAACGAAGCACGAGGCGGCGGATCTGCTGAAGTACGTGTTCCTTGAAATGAGAAGCAGCAGTTCGTCCATCTTGTTCGCCAGGGTGCAGACATTCGCCATTTGACTTGATGGTAGGGGAGAACGGAACCCTCTCCGCCTCAGCTTCACGAGAGCTCCGGCACGCTTGCCACGCCGCCGTCTTCGGCATGCTAGCTTGTAGAGCGCCGCCGCTCCGGCCAAAATCTCCGTCAAACAGTCTGGGTTAGAGAAAACTGCAGAGAAAGTACCAGGAGAAGATGTCCGATGTTTTCTCTGGTAAAAGTGACCCGGGATGGGCAGCAGAAGACGCAGAAAAAGGCGGCCATCCGCGGCGCCATCTTGAATAGAAAGAAAGTTCACTCTGCAGTGGTTCTCAAACTTTTTTCAGTGATGTACCCCGTTTAAAATATTTTTTCAGCCAAGTACCCCCTGACCAGCGCAACGCATTTCTGGACAAAAAGAAAGAGGTACAGGATTGTGCCATCAGTGTTTGATTTATTAAAGTTAAACAACTTGTAGCAATGTACCTGACAGACACATTAATGTTTCAAACATTGCATATAGAAACAAAAAAGATAAACAGTAAACAGTGACCACCAATAAGGCAGAAACCCTTTCAAAACTCAAATACTGTATGCAGAGCACTGCTATTTTATATTAATGTTTCTTGTAATAGTCTTTTGCAAGGAAATAAAAATATACATAACTAAAAATGTGTTCACAAAAATAAATTAACTTAATTATAAATAAATATCTTGTTTACCAAATAAATTGATAACTTAATAATAAATAAAGATTTGCTCATAAAAAATAATCAACTTAACCTCTTTTGGGATAAAAAATAAACTTTTTTTCTCTCTTAAAATTGAATTGTTGCATTGAACATTTGATTTTGATTTGACAAGCATTGAACAAGCTGTGTGAGAGTGGATGCGCTCAACTTCATCTGGTGAGTGACAGGAAGCATGCTTCTCTTTGCTTCAGACAAGAGAAATGGGTTTCTCACCCATTCCAGCTGTGACGATTTCTCCCCCATGTCAGCCAAGTAGCAATGAAAGCCCTTTATCAAGTTAGCCAAATGTCCCACTATGACTAACTTCACTGGAGCTGTCTCCACATCTTCATTGGAGAGAAAAGCATCCACCTGAGGAAAGTGGTGTGAGTGCGAGGATGGATGGTTGTTCGTCTTTGTGTGCCCTGCGATTGGCTGGCAACCAGTTTAGGGTGTCCCCCGCCTATTGCCCGATGACTGCTGGAATAGGCTCCAGCACGCCCGCGACCCCCGTGGGGACAAAGCGGTACAGAATATGGATGGATGGATGAATGGTAGTAAAAACTGCAAGCAATATCTTTTTTTTTTTTTTAATGAAGGCAATTTGTAATTTTAGTAATCAAAATTTGTCTTTAAGGGCCACATAAAATGATGTACCGGGCAGTATCTGTCCCTCGGGCCTTGAGTTTGACACCTATGCACCACACTCTCTGATGTCTTTCATTTTGCTTGGATGTCTTTTGTTTCTTTGATGTGTCTTGTATCCATTTAGAAGTCCTGTACCAGTAGGATCGCTCAGGGCCGCTTCATTGTTTCAAACAATAATTGATACTTTTGGTTTAATGCGGGCAATAAATGGAAATACTTCCTCAAATGTAATGGTATTACCGTACACTACTGTTATGTCTGTTCATTACTTTATAAAATTACAAGTTTTGGCTCTCTGTCAACGTCACGCAAGCAATCAAAGCTACAGCAGATGTAATATTACTTCCACAACCACGACTGCGCTCTCTGAGTAACTGTCTCTGGCAATTGCCTCATTTCCGTCTCATATTGGATAAATTGATACTTAATACTTTTAATGCTGCTTTGTTATAGTCCCCCGATTCCGTAGTGCCTTTACAACTTGAAACTCGTTCTAGGAGGGTTACTTCTTGGTTCCCGGAAGAAGGACGCACATTTAAACAATCATGCAGGAAGCCTGAGCGCATATTACATGGAAGTAAACTTGAAGTCTTCTATCAGGCATGGTATGACAGCCTGCTGAAATACAAAGAAGCGCTCGTTTTAGCCAAAACCAATTATTTCTGTAGAATTATCGGTCTCAATAAAAAACTTTGATACTGTGGCAAAACTAACGCAACAGCAACCGACCTCCAATAGCACCCCCGACTCAGCCAACAATTTCATGGAATTTTTTTACTCAGAAGTTTCAGTCCATTAGGGATGAGATTGCGGAGACCATTCCAAAGATCCAGTCAAAACCTGTGATTACTAAAGTCAAATAAGGCTGAGCCTCTCTCATTTTGAGGTGTCCTTTGAAAGTTTTACACAACTGGTTAGTGTGGCAAGATAGACAACTTACTTATTTGACGCGCTTCCTGGCAAACTTGTTAAAGAACAATTCCATTTTTAGGATGGTCCATCTTAAATATATCTGGCAGTGTGCCAACAGCCTTTAAGACTGCTAAGCGACCAAACCTTGACCCAGAATGTCTCAGTAATTATAGGCCAGTTTCAAATCTTCCATCCATTTATGTTACATGTGGTTTCCCGCAAGGACCGGTACTTGAACCTATACTGTTTAGTATGTACATGCTTCCGCGAGGTGACATTTTACATAAATATAACATAAGTTTTCATTGTAATGCGGAAGACACCCAATGATATATGCCATTAGAAATGACAAATCCGTGTGATTGCTGTAATCTTGAGGCATGTCTTGCTGAGATTAATAATGACTGGATGTCTCTCAATTCCTTACTTCTTAACACAAATAAAACAGAGATGTTGATAATTGGCCCTGCTCGCCATCAGCACCTATTTAGAACACCACTGTAAATCTTGATAAATGTACTATTAGCCAAAGTGCTGAATTTCGTCGTGTTACATTTGGCCAGACTCTCTCATTTTGGAAACACGACTGCACCTACATCATTAGAACAGCATTTAATCACCTCTGCAATATTGCAAGGCTTTGTCCCATTCTTTCAACACGTGATGCAGAAATGATTATTGATTACGCCTTGATTACTCTAATGTTTATTTCTTTGGTCTTCCCATGTCTAGTATTAAAAGTTTATAGTTTGTACAAAACACTGCCTCCAGACTGCTCACAAGGACAAGAATGTTTGATCATATTACCCCGGTACTAGCCTACTTGCATTGGCTTCCGGTCCACTTAGGATGTGACTTCAGGGTTCTTTTACTAACGTACATATAAAACATTGCATGGCTTAGCGCCTTCCTATCTCGTCGACCTAGTTGTAACATACATTCCATCTTGAGATCTTCGTTTACAATACGCTAGTCTTTTGGGTCCCCAAGGGCCAAAAAGAAGTCCACAGGGTCAAGGGCATTCTCGATTCAGGCTCCAAAGTTTTGGAATGGCCAACCCTCAGATATCAGAGCTGCTGCCTCAGTAGAAACATTCAAGAAACAATTAAAAATCTATTTCTATGCTATTGCCTTTAATTAACCTGTGCTGGCCCATTTGGCTGCATTTTGCGCTCTTTCTCCTGTCCCCCACCCCTCCGTCCGTCTTGAAGAGGGGGCTAGGTAATCCCCAATCTCAATGTTGCTGTCTGCATTATACAGGTGCTGGCCAGTAAATTAGAATATCATACAAAAATTGAATGATTTCAGTAATTGCATTCAAAAAATGAACTTTTATATATTTTATATTCATGCATTGCACACAGACTGATGGATTTCAAATGTTAATTTATTTTAATTTTGATATTTATAAGTGACAACTAATGAAAACTCAAAATTCTGTATTTCCAAAAATTAGAATACGGTATCTCAACGAATTAGAATATTCCTTTTTTTTTTTTTTGTTTTTAGAAATGTTGGCCAACTGACGACTCAATACTTGATCGGGTCTCCTTTTGCCTCAATTACTGCATTAATGTGGCGTGGCATGGAGTCGATCAGTCTGTTGCTCTGATAGTCGCCTTCAGCTCCTCTGCATTGTTAGGTCTAGCCGCTAGACTCTAGCGTATTGCATCTTCCTCTTCACAATACTCCATAGATTTTCTAAGGGGTTAAGGTCAGGCGAGTTTGCTGGCCAATCAAAGACCATATCATGGTCCTTACACCAGGTACTGTTGAGTTTGGCACTGTGTGCAGGTGCCAAGTCCTGTGGGAAAGTGAAATCTGCATCTCCATCAAGTTGGTCAGCAGCAGGAAGCATGAAGTGCTCTAAAACCTCCATTGACCTTGGACCTCAGACAACAGAGTGAGCCAACACCGGCAGATGAAATGGCACCCCACGCCATCACTGACACTGGAAACTTTACATTGGACTTCATGCAATGTGGATTCTATACTTCTCCGCTCTTCCTCCAGACTCCGGGACCTTGATTTCCAAAGGAAATGCTAAATTTACTCTCATCAGCGAACATAACCTTGGACCACTCAGCAGCAGTTCAGTCCTTTTTGTCCTTAGCCCAGGCGAGACGCTTCTTACGCTGTCTGTTGTTCAAGAAAGGCTTGATACAAGGAATCTGACAGCTGAAACCCATGTCTTTCATCCGTCTCTGCGTGGTGGTTCTTGAACCGTTGACTCCAGCTGCAGTCCACTCTTTGTGAATCTCCCCTACATTCTTGAATGGGTTTTGTTTCACAATTCTGTCCAGGGTGCGGTCATCCCTATAGCTTGTACACTTTTTTCTACAAAATTTCTTCCGTCCCTTTGCCTGTTTATTATGTGCTTGGACACAGAGCTACGCGAACAGCCAGCCTCTTCAGCAATCACCTTTTGTGTCTTGCCCTCCTTGTGCAAGATGTCAATGGTCATTTTTTGGACAACTGTTAAGTCAGAAGTCTTCTCCATGATTGTGTAGCCTCCAGAACAAGACTGAGAGTCAATTTAAAGGCATTTGCAGGTGTTTTGACGTAATCAGCTGACTAGTGTGGCATCAGGTGTCTTCTATATTGAACCTTTTCAAAATATTCTAATTTTCTGAGATACTGAATTTGGGGTTTTCATTAGCTGTCAGTTATAATAATCAAAACTAAAACAAATAAACATTTTAAATACATCAGTGTGTGCAATGCATCAATATAATGTACATTTCACATTTTGAAACACATTTTGAGGCCTTTTGTGTTTCTTGGGGTGTTCTTCTGGGTATTGAGGGGGGCTGTGTGGCAGACATCAGGATCATTTATGACATTTACATCATTTACCTTATTTAGGCCTCTCACCAACTGGCCTGCAGTTAGTTTTTTTTTTCCTTTGTTACTTCGTAGTCTTTGTTGCTTTGCCTTCGATGACTAGTAACTTGTCTAGAAGCCGGTTGCGCTCATGTCATCAGTATCATCATCATCATCATCATCATCATCATCATCATCATCGGTTTAAAGTCCGTTTTCAAGGCGCCGCTGGGTTTGACTGGGTTCTTGATATGGCTTTCTTCCACCGGGAACGGTCCATGGCCATCTCGTGGTTGATGCCGAGTGCCTTCATGTCGGCTGACACGGTCGTCTGCCAGGTCTTTTTAGGTCGGCCACTGGGTCTTGTTCCCTCTACGTTATATGACATAACTTTCTTCACTCAGTCGTTCTCGTCCTTCCTCACTACATGTCCGTACCATCACAGTCTGCCTCTCCTCACCACATCCACTATGGCCTCCACTCCCATCTTCTTTCTCAGCTCTGCACTGGGTTTTTTCTCCCTCATTGACACACCACACATCCATCTGATCATCCTCATTTCTGCTCTGTTTAGTTTTTCTTCGTGTTCTGTTTTCAGGGCCCATGCCTCACTTCCGTACGTCATACTACTTCTGACGCAGGCTGAGTACACTTGGCCTCTCATCTTCAGGGATGGGGCCTTAGATGTTAAGAAGGGCATGAGTTCCCTGAATTTCTTCCACCCGCTTCTCACCCTTGTGGTCACTGCTAGGTCCACCCCCCCCATCAGCGTTAAGCATGTCTCCAAGGTAGCAGAAGCTGTCCACCACCTCGTACATCTCCCCATCTACTATGAGCCCCTCTTGCTCAGCTGGGTCTGCTTGGGCGACTTCTCCCCTGCACCGCTTGCATTTAAAGGTCTCACTTGCAGCTAGTAGGCTGCCTTTTACTCCGCTGCATCTCCGGTGTACCCATCTCTGACAACCCTTGCACCGGATAGAGTTAGCTTGCACTCGCTTCCCGCAAACTCCACATGGCCATGCTCCTGACCGTAGTACCACTCCCAGGCCAGCACCACCCACCATGACCTTTGATTTTGCCGCATTCACCTTCATTCCTTTCACTTCCAGGCAGGTCTTCCAGGCTGCTAGCTTCCTAGCTAGGTCTTCTCGACTGTGAGCCATCAATAGTATGTGTTTTATATACCCACTCTGAGGTATGAATGCTGCTGGACAACTGAATTTCTATCTGTCGACCGACCGACCGACCTACCTACCATGTGTAAGATTGTGTACAAAACTACAAACTACAAGACACATTTTGCGTGGATTTTCTGTATTAAACACGGCTGTGTCTTGGATTTTTGTGTAGGGATGTACTGAGAGACTACCTAAATGACACAATAATAACAGAGCGAGAGCGACTAATTTACCAACAGCAGGTGTAGCATTTGAAGCTCAGCTTAAGATGGAGAGATGAAAGTTATTGTAATAATTATAATTAATTTCTTGAAATTATGTTATATTTGATGTATGTTGGCATTCACACACATACACACACAAAAGGGCATTTTGGGCATCAGTGCCAAAAAGGCCTGTCCCAGGGCACCTGCAGCCCCCCAAAGCCCACCAGTACCACACTGCACACTGTGCCTAGTGTGTACACAAAATCATTAAACAGGCTGCTAATGGCTACTGCCAACTTATATGATCTTGAATAGCAGTAGTCAAACATAGCCTAAAACACATCCATTCCTAGCCATAGAAACTCCTCTGGCACACATGATTTAACATACAGTACATTTCCCACTTTCACACTGCTCACAGTGAAGCCTTCAACTGGAATCACAGTTTATATGAGAACAGACCTTTTGACACAATCCCTTATTGACCCTCAAGTGTTTATGCACATCCTCAAGGCATGAATAGACAACAAACACAGGCACGAAAATTTAGGCAATTTGGTTTCACGCCTCATTGTGTATACAATCTAAATGCTTGTCAGATATTATTTTGCCACTGATGCCCTTCAGCTATGAAAAATGGGGATGAGGTTGTTATTTGTATACCAGTGCTTGTGGCCTTGTAATGGTCAGCCAGAATAAATTTGAGGAAATGAGGAACACATCCAGTAAATAATCATCACCATTCTGCCCCTCGGCAAGCTCAAAAGGGGTGGTCGGGTTGGAGGTGTGGGGGTCATGCCAAATGATATGCCAGGGTCTGACAAGGGACCAAGACCCAGAGTTTGCACCCCTCCGGAAACATCAGCCTCGCTTCCACAATTTGTTCACGCGACACTCCAGTTGGCACATGACGGGTGCTTATTTATGTTTCCCGCCTTTTGCGTATTGCAGAGTTGCATCTGAGCCCAAGATAAATGCTGCCTCTGCAAAGGGTGTTTGTTCAAAATTATTTTTGTTATTCAACCAGTGATACTGGTCATACCACTTTACAACATTATACTACATTATCAACTGACTGTTATTCTGTGTGCTTTACTGCCCCTTGTAGTACACCTCAGTAATTTCATTCTTAATAAATGCTCACAAAACAATGCCTACTTTTTACCCTAACCACATGATTCACCCAAACTCAAAAGCTGTCGGCACATTTTGGTAGTACTGATGACTAGTGACCAAAATGTTGTGACGTAATCATGATGAAATTAAGTCAAATTACTCACACATCTAAAATTACATTTTATATCAACATAAATCAGTTATCACACTCACATATGAAGAAAAAGAATAATCATCTTTATTTGTCATGTTCAGACAGACATACAAAAAAAATTCACCTCTGTATTTGACAGTATTGACAGTATTTGTAGACAGAGCAAACACACTGTTACGGGTGAGAGATGGCGGATGTTGTATTTTGTACACATTTTTCTGTCAGTTGGTTACTTAAAATGGAATCGGTGCTTGATGAAAATCTTGATCACTTGGCTGCCCATCCAGTTCTAGTGATCAATCGGGGGTCACATACGTCCCAGACAGATAGCCCTCATCTATCCTTACATCAAAACTGAGGTCCGTATTTCTAAAGAAGAATCGTCTCAGAGAGCGCTTACCCCAAAAAAATTCCCAGCACGGAGTCTTAAGTCCTAATGAGAACAATTGTGTTTTCACAATTGCGTCAGAGTTCGTCCAAGGTCGAGAAAAGTTTGCAAGATTTTCACCAGATGTTAGCCAATTGTTTTAGTGATTTTTCTTGTTACAAGAAAATGTTCAACATTCCCTTGCTTCAAGAAAAGTGCAGGCGAAGGTCAAACCATATACTATATTACTGGGTATTACAAGTACCAATAAACTGAACTTACCTCATAGTATTTTTTGAAGTCAAATGAAGTCACACCGCCCCGACAGCCCTTCATAATAAACTTTCATCTGCTCTCACTATGCTTTTTCAAGTATAGTAAGAAGAAAACCTATAACTAACTACTTACTATAAATATAAATAAAATAGCATTTCTGCTCAAAAAGGAGAGGGAAGACAACATGCTTATATAGTCCCACCACCTATTCAACAAAAATGTGGCACAGTATCACAGTGTAGTTCTTGATTAAGTTAAAGTTAAAGATTACAATTGATTTGTAACATATTTGCATCAGTCCAATACAGTACAGTAATCCCTCGTTACATCGCGGTTCGTTTATCGCGGTTTCACTACATCGCGGATCTTTTTTCCAAATTAATTTTTTTTTAAGTCAAAATAAAACTTCTAAATTGACGAATTATGGCACAAAACTTGCCCACACGCTAGCAGAAGGCAAGGAGTGCCCACACAATTGCAGTGCGTACACTTATTGTCACGTCCCTGCGTCACCGGACTACCAGCCAAGCCCCAATCAAGGAATTGCCAGCACCTGCTACAGCTCGTTAGGTCCACTACTTAACCTCTATGCATTCTGCCAGTGGTTGTCAGTTCGTCTCCTTACCCTGCCCGTGACACCACTGCCTTTTGGTCCCCTGAACGATCTCTGTTGCCAACTGTTTCCGTAAGCTGACCGACCACGCCTGATCGCCGCCTATCTTGACAACCTGCCTGCCTCCGACTACGCGCTGTGCTCTGCTGCTCAGCCACGCCAGACCGCAAGTCCAGTGTTCCACTTCCCCTTTCCCCCTTTTCAATAAAGGATCGTGTGCACTTGGTTGTCCTGTCTCTGATCCGTGACAGAACGAACTGACCAAATATGCAACCAGCACACAGTCCCTCCGCCCTGGACCGCCTGACCCACATGGAGTGGGACCTTAGCAAGATCACAGAGGAGATGGCGACATTGACGAGGATCGTCCGGCAGCAGCAACAGCAGCTCCTGCAGCACCATCAGCTCCACCAAGAACTGGTAGAAGCTCTCAAAGCCCTTAAAGATTTGGCTCCTCTGGCTGCTGCGACCCAATCTGCGCGAGCCCTGTCCACGACCGTTCCACTCAGCCCCACCGATCAGCCCGCCGTTATGTCCACGCCCCGTCCTGCCCCGGCGCCCAGGCAGCTCGTGGACGTCCCGGAGCCCAGACTCAGCAACCTCGCGAGGTTCGACGGTGATCCCAAGTACGTCCGGGCCTTTTTGACAAACTGCCGCGTCTTGTTTAACCTCCAGCCCATCACGTTCGCCACGGAACCAGCCAAGGTGGGTTTTGTACTTACTCACCTTACGGGCGAGGCATGGCTGTGGGGAACGGCAGAATATGAGCGGCAGGGACCCGCCTGTTCGTCGTTCGATGCCTTTGCAGCTGAAATCCTGCGCGTGTTTGACTTGGGCTCAGCCTCGGAAGATGCCTCCGAAGAACTCACCACGCTGCACCAACGCAGCAGATCCGTCGCCCAGTGCTCCATCAAGTTCCAGACGGTGGCGCGTCGGAGCGACTGGAACGCCGCGGCTCTCATCGGCACCTTCCTCCACGGACTTGCGGAGTATATCAAGGACGAGATGGTGTCCTACGAGTGCCCTCAGACCTTTGAAGAGGCCATGGACCTGGCTGCGCGGGTGGATCGGCGGATCCAGTCAAGGCGACGCGAGAAGAGGAAGGTGACTCCGCCCCCCCGTCACAGTGACACCAGCCCGACACCTCGGATGTCAGGGAGAGCACCTGTTTTTCCGCCTGACCTGTCGTCCGCCAGGGATCCTGTCCACGTAAGCCAGCGCACCTTTACTACTCCTCCCACCAAGCCCGGCTGGCCGGAACCAATGGAGATAGGACGCACTTCCCTCTCGGCAAGGCGGCGTCGTAGACGCCTCAGAGATAGGCTTTGCCTGTACTGCGGGGGTGAGGGCCACTGGGTGGCCTCTTGCCAGAAGAGGGCTAGGAGCACCCGCCTAGCAGGGATCCGTTTGGGAACGGTTTGCTTGCCCCCTGCCACCTGTCGCGACTCCCTGCCCCAGACCCGGTCTTCGACTCCAGCCCGTGCCCTTGCCTCTCGGCCCTCCGCTTCTTCAACCCGTAGGCAGCGGCCGCGGGCCCGGTCTCGTCGTCAGACGCAGCCTATGGCTCTGGCTCCTCTTCGGCTGCCGTTGCAATGTCCGCAGCCTGGTTCTACTCCGGCTGGCGAGGCGTTGCATTCCGACCGGCATCCTGCTCGAAGTCGTCCGGAAGAGACCCATTTGGTTCCCGAGCCGGCCCCCAGGTCGGCATCTCCCGATGCCACTGCTGAGGAGGAGGACTGGGCGGTGGTGCCACCTGCTGACGGTGCTTGGTCAACGTGTTCGTCTGACTCCGACTTGTCAGATTGTTGTTAATGTGCGTCTTGGGTTCCCCCCCTCCCGGTTCCCCCCCTACCGCCCGTCTTCCTGCTCTGGCTTGGGGTTCTGTTTTTGGGACGTCGGGAGCCGTCCCTTGGGGGGGGGGGGGGGGGGGGGGTTCTGTCACGTCCCTGCGTCACCGGACTACCAGCCAAGCCCCAATCAAGGAATTGCCAGCACCTGCTACAGCTCGTTAGGTCCACTACTTAACCTCTATGCATTCTGCCAGTGGTTGTCAGTTCGTCTCCTTACCCTGCCCGTGACACCACTGCCTTTTGGTCGCCTGAACGATCTCTGTTGCCAACTGTTTCCGTAAACTGACCGACCACGCCTGATCGCCGCCTATCTTGACAACCTGCCTGCCTCCGACTACGACTACGCGCTGTGCTCTGCTGCTCAGCCACGCCAGACCGCAAGTCCAGTGTTCCACTTCCCCTTTCCCCCTTTTCAATAAAGGATCGTGTGCACTTGGTTGTCCTGTCTCTGATCCGTGACACTTATACCTTTTTATAAAAACATTTTTTATAATAACAAGTTCTAAAATCATATTTACAGTGTTGTACCTTGTTATAGAAAAAAATTTATAACAATAAAAGAGTTCTAAAAACATATTTACAGTATGTACATTTGTACTTTGTTATAAAACAATTATAATAATAAAAGTTGTTCTAAAAACATATTTAATGTATGTGTTAGGAATTCTCCATGTTAATTATGTTATTCAGCCGTGCATTGATTTGAGGTAGGGTGATTTATTTTGCAGGCCGTTTTCAGGCGATACCACTTCCTGTTTCACGTTCGTGTATCGGTTACAGTGGTACAGGAGTCATTGACAATGTAAGTGAGTCTCCTAACAAGAGAAATGAACGATTGCATGTGTCTAACCTTTAGGAGAATGTAGTATTGCTCCAAATGTTCGTTTAATTCCTTTAGTGGTCCGTTTTCGCATGTTAGCATGATCACGAATTAGCATCTTTCCGCTAACTCGTTAGCCTGCCCAGTACTTCTTGTTAGAATGTTAGACGCACACACATATAATATTTATATTTTCAATATTTACACAAATTTTTTTGTATGTTATTTATACTATTAATGTATTATTTACATGTTTGAAACAATTATTTAATGTTCTAATAGAATATGCACTTAAATGGTTTCATATACATTTATTGACACACAAAAAATGTACAGATAATTAAAAACAAATGTACAGATGAGAGGGTGACCGTACTTCGCGGAATTCACTTATCGCAGTGTTAGAGATTGGACAGTACATCCAAATGCAAGGTGAAGCAGACTTTATTGTGGGGGGAAAGGGAAACGGTGGAGGGCTGAAGCGGCGCACGGGAGAGGCTGCACGGGAGTGACCTGTGTCACTCCAAATCATCAAATCCTTCAAACTCTTCATCCTCCGTGTTGCTTACAAACTTTTTTTTTTTCATTTCGCTAAGACTAACCTCCGCTTTTCACCAGTCCCTTACAAGTTTCTCACTAACTCCAAACTTTATTTCTGCTGCTGGATTACCTTTTTCTGCTGCATATTTTATTATATGCAGTTCGTAATCTGCAGAATATGATTTTCTTTTCAGAGTTAGTACAGCCAATGGTGAATTTATCAAAGCAGGCCAAGAGCGCCCTCATCCGGTTTAGTCTGAAAATAACATGTGAAGTGAATCAACTTCACAATGACGGTAATGACAGAGTGACCAAAAAATAAAAAAAATTGTTAAGCCCTTCTCAGTTGATACGAGTTACAGCCAATGGTGATTTGATTTGACTTTATTAATTCATGCTTGCAGTGGAGCCAAAAAAGGCCCCACTGAAAAAACAGCAGAACTTTACAATAACAAGAAATTTAAATATTAAATATTTCAAAAAAAAAAAAAAGACATGTTTTTCAAGGCAGCAGGGCATGGAAAAAGTTCTTGGCATGGGCATGGAAAAAATGTCAGTTCTGGTGGCCATGCTGTTTTGCTTGTTTAAATAATGTCTAAATAATGTCATTATACAGCCTGACTGCAGTATACAAGGTGGAGTTTCTCAGCCTGTTGGTCTTGGCCCTGGGTTTAAATTCAGTCAGCTTTTGTTGGTTCCTCAAACTCCTGGCATTGCAGCTGCCTCGTGTCGGAGGTAGCAGGTCATGCATAGGGTGTTGCTGATCATGCATGTCTCTGACCAGCTTCACTGCAGCCTCCTCCCTCCTGGTCTGAAGTGATGGTAAGGGTTGTGAGAAGACGCCTGCTCTCCTTCTGATGAATTTGCAGGCACATGCCTGGACTCGCTCGAGCTCTCTTTGTTGTCTTTTAGAGCAGCCCTCCAAGAGCACTGAACTGTACTCCAGACACGGCCTAATGACAGTGGTGTAGATAGTGATAAGGTCATCTGCAGGTAGCCCGTGTCTCCCCATCACTGTATCAATTGGCAGTAATGAATAATTTCTAAACAGTGGTGCCGATGGTTCCTATCTATTTGAAAAAGAGATTATTCTTAGGAACTTCTTTTGTAAAATGAGTAATTTGTTGAGGTATGTTGGATATGTGGCTGCCCAGATTATGTTGCGGTAATTGAGTAAAGGAAACAGGAAACTATAATACAGAGTGAGATGAGCAGAAGGATGGACCAAGGGACAAACTTTTCGTAAAATACCTAGCATTTTCATAGATCTTTTGCAAACCAAATCAATGTGTTCGGACCAATTTAAGTGTTCGTCTACTATAACTCCTAGGAATTTGGTGCTAGTAACTTGATGGATTTCGTTATTGTTTATGTAAATTTTGGTCTGATCTTTGGGGTAAGATTTGTTTGTATTGCAGAAGATCATGAAGTTAAATTTTTTTATATTTAGTGTCAACTTATTTATTTTGAACCATTTTGTAATAGCGTACAACTCAGCATTCACACTTGCACTGAGGGAATTAAAATCATCGTGGGTGGCAATGAGGTTGGTATCATCCGCAAATAATAAAGGGAGAAAATTTGAACAAGACATGGAAAAATCATTTATGTACACCAAAAATAATAGAGGACCCAATATTGAGCCCTGCGGGACCCCAAATAGTATTTTAGATCTGTTGGAAGAACAACCATTTAAATATACATATTGTTCTCTGTTGGCAAGATAGTTTGTGAACCATTTCAGGGCAGAATCCTTCACTCCATATCTCTCTAGCTTAGCGATAAGGATCTTATGGTCGACAATATCAAATGCTTTAGTTAGATCTAGAAAGACACCAAGAGCGAATTTCTTATTGTCAAGAGCTGTTGAGATATGATTGACAAGCTGAAGCAGTGCATGCTCAGTGGAAAACTTTATGCGGAAACCATATTGATGCTTGTAAAGAGTATTATTTGTTTCTAGGTGCTTTGCCAATCTTGAATAAACCAATTTTTCTAGAATTTTGGAGAAGCATGGAAGAATGGATATAGGCCGAAAATTACCATATTTATTTGTCTCGCCAGCTTTGTAAATAGGAATGACTTTAGCAATTTTTACTTCTTGGGGTACAATGCCAAATTTTAAAGATAAGGAGAAAATGTGTGTTATTGGGATTATTATTGAATGGATGATTCTCTTAATAAGTAAGCTTCTGATCTCATCATGGCCAGGGGCCGAGTTTTTCAAGCTCATGACAATGCTGTAAACTTCCTCAACACTAGGAGGGTCAAGAATGGAGAGTGAAGGAAACTGTCCTTTAATTAGGCAACAGGGGCTTGTATCAGAAGTTGAGAAGCTAGATGCCAAGGTAGCGCCAACATTTACGAAGAAATCATTGAAACCATTAGAAATGTCTACTGGGTTTGAAAGGGCTCCATTTTTCCCCAGCATCTCATTTGGGGTAGATGTTTTAGATTTTTTGCAATGTAATAAATGGTTGATAAGATTCCATGTTGTTTTGATGTCACCAGAGGCTTGAGTAAATTTATCAGCATAGTAAGTTTGTTTGGTTGTCCTTAGTAATACTGTAAATTTATTTTTATATTTCTTGTATGTTTCTATATTTATAGGAGTGGGATTTGCAATAGATTTTCTATAAAGTTTATTTTTTTTACGTGAAGATTTTTTTAGTTCATCCGTTATCCATGGTTTCCCTTTGGAGTTATTTTTACGATTAGAGATTAAAGGAAATGAGGACTCTAATGCATTTGTGAGTATTGTTAAAAAGGAGTGATAGGCTTTGTTGACATCTTGCAACAGGATAACCTCATCCCATGACACAGAGCTGATGATAGATATAAAAGATACCATGTTTTTCTCGGTAAATTTGCGGAATTTCATTTGATCACCAGTATAACCTTTGATTTTGGACCACTATCATTGTGGATGAAATTGAAGACAGGAAGATGATCAGATACATCACAGATCAACAGGCCAGATGTTATTTTGTAGTCTAGAGAATTAAATAAAATGTTATCAATGAGAGTGGCCGTTGAGCTTGTGATCCTGGAGGGTTTGTTAATAAGAGGGAAAAAGTTACTGGAGTATAATGTATTAAGGAAGTCTGTTGTATGTGACTGCTTAGTTTCAAGTAAATTAATATTATAGTCACCAAGTAGGACACACAATTTATTTTCTTTGTTTATGATTTCTAGAGTGGAGTCAAGGGCTTCATTGAAAGTGATTTTATCAGAGTCTGGTGGTCTATATATACATCCAATTATCACATTTTTGTTGTTTATAAGTGAGCAAGATGAAAGTTCTATAAACACAGATTCTGCTATAGTCATATCAAAGTTACCACTTAGATCCTTTCTGGGAGAGAAATTGAAATTATCAATCACATACAGTGAGACTCCTCCACCTTGCTTGTTTGGTCTACATGAGTGTATAGGAGTGTAGTGAGAGAGAGGGTAGCTAGATGTATTATCAACCATCCAGGTTTCAGTAAGAGCTATTACTGAAAAGGAATGTGTTAAGGTTGATAAATAGGTTTGCAGACTATCATGATTTTTAGAGATACTCCGTACATTAAAGTGAACAGTGGAGAGTACATTTGTTAGGCAGTGGCCAGGAGGAGTATTGCACAGTTTGTTAAACATTTCTTCAGAAAAATATTCGCATGACAATTCAACAGATTTTAGGGCAGTGTAATTAGTATCTGGGTTCAAGAAGGACTCATAAATACCAGCAGTAACATTCTCTAGGTCAAATGAATTAAAGTTAAAAGTCCCAATGATCATCGTCACACACACATCTGGGTGTGGTGAAATTTGTCCTCTGCATTTAACCCATCCCCATGTGATTTTAATCCATCCCCTGGGGGAGAGGGGAGCAGTGAGCAGCAGCGGTGCCGCGCTCGGGAATCATTTGGTGATCTAACCCCCCAATTCCAACCCTTAATGCTGAGTGCCAAGCAGGGAGGCAATGGGTCCCATTTTTATAGTCTTTGGTATGACCCGGCCGGGGTTTGAACCCACAACCTTCCAGTCTCAGGGCGGACACTCTACTACTAGGCCACTGAGCTGGTTCCTTTTAGTTTCCTCCCTTGCTTCAAAAGATCCACTTTATGTTTCCTATTGACGAATTAAATAATAAAGAGTCTAGATTCGGTGGGACAGAGATTCCTGCATTTTTGAGAGTGTCACTGGATGCCATGAAGGGTGTAAGGGGACGGTCTACTTGAGTTGGATGTCCTCCCCGCCAGTTTCTGTTTGCCATGTTGTGCTCGCTGTAATCCACCATTCTCGTCAGGAGGGTCCAATAGGTACCAGTTTATGGTCATCAGTTCAGCCATTGTAGATGTTAGGTTGCACCAGGCCATAGATCTTCAGTTCTTCCAGTTCACTCACAACGAGGGTTTTGACATCTTCTGGTGTTGCTCCGTTTGTTTTAATCCATACTTTGCAGTTTCTGACCCACGTTGCGAGAATCTTGTTTTCCTTCTTCAGTTTGCGTGCGTTCCAGGCTATCTCAGCATTCTTCGTAGTGAGGTGTTCATTTAGGTAAACACCCGTTCCTTTTAGTTTCCTCCCTTGCTTCAAAAGATCCACTTTATGTTTCCTATTGACGAACCGAATGATAATTTTCGGAGCATCTTTTGGTCGTTTTCGGTTTCTTGGGAGTGTGTGACAAGCGGCAATGTTTCCTTTCTGGAGATCCATATGCTTACTCTCGAAAAACTGTACTACCTGATTTTCCAGCGTTGACAGTTCATCCGATGGAGAGTCATCTGTCGAGGGATCCGGAGGACCCGCCGGCCTGGCATAGGAGCGGTGTGTTGTTTTAAGACCAGTGATTATGAGGTCTTCTTGTCGGGAGTACTGCTCCAGTGCATCTACTCTCCGTACAAGCGACAGGATTTTTTTCATCTTTCTCCTTGGATAATTTCTTAAGCTCCGTTAGTTCAGACGTTAGCTGGAGCAGGGTGGCTTGCTGCTCTAAGAGTGTGGTAAGGTCTTGCCGTATTAAGTCAATGGATGATTTGAGTTCATCGTAGCCCTCATTTTTTTTGGGCGGCATGGCGAAAAGTTTGGAAATGAAAACCAGCTAGCCGCTAGCACTCCGTTTTGCCGCTAGCACTCCGTTTGAGTTGGCAGATGCGATTTTGAAGCGATCCAACTTACTGCTAGTGTCATGAGGAAAGGATGCCAGGAAAACCAACTTGTACCAGGTCGTGCCAGGACAGCGACAAAGACCGTGAGGATGACGACAAGAAAGTGTGTCAGCACAGCGGAAGTTGAAGTTTTAGGTCCAGTATATTTTGCATCAGGATCCCGTGGTCGATTTTATTGAAGGCTTTGGATATGTCTGCCAACAGTACTCTCACCGTTGTTGGTTTGGAGTCAGTTTCAGTGAGCCAGGTGTGCATTGCCCTGACTAAGGCCGTTGTAGTACTGTGCTTGGGCAGATATGCATACTGGTTTTTACACACGTCGAGCACTGTGGGCATTAGTTTTTTCAACACAAATCTTTCCATTATTTTCCCTACACAAGAGGTTAGTGAGATGGGAGGCCAGTCTGATATTGAGCCAGGACCTTGGCCTTTGGGTATGGGACAGACGTTTGACTCTTTCCATATATCAGGGACACACTCCTGCTGGTATGAGCAGTTGGCCAGGTGTGTAATGACCAGGGCCAGGTCCTCTGCCTTTGATGAATTTATCAAAGCAGGCCTAGAGCGCCCTCATCTGGTTTAGTCTGAAAATAACATGTAAAGTGAATGTACTTCACAATGACGGTAATGACGGTGTGAATGTGTATGAGTGACAAAAAAAATGTTAAGCCCTTCTCAGTTGATATGAGTTACAGCCAATGGTGAATTTATCAAAGCAGGCCTAGAGCGACCTCATCCGATTTAGTCTGAAAAAAATGTGAAGTGAATCTACTGATGACGGTAATAATGGTAATGACGGTAATGACGGTAATGACGATAATGATGGTGTGATTGTGTGTGAGTGACAAAATAAATTGTGTTAAATATTTCACATATAAGTCGCTCCTGACTATGAAAAAAGGTGTGATTTATACTCCGAAAAATACGGTAACTATTATTTATCACTATTATCAACACCATATTTCCTCATTACTTAATAATACATGATCTAATCCATGCTTGTTCTTTTTTTCTTTATTCTTTTTATGTATATATGTATGTACAGACTAATTGATACTCATACCAGGTTTAATTTACCTAGGTGTTTAGGAGGGATTAATTCCTTTTTCTCCCGTTTTGGATCTGCTGCCTGAGGTAACGAGTCCATGACCAACCCTTCCATTATTTTAGTGTCCTGCTCTGTGCATTAAAAGAAACAATGTTTAAGAGACTGCTCCCCAAAGATACTGTCCTCTTGCAGCCGTCTCCTTTTTGTCTGCCCTGTGCTGAGGTTTGTGTTGATCGAAAAGGGAATGCATGGTTGTGTAATATATAAATAAATAATGCATATGCGCATACGTATATACACACATTCATATATATGTACAGTAATCCCTCGCTACATCTCGGTTCATTTATCGTGCTTCAGTACATTGCGGATTCCTCCCCAAAATAAAATAAAAATTCTAAATTGAGGAATTATGGCACAAAAGTTGCCCGCACGCCAGCAGAAGGCAGGGAATGCCCACACAATTGCAGTATATACTCTTGTACCTTGTCATAAAATAAGTTGTTATAATAATAAGAGTTTTAAAAACATATTTACAGTATTATACCTTCTTATATTTTTTTTTATAATGAGTTCTAATAAACATATTTACAAACATATCACAGTATGTATGCACCTTGTTGTAAAAAAGTTGTTATAATAATGAGTTCTAAAAACATATTTGCAGTATGCATACTTGAGCTACAGCTACTAATGTTACACACACACACACACACACACACACACACACACACACACACACACACACACATAAATTTGGGCACCCCAACAGAAAAATGACATCAATATTTAGTAGATCCTCCTTTTGCAGATATAAAAGCCAGTTACGTCCAAAGTTCGGCCCGCGGGCCAAATCTGGCCCTCGGTGAGATTTCATATGGCCTGCAGCTTCGGTCTTATAATGCATTATTTATGGCCCGCCTGCACTGTCAAACTGAATAAAAAAAATCATGAAACTTGAAACTGTAATTCCTCCTATTACCAAAAGGTGGAAGCATAACCCCTCTCCGCTCATTTCTGCCACGGCGACTGCAAAGAAAACGAGGAAAGTTGACATTGAGGACCGTCGCTTTCAAGAGAAATGGGAATTACAATACTTCTTCACTGAAAATCAAGGCAATTGTTTGTCTAATTTCAAAAGAGACGGTTGCCTTGTTTAAGGATTTCAACCTAAAGAGACACTATCAGACTAAACATACTAACACATACGACAAGCTAACAGGGAGTGACCGCGCTGATAAAGTGAAGCAGCTCCAAGCTGAACTGGCATCACAACAGCGATTCCTCACGTGGGGCCGTGAGTCAAAATTAAATCAAAAGTAAATATTACTCAGTATTAAATATTACAAAGTGGCCATGTTAATACTGTTGATGTTATGAACGTGTAGACCGGACACAAACTATTCGTTTCTGAAAGATATTGTAAATGACGAGCAAAATTCACTTGTTTTAAGTTTTAATAATAACAGACAACTTTGCATTACTTATGACTCCTGTTTAAAATGTTCATGAGGCAAAAATAATTTTAAACTCATGTAAATTTAAGGTACCCTAATTTCCGGTGTGTAAGCCGCACCAGCTAAAATTCGGGAAATTTAAAAAAAAAATTCTTACATAAACCGCTCCGGACTATAAGCCGCACGTGCACACACGTTTTTTACAACGAAAGACAGTACACAGAAAAAGTTTTAATAAAATACTTTAACATGTCTTTCTAAACATTGCCTGTGACGCAGCAGTAGTACCGCAGCAACACGGAAGTGTGCACGCGCGTTATTAACAAAGAAATACTGGACACAGAAAGCTTTTTTAAAGTTTTAATAACATACCTTAACATTTCTTCCCAAAATCTGCCTATGACGCGGCAACAACACGGAAGTAACACAGCACTAATAGGGTTTGATTAAACCCAACACAATGTCATCAACATCAATTGCCTTTAGCTTAAAAGCGGCATCATATGCATTTCTTTTGTCCCCCATAATGACGGTTTGTGTATAAAAGCTTCCTTTCAGTAATGTCCGTCTTGATCGCGTTCTGCGTGATGCGCGAAATGTTGTGAACACAAACTAGCACGTCTTCTTCGGCGCATTATCTCTTCTTCGCCTGTCTCGCTCTTGCTTCCTGCTAGAGCGCCCCCTGGAGGCCGGAGGCCAGAAAAATCCATAAGTATGCCGCGCCGCCATTTAAGCCTCAGGGTTCAAAGTAACCTTCTGAATAAAATGCATTAAAAGTTCACATTCATTACAACTTGTTTTTGGTGAGCAAAATGTCAGAAGAATTGAATTTAAATGCTGATTGATTGGGTTTTAATACAATGCAGATGGTCCAAACAGCGCCACTGCTTTGTGTAATCTCTGAGTCACATGGCAGAGTAAGAGAAAGGGTTTAGAGCACAGGTGTCAAACTCAAGGCCCGGAGGTCAGATACGGCCCGCCACAATCTATGTGGCCCGCGAATACAAATTGTGCATCAAATTCGTGTGTCATTACTAGAATTGCAAATTGTCTTCACTTTTAATATCTTTTTTTAAAAATATTTGACCAGTTTTTACTCATCTGATTTGAAAATGAGTTATTTGTCAGTTTGTTTTGTAGCTTTTACTATATATAATAGTGTTAAGAGTAAAAGTGATCAAGTCATCACAAAAATCACGAAAAAAATCTTATATAAGCCGCACCTGACTATAAGCCGCATGGTTCAACGTTTTCGAAAAAAGTCACGGCTTATACACCAGAAATTATAGTATTTCATACAGTTTGTTCAATGTTTACCCTGAGTTGCTTATATTTGGTTATTTTGTCATTTAAAAAATAAAGAAAATTGGGACAATGAAACTTGTTTTATAACAGTGTGTCTTTGCATGAAATCTTTGTCGTTAAAAATTGCTGAAAAAACTATTGGCCCCCGGGCCCCTTCACTTCATCAAATCTGACCCTCCTTGCAAAAAGTTTGGACACCCCTGCTCTAAACATTTCCTATAGCTTCCAATGAGAGTTTGGATTCTGGTTGAAGGTATTTTTGACCATTCTTCTTGATATAATATCTCCAGTTCAGTCAGGTCTGATGGTTTCTGAGCATGGACAGCCCACTTTAAATCACACCACAGATTTTCAATCATATACAGGTCTGGGGACTGAGATGGCCATTCCAGAACGTTCTACTTGTTCCTCTGGATGAATGTCTTTGTAGAATTTGAGCAGTGTTCGGGGTTGTTGTCTTGCTGAGGTATCCAGCCTCTACGCAACTTCAACTTTGTCACCGATTCTTGAACATTGTTTGGAAGAATCTGCTGATACTGACTTGAATCCATGCAACCTTGAACTTTAACAAGATTGCCAGTACCTGCACTGGCCACACAGCCCCACAGCATGATGGAACCACCACCAAATTTGACTGTGAGTAGCAAGTGTTTGTCATAAAACAAGTGAATTTTGCTCGTCATTTACAATATCTTTCAGAAGAATCGCTGTTGTGATGCCAGTTCAGCTTGGAGCTGCTTCACTTTATCAGCTCCCTGTTAGCTTGTTGTATGTGCTAGCATGTTTACTCTGATAGTGTCTCTTTAGGTTGAAATCCTTAAACAAGGCAACCGTCTCTTTTGAAATTAGACAAACAATTGCCTTGATTTTCAGTGAAGAAGTATTGTAATTCCCATTTCTCTTGAAAGCGATGGTCCTCAATGTCAACTTTCCTCGTTTTCTTTGCAGTCGCCGTGGCAGAAATGAGCGGAGAGGGGTTATGCTTCCACCTTTTGGTAATAGGAGGAATTACAGTTTCAAGTTTCATAATTTTTTTAATTCAGTTTGACAGTGCAGGCGGGCCATAAATAATGCATTATAAGACCGAAGCTGCAGGCCATATGAAATCTCACCGAGGGCCAGATTTGGCCGCGGGCCGAACTTTGGACCTAACTGGCTGTTATTTCTGCAAAAGGAGGATCTACTAAATATTGATGTCATTTTTCTGTTGGGGTGCCCAAATTTATGTGTGTGTGTGTGTGTGTGTGTGTGTGTGTGTGTGTGTGTGTGTGTGTGTGTGTGTGTAACATTAGTAGATGTAGCTCAAGTATACATACGGCAAATATGTTTTTAGAACTCATTATTATAACAACTTTTTTACAACAAGGTGCATACATACTGTGATGTTTGTAAATATGTTTTTTAGAACTCATTATAAAAAAATTATAAGAAGGTATAATACTGTAAATATGTTTTTAGAACTCTT